>NC_042992.1:33591730-33951503 GCF_901001165.1 Salmo trutta
TTAGTAGAATCCACGAGTATTTGGACAAAACACTTTAAGCTATTTTGTTGTTGTTGTAACAACTGCTTGTAGGTCTTTTTTGTTAGTTTAAAAGAACATTCACGTGTGATAGAGAAACCACTGTCCTCAATGGTACTCCTGCCGGCTTTGGTCTTTGTCACGGTAGCTAGCAACGTAGGTTACGCTGTTGCTCCTTGCAGTTCCAGACAGGGCAGGTCACGGGGAAGATTGAAAACAACAAACAGCAGGGATCTAGACAGCCACAAACCCAGGACAATCCCAGCCACAATGGCTAACCGCGTTGTGGGCTGCGTTAAAGAAAACCCGCTAGCTTGATATGCAGCTAGCTAGCAGCCAGGCTAGCAGTGACGCCAAATAGCTCCTCAGACCCGTCCTTGGTCGGCAGGATCACTGGAAAGAGATAGGCAGTCCCAGCAACTGATGCCAACTGCGTCACGGGATTCAAACTAAGAAGCTAGCTACCAAGAACTTTCCAATACACTTTCAAACAAACTTTTCAAACAAAACCGAGCTCTTCCTCGTTCCACATTCAACAGGAAGTGACGCTATGTTAAAACATGGAAATGGAAATAAAGTTACATGGATTTCTGATGCAAATGTGAACCCAACCACCTTCATCCAGACAGGAAGATGAGCCCCCAGATAACCAACCAGCATGACATGCATTTCTAACCGCTTGCTCTGTTTCACCGAAAGTGCAGACTTCCTACCAGAGAACTAACAAGCTGACAGCCAGTGAACAAGGGGAATGCAGTATGTTGTTGAAAGCAGATACCTGGTTGGTCAGGTTTAGACCACCCTGTGTGCACGACTGGGTTCACACACAGCTGCACACTTGTTTAATTGGGAGAGGGACTGGTGGGTGCAAAGGCAGATACTGTTTCCTGATTAGTGTGATAAGTGGCTGCACAGCAGGCCAGGCCCCTATGTAAGATGGGGATTAGCGATTTACAGGTGCTGACATTGTAGGTTTCTGGTAAAGGTCACTCTTTATAGTGAGCAGATTTTTTTTTCCACCGGTTGAACATATAAATGTCTGTCTCCAGGTATACACTGAATCTGTTTAACCATGTTCTAATATATGTCACTGGACACTTTTACTGAGTATCCAAGTGATTTAAGCAACTAAGATATATGATTCTGTTGATATTGGCTCGATCAATACCATGACGACATGTATACAGTAGATAAGTGTTCCAAAGATCTGCGTGTGTTTATCCGGACTCTTTCTACTCAGTCTGCCTGGCCTTGTCAGCCTGGATCAACGCTGTGGGTTTCAGTATTTTGAAAACACAGTTGGACCACATTCCAACACTCTCTCTAGCCTCACACTCAGGAGCGGAAGATTCCATCTCAACAGCGGGGTCCGCCACTTTTCGCTCCTCTGAATCCTCTTAAGATAACAAGCTGTCTGGGCGTGGTGCCCCCGAGCAGTGGAACAGACCCTTCCAGCCGAGCTTAAGCCTCTCTTCTCATTTCTGACGGACTAGAGAGGTGGACATAGTGTCAGTGGAACAATGATTAGATAAGGGGAAGATATGCTCTTCTTTATCGTCCACAATTGGAAATTGTTCTTCCCAGGATAGTCACTGGGGATAGGGGAGATGCTGAGTTGAGAGTATGGTTGGAATGTCACCGTCGTGTCTGCACAGGTCTCTCTCTCTCTCTTTCTGTCCATCTCGCTCTTCTTCTCGCCTCATCTGTCTTTTGCCGTCTGTCATTCTAACATTCTTACTCTACAATCCTCTCTTCCACTCGGTTCCCTCTTTAAGTCACAGTGGCAGGTAAGAGAGGACCGTTTCCTCCATACATATTCATATTTCTGTGAAGAGATGCCGTAATTCAGCCATAGTACTGGTACACGGGCACATCTGCAGGAACAAAGCGAAGACCGTCAAGTACCCGTAGTTGATATTGTAGTTATTGAGTCGTCCTCTTCCTGTGTTGTCTACTGCTCTTATCAATGGCGTACAACTAGGCTAAATGCTCAGATGCTTTCTGAGATGAGATCCCAGCATAAAAAAGGTTACAGTATCTACCAACACTGCTCGTGTTTGTCAGGGCATTGGGGTCTGTTCATTAACCCTTTACACTCGTGGGAATTGGCCTATATGGATCGAGCTAAATAGAAATGTTTCTTACAGAAGGAATATGAAAAACATAACCATGGTATCCATTAAAAGGAAACCGTTTGGAGATTATGGGAAAATGATTCAACTATAGGTGAGGACAAAACAGTTAATTAAACACAAGATTGAATCCAAACATTACACTGTTGATTTTATGTGCATTTTACATTAACTGTACTTTTCGCCGCATTTGTTGTTATCGAAATCAAAAAATACTCTGGATACATTCAGTAACATGATAAGAATATTAATGGGAAAATGTGGTGTAGGTGCAACATAAGACAAAAATAAATGAAATTGTTTGAGGTCTAACTGGTGTCTCTAAGTGGCTACACACCTCTCCAAAGTGTGCACAGTTCCTAAGTAATGTCAATGCACTTTTAGGACTCAAAGAAGAGTCTTCAACTATACTGCTCTACCAAGCAAAATAGCAGTAATTGCTCATAGAGTGAAACTGAGAAAAATTACTTCGAAGTTTATTGTCCAGCCAAATGAATTGTAGGCAGATCATTGGAGATGTGGTTATCTATCTTACTATGAGGTCATTTTTTATTATTATTGGACCCTGACCTCTGACATGACCTTTGACCCTAGACGGCATTTACTGCCTTGCTTGGTACACCCACTGGAATATGTTTCCATTACAAACATTTTTTTTACACAAGCTTGTGTTAACATATTTATTTGTATTTATTTTGTGACTGTCAGTGTCATATATAGTTTGATACTTGTGTCAGCAAAGAACAATAAATAATACCAAGGTAAACCGTAGACACTGCAGCCCAAACTCAGTGAAACCAAGGTAAAAGGCAGTAACTGATGTGAGTGATGGCAGTTTGTGCCTTTTTCCAGTCACTGCAAACATGAACCCCCATTTTCTACATAACACAACACAATGGAGGCAGGATATGATATTTGTCTACATGATAAAGCATATATTTAATGTATAACAAATGTAAATAACTCATTTTTGACCAAATGTGCATTTACTGCTCTTTTGCTTGGTACGGCAGTATAAGGTGCTATTTTGAACTCTCCTAGCTGTACTGTTGAGGAACTAGAGCAAGCAGACTTGTAGCTGTTTTGCTTGGAACACAGTCCTGCATCCCCGCCATCACACAATTACTGTTGGTGTTTACACATTCCAAAAACAGTCCATTATAAATCACAATCTGGTCAGGTAGGCATCATTTGAAAGCGTGCTCTATTGCCACCATGGCTTGCTAAGTTACAAAATACGATGTTACGGCGTTAGGCTTTCACAAGGCAATTCAGAGAAGCAGATCGTAAGGTTGGTAGGCATAGAATAGAGCCACGAGGGCATTCAGATGCGTGTTCCCCGCCAAATTTCTTCACAATACGACAAACAGGCCCGTTCTGTTCAGAACAGCCAGCGTATGATGCCATGTCATCTTGTAACTGTACATTTAAGCATTGTGATCATAAACATTGACAATTAAGAACGGCCTCCTGAGTGGCGCAGCGGTCTAAGGCACTGAATCGCAGTTACTGTACAGCCACTGCATTCCAATTTAGGTGCTTATCAGTGTTAAAATCTGCCATTTTCACCCGTATATGGGGTTAAATTGTAAAAGAGCTACCTATGGGCATTCCATCAAAGAAATAAGAAGACATAATTCCTTTGAAATGATAGCTGCCTGTCTATATTTGTTGCTGTCATGTGGGTATATGATCTAAAATCAAGTCATTCAGGATGTCAAAGCAAAGTTATCATCCCCACATCAGTGAGGCGTCTTGTTTGCTCAGATCCCTTCAAAGCGAGGTCATCGTTCCACTAATCGCCACTATTTTCTTTCACGTTCTGTTTCAGGATCGAGTCGCCATACTAGAAGAGAGCCCCGAGGAAAGCTGGTAAGTCGCTCTGTGATAACTCCATATTATCCTCAAGTTGTTTGCGTTCCCTTGTCAGGCGACGCAAGCTAGCATTATCCTCTGTTGTAACAGCAGTTATCAAGGCTGTCTCCAGAGCATGGGACAAACATATCCTTGTTGATGACATTCTTATTGCACTGTGTCCGAAGTTATAGCTACCATTCTATGGTGCCACTCCCTATCACACAAGTCTGACCTGAAAGGCCTCTACCTTTCAGATAAGAATGTTGACTTTACACATACTGTAGGGAGTGGGCACCAAGTCCGATTCTGGCATAGCTACAGAAAATCTGTGTGCTTCTTTCGTCTGAATGAACAAGTAAGGCAAAGATCCTCATTTGGGCTATTAGCATTTTGGGAGCTGAAGTAGAACAAAATCCAGTAGAGACTGTATAGCCTAACTATTGCCAATATTCACCTAAGAGGTGAAAGACCTTTCAGATGAGGGATGATGGGGGGGAAAGTCATTTAACTTCAGAAGTTATTTTTTTTACTACAGTGTTCTTAGTGATAAACTATAAGTCATGTGACCCCTTTCTTCTCGCTCACAGGAGCTATCAACCCAAAGAATCAGCCAATTATTCCCCTCAAGATCCATCTCTGCAGTCGGGAAGACCAATCAGGTGGAAACCTCACCCAGGTCGGTCCAGCGATACGAACATTTCATCACAAAGCCCACATAACCACAGGGGTCACAACATTCCTCCCTAGGAGCTGGTCATCTCCTTTGAAAATGGTGGTGTGTCTGGGACTCTGGGTCATTGTGCTTGGTTTGGACCGGAAAGCACCAACGCATCTATCCCATCTAACATCTATCTGTCTGTATGGACTTATTTTCCTTCACACACGTTCCCTCCTCTCCATCCAGCCCATTGGCTAAAGTATACAGCTTCCACCACTCCATGGGATGCTGGCCACCTTCGCAAAACAGAGGAATGTCATCGCTTACATCAATTTCTCCACATATTCCTTAGGAAACAAAATGCCTAGACTTGAGCGATGGTGATGCCCTGTCCGTAATGAATGATCATTTTAGCTTTGAGGAATTGGAGGAGGATTTAGTGGGGGCAACATAATGTAGAAGATTGTAAGGCTTAGTCACTTGGTCACTCCTCACTGATCACAACATCAAGGCGAATGGGCAAATATCGTCTGAAACTTTGAAACACCTGACGGACACAGGTTCATAAATCTGACGTTACCACCGCCGTGTCTCTGCTTGATCCCAAGGGTAGCTTTTTTATTCTTTTTTTTTTTACATCTGCAAGATCTGCTCGTAAGAGCTTCATGTCAAAACAGCAACGACAAGATCCAACACGCAGCAAATGTTAGGGGGAGGGGGAAAAAAAGGTAAGAATGGAGGGAAAATGTGGAGGGAAAATGTGTGTGAGTCAGGGCTGTACTAATGACTTTCATTATTTGTTGTATTCCGCTTTTTAAAATGGATCTGTCGTTGAAATTTGAATATTGTTTGTATTATTTTGGCTTTTGTAGTATAATCCCCAAAAAATACAAAAAGTGTGTTTTTAGGACCATAAATGAACAACTGCCATTTTATGTTTACTGTAACACAACCCCTTTTTACCTACTTCTTAGCTTTGTGAAAAACGACATCCTTGTTTTTAGTCACTAGTATTTATTGTTTGAAACCTTAGTTGAATACATTGAGCTGATGGTGTTTTTATCCAATGAATGATAATGAGTAGTTTGACAGCACACACACCTTCAGTTAGAACACACAGTACTATGGGTTGTGTTCATTATCTGTTGTGTTTTCTCCCACTTTTGAATGGCAAGAACAGTAGTTACTCTTGTAAGCCTGGTAATGTTAATGTCACTTGACCGTGGAAGGGTTTTATTTTGTGGTTTGACCTACTCTGTTAAACCATGCAATTATATACAGCATTCGGTCTAATGAAACAGAAAGACACACACATAAAGACAGATACACAGACACCAGAACTTGAGCACAGTAACCAACTAGATCCATTGGTCCAAATTGGTCTAACCACTGCATTTGATTTAGTCATATGGCTCATTAGTTGTCAAAGAGATCTAAATAAGGAACTTGATTCACTGAGTACGAATGAGATCGTTGCGTTTTTGTCTAGTTGGTTTAATTCTTGAAGATGACCAAGGATAAATTGACAACTTTACCTGAACAGTTTTTTTTGTGTTTTTTTTTACTGTTAAAGGGATAGACCAGCTCAAATGAAAAATGGCACATCAATAAACTGCTCCCTTTGTAAATATGATTTACTTCATGTAAATGTGAACTGTAATGAACATTGTATTTTTTAGGCTTGACATTCTGTCATCTGTTTGGGGTTTCTTGCTCAATCTTAATTTGAATATTTCAAAATATCATACATTTTCTCAGGTTGTTTGCAATAATGCGTATTATTCTTTAACGACTGAACTGCCTATATTCATGAATCATTTTCTCTTTGTATAGACACGCCTCTGAGATGTTTGTTTTAGTTTATTTATTCTTCTGTTGCTACTGCCAGTTGCTTTTGTTACAGTCTAGTTTATTTTCAAAATGAACTTTACTTCCTGTGTCTAGCTAACCAACCCCAGTCTCTGTATTTCTCTCTCTCGCTCTCTCTCTCTCTCTCGCTCGCTCGCGCTCTCCTATTTGTTCCTGGGATTTGGAATGACACAACATAAAGGCGGACCAACGGTTCATTTTTTAAATCCTCTTTACTGGTGAGAACCAAGAGGGTTTCTGTCTCGCTGCAGTTGGGGTGTGTGTGTGTGTGTGTGTGTGTGTGTGTGTGTGTGTGTGTGTGTGTGTGTGTGTGTGTGTGTGTGTGTGTGTGTGTGTGTGTGTGTGTGTGTGTGTGTGTGTGTGTGTGTGTGTGTGTGTGTGTGTGTGTGTGTGTGTGCAATGGTGTTCTCCTCTCCTGCCCCACCAGTCTCCCTGTTTCTTCACAGGTATACCTCAGAAAGAATGTAAAGACCTGCTTTAACAACAGAGACAAGGAATCCCTGTGGTGGACAGGTTGTGTGCTCAGGGTGGGAAACCGACACCCTGAGCACAGGGGTGGGTTAATTAAAGCATCCATATTTTATCCGAACCACATTTACATTTGAACTGGATTTGAAACTACACATTTACATTTGACCTGGATTTGATCCTCTTGTAAACACATTCATATAAAATGAGCTAACCTGTCTAAATTAGGTCTGCTGTTGAGTGCAGTTAGAATGGGAATATGAATGTGCAGATGAACAAACACTACAAGGTGCAGGAGGTGCTTGGTATTGACCAGGCTATCAAGTTCATTTTCCTTGAGTCAACAATGGCTTTTTTTTTTTTTTACTGTTGGTCTGGTTGGGTGTTAAAACAATGGGCCAATTGTGTAACACTGTACTTGAATGTAAAAGAAAACTCAATAAAATGTAAGTGTACAAAAATATCCCTGGATCCCTTTTATGTCATAAGATTTCAACTCATCTAGGATCTCAACCTTTTTGTTGTTAGTGTATTAGGTTTCTTGGGTTAAAAGTGCTGTGCATGTCTAACAACGGTGTGTAATAAGGCATGACATCAAATCTACTGAATGTAGAATGTTTCTGAGGAATTATCTTGAAAATGAAAAGAGGAGTTTGTATACTTCCTTAATAACTTGATTGTAACATGTAACATTGAGTTGTGGTTTAAATGTACGTTCAAAAACTCACTCTCAGGAAGGTGTGCCTGCATAGGAGGTATTAGCTCATGAATAAGTCTGCTTGGCAGATCGAGGGAATGTTTGTCTCACCCGTGAACAGTGTAGGCGAAAGAATAGTCCGCAGTTACAAATGAGGACTTTCAGGTTTTTCTCATTGCGACACTGGGATATGGCAGCCTTGAGAGAGGAAGGTGAGGAGGTTTCGGTACTATGACTGTAATTCACCAACCTGGCTTACTGCAGATCAGGGCTGTCATTACCCTACCCTGTAATCATGCTCAGACCGGCCAATCCGTGCCTCCCTTTTTTTTTTGTAGTCGGCAACATTAATATGGTAGTAACCTGAGTCCAAATGTATTCAACTTCACATTGTTCCTTATGAAAATGTTCCCCTTTTCTTTTTTCTTTTTTTTACAAAGTAGCTTTTAAGTTTGCTTGTTTGTGTGCTTGTTTTCATTGACCAACGAATTGAGAAAAAGTGAAGAAATCAGTTTTGAACAGAATGATAATGTAATGTGTGAGTCATCGTGACTAACTGTGTGTGTATATCTGTCATAGCTATGAGTGAATCTCCAACCGTTTGTTATATGCGCAACAGGAAAATAGATTGTGAACGTAGAGAAGAAAAAAATACATGTTTATAACTGATAATTAATCGCATGGTGCAAGAATGACAGCAATTAATTGACTATTGAATGTTTTGATGGACTCAGCTTTGTAGAACCAAAACATACATTGCCTATGCTCAACAAACGCGAACTCGAGAACGAATCGTTGTAGGGGCTGCAGTTCGCGAACGACTCTGTTTACCACCTTGCCTGGCAACCCAGACTTGTTCCGACCAAACACTACGCCATGCTCGCGGATGTTAGTTTCTTATCCGGATTGAGAAGTATGTAGAAAACGACAGAGCAGCGGAAGAGTCGTCAGGCTACTTATTACCCTCACGGCAGTCAAGCAATGCATTCCGCCAAAAACCGTTCACAATCTAGTCCAGTTGCAGCCACAACTAGACCTTGTTTCAGATGTATCAAGAAATAATCTTATACACTGAACAAAAATATAAACGCAACATGTAAAGTGTTGGTCCCATGTTTCATGAGCTGAAATAAAAGATCCCAGAGATGTTTCATATGCACAAAAAGCTTATTTCTCTCAAACTATGTGCACAAGTGGGTGGTCCAGTTATGTGAAATCCATCGATTAGCACCTAATTCATTTATTTGAATTGACTGATTTCCTTACATGAACTGTAACTCAGTAAAATCGTTGAAATTGTTGCGTGTTGCGTTTATATTTCTGTTCAGTATATTTGTATGCCTAGCAATCAACAAATCTACATTGTTTAAAGCACACATTTACAAGTCTCAGTCACAAATGACAGCTCCGATAAGCTCCCTATGGTGCACAACATATTAAGGAGAAGCTTGTGGAATCATGACTCTTTCGAGTTTTCAGTTCATTGTTCGCCAGCAGTGGGTCCTGCGTGCTCCGGGCATTACTGACTCAAATGAAACTAAATGAGTCAAAAGATGAATTCTTCTGAGTGAACGAGTTGAAAGATCTCAGTCATTAAAAAGAGACGAAATTCCCATCCCTAGAGAAAAGCACAGCCTTTCTGAGAGAGGTATAGGGTACAGGATGGGACATGCCCAGAGCAATTACACTGGAATGTACCCACAATGACTATGAGCTCGCTCAGAGTCACAATACCCCTAGCAGATTGAGTAGCCTAGCATACACCCAGGGACAGGGTCCATTTCCACAGAAACAAGGAGAGGAGTGGTGAAACATGAAGTAGTGAGATTGTACAACTCCTGCAGTATCCCTCCTTCCCCTTATCATGTGTTTTGGGGGTTCGTCCATCTGAAAATACTAATGGAATGTACGTTGTGTGTGTTCATTTGTGTTGGTGTGTATGTGTGTCTACCACCGTGTCATGTATGTTGGTTGACATGTCCGTTTGCTTTGTGCAGTGTCATTGTCATTCTATGTTATGTTATAGCTCAGTTGGTAGAGCATGGTGTTTGCAACGCCAGGGTTGTGGGTTCGATTCCCACGGGGGGCCAGTACGAAAAAAAATGAAATGTATGAAATGTAAGTCGCTCTGGATAAGAGCGTCTGCTAAATTACTGAAATGTAAATGTAAATGTAATGTGTGTACAGTAGGCGTGGTGTGTGCTTGTGTATAACATAAAAGTGGTACAACATCCGAACTCTGACCAACTCTCTCATTATCTCTCTCAGAACGATCTTCTGGACCCTATCCAGTCAGGCTTCGAGACTGGTCACTCAACCGAGACGGCTCTTCTCTGTGTCTTGGAGGCTCTCCGCACTGCCAAAGCTGACTCTCTCTCCTCTGTTCTCATCCTCCTAGATCTATCTGCTGCCTTGGACACTGTGAATCGATGTTTCTTCCACCCTCTCAGGGCTGGGTGTCTCAGGCTCTGCACACTCTTGGATTGCATCCTACCTGGCAGACCGCTCCTGCCAGGTGACATGGAGAGGATCTGTGTCTGCACCACGTACTCTCACTACTAGTGTCCCCCAGGGCTCGGTTCTAGGCCCTCTCCTCTTCTCTCTATACACCAAGTCACTCAGCTCCGTCATATCCTCACATGGTCTCTCCTATCATTGCTATGCGGATGACACTCAACTACTTTTCTCCTTCCCTCCCCTTCTGACACACAGGTGGCGACACGCATCTCTGCCTGCCTGGCAGATATCTCAGTTTGGATGTCGGCCCACCACCTCAAGCGCAACCGTGACAAGACGGAGCTGCTCTTCCTCCCGGGGAAGGCCTGCCCGCTCCAAGACCTCTCCATCATGGTTGACAACTCCACGGTGTCTTTGTCTGCAGAATGCAAAGAACCTTGGCATGGCCCTGGACAACACACTGTCGTTCTCTGCAAACATCAAAGCAGTGACTCGCTGCTGCAGGTTCATTCTCTACAACATCCAAAGAGTATGACCCTCACACAGGAAGCGATGCAGGTCCTAATCCAAGCACTTGTCCTCTCCCGTCTGGACTACTGCAACTCGCTGTTGGCTGGGCTCCTGCAATTTATCCAGAACGCTGCTGCCCGCCTGGTGTTCAACCTTCCCAAATTCTCCCATGTCACCCCGCTCCTCCACACACTCCACTGGCTTCCAGTCGAAGCTCACATCCACTACAAGACCATGGTACTTGTCTACGAAGCAGCAAGAGGAACTGTCTACCTTCAGGCTCTGCTAAAACCCTACACCCCTACCCAAGTACTCCGTTCTGCCACCTCTGGTCTCCTGGCCCTCCCCCTGCACTACGGGAGGTCTGCTAAATGACTAAAATGTCAAATGTAAAAAAAGGGGAGAGAATATACAGCTACTCTCTGGCGTAATGCCCTGTATGTCCTGAGGCCACTCCTGAGCCTAACTGATGGGATTACTCCCAGTGTCCAAGACTGACTGACGCCCCAAACTGGCACTGGGCAAACCTTGCCACTGGCACTGCCACACAACACGCCAATGAATGGATGAAATGTGCACAGTAACATTAGGGCTCGCACATTTAATGACATCATTTTTCAAGGTGCCTGGTAAATTAGTATGAACAAAATAAACTGCTGAACCCATAAACTGTTGAATGTCGCCAAAATCAGATATTTATTCTGACAAAAGGAATAATCTAACCCTGATAACAGAGTCATTGCCGTAAAGGACAGGGAATCGAAGTTGCGAAAATTCAAACTTGTTCTTTGAAGCCCTGCTGCTTATGTGAATTGCAGCTATTAATTGTGCAAGAGTACGTGCCAGTCAGACAAGTCTGTGTCAACATCGTGATTTTTATTGGGCTTACTCCACATTAGCTTTAGAGCTTCAGAACTGCATATCTGGTATATTTTTCCCATCAATATTTGGACATTAGTATTAACTCTTGAAATGCGGGGCTCTATTTTCGGCTGATGCTAAGGAGGCGCAAGTGTCAAACAATGCAATTTGATCATGTAAACTGGCGCACATGCATTTTCCAGGCATTAACTATTTACTTGTCTAACATCAACTCGCTTGCGTTGAGGTGGGAGGGGTGGCAATATTTGAGGTGTGTCCAGAAAAACAAGTGCAAAAGTGACAAGCAGCGCCAATGGGAAGTTTTAAGACCCACAGGAAGCAGGTCTTAACGGCAACGCAGTTCATAATGTAATAGATTTTTAAAGTGGAAGCGCAGCCTATCCAGCCATGACGCACAGTGCCCATGGAAGGAGAGGTGCCATTTGCCAATCTCGTATTGATAAACATATTGTTCCCTCCCTCCCCTCATTTCGTTGAATTTGATTAAAAGTCAAACATAGCCTCCCCTCCCCTTAATCAAGGCTGGTTTATCCTGGCCACTAGCCAAAAGTAGCCTACGAATAAAGGGGTTTTAAATAGTCTATTGAGAGTGCTTTACTCTTGTTCAAGTAGGTTATCCATCCCCACTTACAAAAAAACTCCCCTTGTCGGATTACCAAAGACACGCTCCTCCAAACTATTCAATCTGTCTCGAACACAATGCAATTTTGTCTGCTATTTTTGGAGAAGTGCAAATATGATCTGTAAGATGTTTCCATGATGTTTATAAAACATTAGATTTGTGAGCAGTATAATGTCGAGTGGACATTCTCCCTTTCTCTTTATTTTGGGTCTTTATCCAGCTCCTATGAAACGTTTGGATGTGCGTAAAACCATCCATAGTCTAACTTGCTTTATCTGTACTATACGCCCACAGGTAGCAATGATGGTGCCTGTAACTGTATTTAGGCCTATTCAAAACAAATTGTTATTTCATTTTGTTTATATGATTTGATTAAGAAATAATACATGAGAGGCTATCATAATACGTGGCTATCATCACATCACAAGCATGACAAAAATGTCGTAACACATGGACTCGAGTGTATTATTGCTTTTAAACAATGGGTTACTAGCATTAAAAAGCAAGATTCTTTCCCAACAAAACGTGATGCTACATTCACTAACACTGGTTGTCAAGTGCAATTTTTCTCTGGTCGTTAGAGGGATAGAGAAGCAACTGCTCTCTCCCTCTCAATCGCGTATTCTTCTGTCTCTTCTCTCGTTCTCCGTGTCTGCCCCAGGCTAACCTAATGTAGCAGGCATGAAAGAAACACACAGAACAGACAAGTAGGCGCGCAATGGATTATGGTCATTGTAGTTAACCATTGTAGTTACCACATTTTTCTGCGCTTAACTATGTAGAATATTGGCCTGTTGGAAAGTACAACTCCCTACAACATCGCACAGTTTGATATGATTTATCTCTAGAGAAACTGTGCAATATACGCATTCTCACAGGAAAAAAATGAACGAAATGGAATTCAAATAATTGACATTTCAGTTAATTGCTCAGCACTACTGAGCATGTGTGCAAAATTTCCTCACGCTGAGTCAAACAGATCAAGAGATATAAACATGTGCCTGTTATAGCGCCACCGTGTGGTTGATTTGAATGTACTTAGACATGTTGAGCCTTGACAGTGTTTGGAACATGTACCAAGTTTTGTTACAATACAAGTACTAGTGTCGGAGTTATATGTATTTATGTGCCAGACCACGCCCACATTAATGTTTATTGGTCAGTAGCGGCCATGTTGTTTGAGATGCTATCCTGTGAGAGCTTGGTCCATAGATGAAATATATCAAGATTCTTGCAGATCGGTAATTTGGTGCCAGAGGAGTAGCGTTTTAAGTGTTTTTAACAAACTTCTAAATGGCGGAAAATCCATCATGGCGGACCTTATGGGTCCTTGAGGCATATTTGTTCCTTGAGACGAACCTATGTAACGAATAAGTAGATTGGGCAGATTTGTTGCCACTCAGGACCGTTTGACGTGGCTGATTGGGCTGCACTACGAGATAAGCCAGCGACCAGTATCGACATGCCTAAGAACAACCCCCGGACACAGTGCCCTTCGCTCCTGCTTGACAAGCACTACTGTCCGGCAAGGGAATGGGAAGTAGATACCTAGTAGCCAGTATCAGGGTGACAGTCACAGTAAGCACATGCATGCAACGTATGAAGCAACAGTACACCCATCGTCAATACATTTAATCAAAAACAAACAATGGTCAGTTTTATAACTGAAATGTACAATTATTTGTGTAAAACTAACAGTGAGAAATGACCCAAACTCATCCTCTTGCTTAAAAACATTTTAGTCCAAACTCTTGTGGTATGGTAGCTCAATGCACGGTAGTTGCCTGGTAAGAAATGGAAGACAAACAACACAGCTCATTCAAAACCATGTAACCTATAGCAGAGTGCTTTCCACACTCCCACTCCTTTCCACACTCCCACTACTTTCCTTCCGACACACCCGCTCCTTTCCACACTCCCACTACTTTCCTTCCGACACACCCACTCCTTTCCACACTCCCACTACTTTCCTTCCGACACACCCACTCCTTTTCACACTCCCACTACTTTACTTCCGACACACCCGCTCCTTTCCACTCTCCCACTACTTTCCTTCTGACACACCGCTCCTTTCCACACTCCCACTCCTTTCCACACTCCCACTACTTTCCTTCCGACACACCCGCTCCTTTCCACACTCCCACTACTTTACTTCCGACACACCGCTCCTTTCCACACTCCCACTCCTTTCCACACTCCCACTACTTTACTTCCGACACACCCGCTCCTTTCCACACTCCCACTACTTTCCTTCCGACACACCCGCTCCTTTCCACACTCCCACTACTTTACTTCCGACACACCCGCTCCTTTCCACACTCCCACTACTTTACTTCCGACACACCGCTCCTTTCCACACTCCCACTACTATCCTTCCGACACACCCACTCCTTTCCACACTCCCACTACTTTACTTCCGACACACCCGCTCCTTTCCACACTCCCACTACTTTACTTCCGACACACCGCTTCTTTCCACACTCCCACTACTTTCCTTCCGACACACCGCTCCTTTCCACACTCCCACTACTTTCCTTCCGACACACCGCTCCTTTCCACACTCCCACTACTATCCTTCCGACACACCCGCTCCTTTCCACACTCCAACTACTTTACTTCCAACACACACACTCCTTTCCACACGCCCACTACTTTACTTTCGATAAACACACTCACCCACACTCCGGTCGCCATATTGGGATGCATCTAACCCCTTCTCCCTTCCTAGGCCTCACCATTTCACGGGAATTAGCATTTTAATTTGGTCTTACGGAAGAAGATTAATAATAATAAATATAGCTGCAAGCAACAAATGCCGGGGTTCAGCTATGGGCCCACTGTGCCACCATCAGGAAAAATTGGAAACATTGACCTAGAACAAGTTACTTCTGTACTGTTTACCATTCTTGCCAAATTTCAGATCTCCAAATCAAACTGATCATCCAATATAATGCTTTTGTATTTTGGAAAATGTTCACTGATGTTTACTACTTTAAAACGCATTCTTCTACAGAGCTGATGGACCGATCGGCACCAAATTTGGTATATAGCATCTACAGGTTCACATCTTCAATCACAATATTTTCTAAGACTCCTGCACAAACAGTATGGCCGCTATGTCCAAAAGCAACACCATGCGGCCAAACTAAACCATACTATACAGGTTAGCTAGATTCATATCCCTGAGCATGTGTGCTAAATTTCATCACTCTGAGTCAACCAGATCAAGAGATATAAACATACACCCATTATAGAGCCACTGTATGGTCAATCTGAATGTGCTTACATATGTTGAGACTTACATCAGTGAGGAGCCAAGCCTCGACACACCCACAACTTGTTTATTCATAAAAACCCAGCCCTTTCGCGTCACCGCCAGCTACGGCTCCCATAATTCCGGTTGTGAAAATAGCAAAAATATTTCGGACACACCCCCAAACCTAGAAAAGACAAGCTAACGCTAGTGCTAAGATTTGCTATTGCAATAGGTTTGTTAAAATAGAGCCCAGACTGTATCTTAGTTGTGGGCTCATGGTCTGTTACAAACAAAATACATAATATAAAAGCATTTGCATTCATCATTTACATAGTATACTGGCGGCAGAAAGAAATCCTGATGAACCAGACTTACAGAAATAAGAGTGATGTTTCTACCTACTATTGCCATCATAGTAGACTGGGCTAGGTGTCGGTGACAACATGAGTCAACTGCTGAGGCACAGCCAAAAGTAGTAGCAGCCTTTGCAGCTTCATTGGAGTCTAATGTCACTGTTTGCCAAGGGGAAATTGATAACTGTAACTTCTTGTTCAAGTAAAACATGTCTGTGTACTACAAACTTAAATATATCTCTATTTACATTATTCCCCCCCCCCCCCTTTTACAAAATACTGAATTACAACAGCATTTAGTGATTATCATGTGATAATGCAAAACTCATTAACATTGTGCTTGACTAAGATGTTATAATTCATAACTGTAATGATCTTATGGAGAAATATACTTAGTGTACAAAACATTAGGAACACCTGCTCTTTCCATTACATCGATTGACCAGGTGAATCCAGGTGAAGGCTATGTTCACTTATTGATGTCACCTGTTAAATCCACCTCAATCAGTGTAGATGAATGGGAGGTGACAGGTTAAAGAGGGATTTTTAAGCCTTGAGACAACTGAGACATGGATTGTGCATGTGTGCCATTCAGAGTGGGAATGGGCAAAACTAAATATTTAACTGCCTTTGAACGGGGTATGGTAGTAGGTGCCAGGTACACCGGTTTGTGTCAAGAACTGCAACGCTACTGGGTTTTTCACGCTCAGCAGTTTTCTGTGTGTATCAAGAATGGTCCACTTCCCAAAGGACATCCAGCCAACTTGACACAACTCTGGGAAGTATTGGAGTCAACATGGGCCAGCATCCCTGTGGAACACTTTCGACACCTTGTAGAGTCCATACCCTGACGAATGGCGACTGTTCTGAGGTAAAAAGGTGGTGCAACTCAATATTAGGAAGGTGTTCATAATGTTTTGTACATTTCAGTGTATGTGACAGACTTGGCCTGAAAATCTGGCATTCGAAATGTGTCACACACAACAAAAGCAGTCTGCAGAAGCCATAAACATGTAAAACTGTCATTCATATTGTCTATGCCCCATAGCAGCGAAAAGCAGCGACGAGGTATGCTCGTCAATTTTAAAACAGTTGGCTTGGCCACTGACTTTGTGCCAAGTGGCTCGGCATGGAGGTAGAGGTTTGGCTGGCAGGCTTTTACCTGGTACGCTTGAGTTCAATGGTTTGAGCAGAAAAACAACAAGACTAAACACTGAGGGAGTTCTTATTTAATCATGTCCAGATCTCTCTTCTTAACAAAAGAAAGTGAAATGGCATCTTAGCAGATGTTCTTATCCAGAGCGATTTACAGTAGTGAGTGCATACATTTTCATACTGGTCCCCCCCATGTGAATCAAAGCCACATCCCTGGCATTGCAAACGTCATGCTCTACCAACTGAGCCACACAGGACCCTGTCATCCGGTGTCCCACATGTTTGAGATGCTCTATGCCATCAGAACTTTTCATTGACCCTAAAAGGTATTTACTACAGATAGATTTTATGATGAGTGTCAAGGCTCAAGAGAAGACCCAGATGCAGACAGTGTCGAAGTAACAAAAGTTTATTACAAAAACAGGGGGGCAGGCAAACGACAGGTCAAGGGCAGGCAGAGGTCAGTAGTCCAGAGCAGAGTCCGAAAGGTACAGAACGGCAGGCAGTCTCAGGGCAGGCAGAGGTCAGTAATCCAGGATGGTATAACAAGGTACAGAATGACAGGCAGGCTCAGGGTCAAGGCAGAATGGTCAAAACCCGGGAAAGCTAGAAAACAGGAACTAGAGACAGACAGGAACACGGGGAAAAAACACTGGTAGGCTTGGCGAAACAAAACAAACGGGCAACAGACAAACAGAGAACACAGGTACACCGGGGAAGATGGGCGACACCTGGAGGGGGCTGAAAACTAGCACCAAGACAGGTGAGACAGATCAGGGTGTGACAGATGAGTATGATGTTCATTTAAATGAAATACGAGTTTTGATTTAAATTGTTTTATACATTAATCCTACATTGCTATTAGTGTCACAATCTACAGATTGTTGAATGATTTCCTATCAAACGATTTGTTTCCAAAAGAGACTCCTAATTGTACAAGTTGGGGGTCAGGTCTGAATGACTTAATGATTTTGGGACAGTGTTGCAATAACATTGACCAATAAATGGTAACTGTACACTATGTAAGCCACAGAGACATATGTTGGGTCACGTCTCTTCAAGTGACGCATACTTTCCTGAGAGGCATCAATGACCACATTTCCTCTTTCGTAGATGAAATAGAACCAGTGTGGTACTTTGGTCACCTAGTCTGCGCGGAACTGAAAGTAGTTTGAGGATTCAAACAGACTCCATTATGTTTTTTGATCAAGCAACAATCCACAACAGGATGTGTATTATCAGAGGTGTTTGTACATTACTATTTTGGCACTCACTCAAGATATGTACATTTTTAAGTCCATTGCTCTTTGACCTGGTAGTGTTTGTAACATTAGCCTACTGTAATAATGCATCTGATTATGACATTTGGGAATGAATATTCATATGCAATGTACCTTACTATTCATGCAGAAACCAATGACAAGTGATAAGTGTACGGTAAGCTTTCTGTCCTTACTGGAAGTAATTGCTAATGTGCTGTGCATGTGGGTGGGTGCTGTGTGTGTGGTTGGGTGTGTGTGGTTTGTGACAGGGTGTGTGTTACATGGAATGTGATCCATTCAGGGAGGGAAGTTAACCGTATTGGCCTCAACTCAGGTATCACATGACCAGACTCAGACACAGGTCAGGTGCATGATGGGATAGGGCTGTCTTATCTGTCTGACATCCATCACGTCACCTCTGTCCTGCCTCACCTGGAGGCGTTGGGGTTGAGTAATGCCCCCCCCTCAGCTTTGTCCCTCTGACTAAAACGCCATGCCCTGAATGGTGCTGAGCGCATGCAGGCTCACACACACACACACACACACACACACACACACACACACACACACACACACACACACAGACTTACACTACAGACACTCAAAAAGAAACAGAACTCACTCAGACAGAAACACAAAAAGCAGATATGCACACACACACACACACACACACACACACACACACATGTACACACAAGTGCACATACACAAATGCATTAACACACACTTGCATACGTGCAAACATGAATGGTCATGTCGGTGTACTGTGCATAGTAGTAAGTAAGAAATGAATGGGCAAAATGTAAGGGTGTACCTTTCAGCCTGGCCATCCCAATGGCCATAGTGCCACCTGCAGGTCCTTAGGCCTTCTTTTATATTCCTCACATTTTTGTGAGCTGATCGAATTATCCTCGCTTTTTACCAGAGTTGTGGTTAATTCCATTAACATTTCAGTCCATTCAGAAAGTAAACCAAATTCCAATGAAAAAGATGTCTGACTGGAATTTAAATGGAATTGACCCCAAAACCTGTTTCTACAAGATTGTTGAATGTTACTCCGTCTTTGTCTTGGCACTACAGAATGAGTGGCATATCTGTCAATCTATCCCTGCCCAATCATAACATCTTTACCAAAAACAAACTCAGAATTCGATGCTGGTAGTTAGGTTTGCTAGGCCTTAGTCTTGCTTGGCCAGACTCACAGCACAGTGCTAGAAAATCAAGACTTGCTAGCAAAGCCCTAAAGTTGTGAAAACAGTCAGGGTTGGGCAGTAACTGATTACATGTAATCTGATTATAAAAAAGTTACTAGCAAGAAATATTGTAATAGGATTACAGATACTTTTGAAAAGCTAGATTACTTTTTGCATTACATTTAAATTGACAAAAGGTGCAAGTTTATGTTTGTTCCACCTGAGCGAGTCTGACCATAAGTGAGAGACCACTATGATGGCACATCAAATGCTTTTGATGGAACCCTTTTGTCCTCTTCTCATGCCGCTTAAGGTGAAAGTAATCCATAAGTAACTGAAAGTAATCAGATTACATTACTGAGTTTGGATAATCCAAAAGTTACATTACTGATTACAATTTTGGACAGGTAACTAGTAACTGCAACGGTTTACATTTAGAAAGTAACCTACCCAACAATGTGTAGCCTAATGGTAATTACTTTTTAACGTGTCACAGTAGTTCTCCTGCATTGTAGCAGTTACTTCAAAGCAGCAGTAGTAGGACCACACACATTCTGGCAGGCTTGTAATGGTTGATAACAGTAGCCAGGACACACTGACATTTCCCAATCCCTTCTCCACCCCCAAACACAAATAGCATTACTCAACATCCTAAAGTAAGGAGTTTTTGCATCCCCTTGAAAGGAGTCATCCACTTCCTATATCTGTTTTGATCAATTAGGGAGCGAGGACACATGGCTGACTCCCATATAGTGAATGAATCCAAGGGAGTATCACAGAGCATTCTGGGTTGGGAAGATTTACTGAAAGTGATGCAGTAACAGATACAGGAAAGGGAGTTACCCTTTTGATACTGTCTGACTCAATGTGACAAAGGAGCCTAGTAAGCCTTCACAATGTGAGTTAAAGGTACACGAGCACACACAAAAGTGCGCATGCGCAGCACGCACACGAAGGGAACCTAAGGACATGGAATTTATGTCATCAATCCCCACCGGTCATTAGTAGGTGATAGGATGTTGTGATGTGGGTCAGTGAGATGCTTTATGTGAGCTAAACATTCATTATTACCACCCTTCCCTGTAGTCGGTTGGCTAATATCTATGGTGATTCTTGAGACAGGATGTGCCGGAACGTAACCGTCCAACGTCACACTAGTAGAAAAACACAGCAGTCTGATGAAGGTAATTTGAGCAGCACTGCTCTGGAAATCGTATTGCGCTGTCTCTTAATCATCATGGTTAAACACTGTGTTCCCTTGGTGACCTAACTGCTAGTGACAATGACATTAGCATATCACTCACTGGATTTCACAATAAGGCGCTAGGGTTCATGTTGCGTTATGGATTAATAACACAATGAAAACAGGAATGTTTTAAGTGGAAAATCATCAGACGGCCCATTCATGATTTATCAATGTAGTTTTTGTATGCAACTTGTATGTATGCAACTCCTATATCCACACTAGTCAGTCATCCAAAAGTCAATACGGCTTAACTGTACTCACCTTTCCGTTCACATACAGTAAGTTCAGCAGCAGTACTGGCAGTAGAATGTTTATAGCCTACTGTACAGTACACACTACACATGAAAACATTTTAAAGGCTTGTGGGGAACTCTAGTGGCTGATCAAAGGAAAATAACCTCAGAAATGTATAGCAGAGACAGAAGACGAAGCGAGGCACTCCACTCCTTCATTTTTTCTGGTTCATATAAAGACAATGAATGAAGCAGACCAGACCCAGCTGCTAATGCATCGGTGCCTATGGGAGAGCCACCCTGTTAAGCAGACCAGAACATACCTTTTTTTTTAAATGATAAACGGCCTGAGTGGGATATCTTTATTTATCCATCAGCTTTTTGTATAGTAGCCTACATGCAACCATTTTAAATCATTTTGAAGGCTAGTGATGAAATCTGATGGCCTAACATAATCTACATTGATTGCACTGTATCTAAATGATTAAATACCCCACAAAACATGTAATAAAAAACACACAACATGAAACATGCATATGCTAATACTATATTCTGCTTATAAATAGTTAATTAATGGCATTTTAATTAGAAAATTAGCTTATTACAAGTTGTTCAATTCAGATAGTTAGCCCAAACCCATAAAATCATTTCCAGACGTTTCCGCAGTGGTCTAAGCCTCTGCATCTCAGTGCAAGAGTCATCACTGCAGACCCTGGTTTGAATCCAGGCTGCATCATATCTGGCCGTGATAGGGAGTCCCATAGGGCTGCACACAATTGTCCGGGTTTGGCCGTCATTTTAAATAAGAATGTGCTCTTAACTTACTTGCCTACTTAAATAAAGGTTAAATATATATATATATATAATAAATGGACCCATTTTTTACATTTTGTTAAAAAAATATTCTCTGAATGGGAAGTGACACATACAGTCGCAAAAACTGCCTATGCATGCCAATGCTAAAGTTCAATATTGGTCCAACAAATTGGCACAGGCCCTACCCACTGGACAAACAAGACTAGCTCAATGAAATGACGTTGAATCAACGTGGAGCAGACGTTGAATGGACGCCTATGCCTAGTGAGTAGCCTCATCACTCCGTGGTCTCCCGGAGCAAAAAGGCTAGCCCAGGCCCAGGCAATGTTGAACAGACACAGAGTTTAATCAGAAACGTCATTTTTCTTCTTGTCCAACGTCCAAGTATAAAGGCTACATTCCAAAACAGTCAAACCTCCTCTTGCTGAATTACTTTGACCTCACTTCACATGAGTTGGGGTAGAATCGCAATAGTCTTGTTCTAGCTGCTGAATCAGTTTCTTATTGACGAGGATCAAAGCGGTCCAGTGCGAGAGGCGCGATGGTTGATATAGGATCAACAGCATGCGAGGGGATGTATTCTAAACTTATCGACAACGACAGGCAATATTTTGAAGACGCAGAGGTGCGCAGTCCAAAAGCGCACACTGGTAAGAAGACAAAAGACGTGTTTCCTGTAAAGAGTCATGTATTTATGGAAATTATGCAAATTATCTAAAATGTTTCAGTAATGAAAGCAGACGGGGATTGGAAATCAAACTGGTCTCAGAGCATTTCGTATTATTCTGTATGTAAATCCCAAACACCACATTTAGTATGATATGTTACGTTACGTATGTTTTGTATTAATTTGTGGATGTCCATCATCCATTTCGTATATGTTACGAATTACAATTCGTACTATATATTACGAATTTGCAAAACCTATTGAAATGTATAGAATTTGGGACAAGAACACACTTCAAATCTAGGTGACCACCATTTGACAAAAACAATATTTGCATAATTTCCGCCAAAGAGAGCCTAATGACTGATTTACATGGTCAAGTTTGGGATATACTGGTTGAATCAACATTGTATCCACGTCATTCCAACAAAAAAAAAATCAATGTGAGGACGTTTAATCAACATAGAAAACTGATTTGGATTTGGAAAAAGTAATCAAAGGGAATTTTAACCTAAATCCAAAGACATGGTGACATTTTTGCTGATTTCATGTTGAATTCAAGTAAGTTCACAACTCAACCAAATGTAAATCAAAACTAGATGTTGAACTGACATCTGTGCCCAATGGGTTTGGTTATGCAGTGGTCACTCAGGCATGACGTGTACTGCATTCAAAATACAGATCTCTCAGGGTTTCCATATCTGTCTTTCATCATTACCTTCCTCAATAGAATAGACACTGCTTCTAATTTGATTTCAATATGCTTCCTCCCACATATCTGACACCATAGCTAATTGTATAATACTACAGAACTGTCACAAGTTCTGAAGAACAATAGTTCTTTATTAAGGAATGTCATTAGTTAAATATAATCTTGCATCTAATGTGAAACAATATATTTGCATGCTGTGACCTTATGTCTGACTCCTAATACTGTAAAGTGAAAAGATTGTCACTTTCAAAATGTGTCAATCTGTTCCTCTGAGACAGAGCTGGCAATAAGCAACGCCCCTTCCCATACAACCCATGTAGTTTTCCTGAATGCTCCTGCTACTCTGTGGTGCAGTCAGGACAGACGTGCCCAAACATGCTCATGACATTTAACAGCCAAATAAATGCTCTTTGTGTAATGATTACACAGCATATGCATGGACATGTTTCATTTCCTGACCTAGAATATGAACAACCATAATCCTGCCCTACAAACAATATGGGAAGTAGGATTCAACAGTAGGCATTTTGTGAATCATCGGGAGCAAGAGGTGGCCTACTGACAATACATGGTTGTTTTTAAGAGCAGTCACGTGATTATTCTTCTTTACAGTACTTTTGTTCCTCTTTTAACGGTTGGCTCAATCAAATATCGAATCAACATTTATTTATTAAACAGTTCTCTAAGTACTGATTGACAGGGTATAAACAGTATACATAATCATTAGTAGCCATTAGCCTGTTTCCTTCTCAAAAACCCACAATAACAATTGTGTATTGCAATAATTTCATTAAGACTTATATTTAAATGATTCCAAAATTGTTTTCTTATTTGAATCCTTTTTTCTTTGTGTATACCACATAAAGCATGTAATTACTGAAAGATAATTTAATCAAACCTCTCTTTCAATTATACTTACTAGTTTTTGATTTCATATTTGTCTTCCATACATTTTATAATGATTCATGAAATCTATCTAATTTTCTACCAAACACACATATATGGGTTTTTGTCTGCAGGATTAAATGTTGTTGACATTCTGAAAATATTTCAGTGTAGGCATGTTGTGCATCCCCAGTCTGCAGACAGTAGGCTGTAGTATAGTATCTGACTATGCTATCAAGTGTTTCCGTTGCACAAAATCCCCCCAAAACCACATACAGAGCAATTAGCACCAACATTTTCAACTGAAATACAGCTCTATACACTGGTGTCATGTACTTCTCTGTGTCCTCCATAAGAGTGTCTGTCACCTCACTGAGAGCGGGCCTCAGGCCCTACAGGTTAGCCACGGCCTGTCTGGCCACACTGTGTGCTGTCCTTCTGCTGTCCATCATCACTGCCAGCACCCACTGTGAATATATCCACAGCAAACACACAGCGTTGTTTACATTTTGCCTCCGTAAACCACATCCTGATTTACCCGAGTGTCCCAATGTGACACGACATTTAAATAAAGGCCTCTGTTTTTTTCCCTCTGTTTGGTGACTTTTGTAATCTGACTTGTGTAACCAAATCTCGCTCTAGAGCCGGCCCTGCATCCCAGTAAATGACTTATGAAACTCTACTTGCAACCTAACAAAGTGTGAGAGCTCAAAAAAACGGTTTGGAGTGAGTGATTGTTGCAGTGCTGCTAACTCTTATCCTGAACAAACCTTGATGATGTCATACTCAGCACATATAAAAGACAATGAAAAGACATTTGTTGTGTTTAATGGGGCTTCTTCTTATGACTACCACATTCAACTAGCCTTATCAAAGGTACCTCATCACCTCTGCCCTACGCTCACCGCATTCTTTGCCTTCCCTTCTTTAAAGACTTGTTGTTTTTTTCCTGGACTGAAGTCCCCTGCTTCTCGTCTTCCTCTCAGATAAGAATCTCTATATCTGGGCTTGCGCAATGAGCATCAGGCTCCTCTGCCTCAGAACGAGTCTGGTGGTCAGATCCAGATGCAGAGAGAGACCGTCAACGTAACGGCCCCGATTGCAACCCTGACAGAACTGCAGACGGAGAAAGAAGACCTTGTGAAGGAGAGAGACGAGCTTCTGGCCAGGTAGGCCAAATCAGGTCACCTGTGTGTGTGTGTGTGTGTGTGTCATGACGCTGAAGTAAAACATTTATATCTAAATCCTTTTTTTCTGCTGTGTATGACAGAACCAGAGCCCACATCACCACTGTCACCTACGTCAGCCCTACGTTGGCCCTTTCAACGCCTGTAACCTGTCCTCGGGACTGGCTGGTGTTCAACAGCAGCTGCTCCTACATCTCCACCAGGAGTATGCACTGGCACAACAGCCAGGCCTCGTGCAAGGAGAAAGGAGGACACCTGGCCATCGTACACACTGCTGAGGAACAGGTGAGACGGAGTGGGGAGGGAGGGAGATGGGGAAGAGAGAGAGAAAGAGGGAGGGTGGGAAACAGAGGGAAAGAGAGAGAGGAGGGAGTTTGTGGATTAGACACTGTTGATTTTGTCAATTATCTGGCAAGGCTGGAAATAGCTGAGCAATAGGGAAGATAAAGTCCAATGTCTAAAAGATAGCATTGACACACGGATTTCCTTTCCTTTCTGCCAGGGTTCTGTAGGGTTCATGATAAATGCATTGAGTTCATTTTATTTTCCTCCTGTGAATCCGTCTCCATCTGTTTGTACGTTCCTATGAAAGTCACACAGGCAGCCTTGGCCCGATATTGACAAAACTTGGGTGAATGATGCTTCTTGCTGTAGAGATTGGCCAGATGGTGGCGCTATGCATGCCCTGTTCAAAGGCACTTCAATCTTTTGTCTTGCCCATTCACCCTTTGAATGGCACACATACACAATCCATGTCTCAGTTGAGTTTGAGTTTATTTTATTTTTACAGGGACAATGCACATTAATCAACATTTCAGTAAAAGTGCCGGTTTTAGCCAGCCGGCTAATTTTCAACCACAGTCCCTGGGCAGGTTATTAAAAACAATTACAATATAGACAATCAAGGAGCAGTGAGCACACGCAGAGCAACATAGGACAAGCAAGAAGTAGCATACAGACAGAGCAACATAGAACAAAAAGCAACAAGACAAAATCCATAAAAGCAACAGTGTTTCCACACCTCACAAGGTACAGACAACAGACAATATGGAAAGCTAGGGATTATGTTCACAAATCTGATTGGCCTTTAGCCATGTCTTCATGTTTTTTGTGAAGGTGTGATATGTGGTGCAGTTATGTGTGTCTGATGGCAGTGTATTCCAGACTCGGGAAGCTCTCACAGAGAAAGCGGATTTACTAAAAGTGCTTTTCCTTAAGGGAACTATACAGTCACCTCTCATGGCAGACCTTGTGGATCTGCTGCCATATGTTTGGGTTTTCTGTTTAACAAAAATACTGAGTGGAGGGGGAGCCAGGCCATTTAGGATCTTGAATACAAGACATGCGTCGGTGTATTGCACAAGATTTTCCCAACTCAGGAGCTCATGCTTTCTGAGGATGTAACAGTGATGATGCCTATTGGGCTTCCTATCGAGCACTTTGAGAGCCTGTTTGTAGACAGACTGAATGGGTTTTAATGTTTTACAGCAAGCTTGGGCCCAACTAGTCAAGCAGTATGTTAAGTGGGGGAGTATCATAGATTTGAAGTACAGTTCTGCTACCTCTGTAGTCAAACAATTTCGTATAAATTGGAAATTAGCTAGGTTGAATTTGGTTATTTGAATTACCTTTTTCACATGTTTTTTAAAAGATAGGTTGGAATCATGTATGATGCCAAGGTACTTAAAATCAGATACCACCTGGAGCTTCTCCCCTGACACATAGACATCTGGCTCAGTAGCATCTGTTGCCCTCTTTGTGAAGAACATGCAGACAGTTTTTTTCCCACATTGAGATGCAAACACGAGTCACTGAGCCACTTTGTAATCTGGACCATTACAGTATTGAGTTCTTGTGCAGCTTGTTGTTTGCTCTTTGCATGCATTTATCACTGTATCATCTGCATACATTTGAACTTCAGACCCAGTACAGACAGAAGGCAGATCATTAATGTACAGGCTGAACAGGAGGGGCCCCAGTATTGACCCTTGGGGCACGCCCACATCAGTGGGCGACAGCTCATTGCTTACTCTGACACACTGAGTTCTGCCTTCAAGTTATGATTTCATCCATCTCAAGGCATCGGGGGAAAAGTTGAACTTGGACAGTTTTGTGATGAGAATCTCATGGTTAACAGTATCAAAAGCCTTCCTTAGGTCCAGAAACACAGTCCCAACAACGCCCCCTTTGTCCATCTTGGACTTCACATTTTCCAGAAGAAAGCAGTTGACCGTTTCTATGGAGTGTTTCGCTCTGAAGCCAAACTGCATGGAGTGTAATGTCAAGGGGCTGTTGTTGAGGTGGGCAATCAGTTGTTCTGCTAAACACTTTCAACAACCTTCGACACCACAGGTAGTATACTAATGGGCCTGTAGTTACTCACGTCAGCAGGGTCGCCCGATTTAAAGATGGCCGTTATTATGGCTGACTTCCATACCCTTGGAAACACCCCCAGACCAATAGATGTGTTGGTGACCTTAGTAATGGGGCCAATGAGTGACTCTTTGTAGTTTTAAGAAAAGTAGAGTCCAGCCCAAACACCTTTGGCTTTAGAGTTCTTTAGTGAGCTAATCACCTTGTTCACCTTTGACTCAGAAACCTCCCTTATGATGAAGACAGGTTGAGCGTCATTCACTAGCACTGAGCCCAAGAAACCAGTGGAGGGGTTCTGTGTCAGTACCCTGACAGAGTCAACAAAGTAGGAATTGAAGGCTATTGCTATTTCGACTGCATCCTGTGTTAGATTGTTATTCACCATGATTTCTAGTCTTTTTGCAGTGTTACTATGGTCTTTCCCTGGTAACGTTTTTAGATTCTCCCAGATCAATTTAGAATTTCCCTTTGCTTCACCAATTATGTTTGTCTCATATACTCAGGGATATGAGTCTAGCTAACCCACACAATATCTCAGACACCACTGGCCCGATTTTGACGAAACTTTGGTGAATGATGAGTCTTGCCATAGAGATCCGGCATTTACAAAATGACACTGATTGGCCCAAGGTGGGTGCTATAGTAATCAACTCTACGTCTGTTAGGCACACGCAATATCTCAGACACCACAGGCCCGATTTGAATGATGTGTCATTCACCTAAATGTATCATTTGTGTGGGACGACATGTTTACGGTTGCCTTTAAAAAAAATCATGTATCCTGTTATATTCGTCATCCACATCCCAATGTAATCATGTCTCCTGTTATAGACATTGTTATAGACATTGTCACATTCCAATGTATATTTCATGTTATAAACATTGTCACATCTCAATATAATCATGTCTCCTGCTGTAGACGTTTCTGTGGGACCAGTTACCTCTGAGCCACTGGAATGCCTACTGGTTTGGAATCAGTGACGAGACGGCCGAGGCAGACTGGCTTTGGGTCGATGGAACCAAACTGGTGGGGGGGGGGGGGGGGGGCTACAACAAAAATGTGGCCGTCTTTTCGTGGACGCGGATGAAGTCTACCCCAGGACTATTGGATTCAATCAACACTAAAATGATTGGCGTCACACACATTGGCCTAAATTATCCCCGGATTGTGGTGGTGCATTTTTTAAAATATTGAGTCTGACTAACCATGTAAAACAAGGTTAAATTCTTGTTTGATATACCAGCATACAACTACACCTGGGATTGTTTAAATCTGGGTCTGAGTCCCATCATTTAATGTGAGAACCTGCTTTCTATTTTAGAAATGAGTATATTCATTTAGTTTTTCAAATTGTTTGGTTAACTTGTGTTCTCAGTTGGTACATATTTACATTTAAGTCATTTAGCAGACGCTCTTATCCAGAGCGACTTACAAATTGGTGCATTCACCTATAATATCCAGTTGAACAAACACTTTACAATAGTGCATCTAAATCCTTTAAAGGGGGGGGTTAGAAGGATTACTTTATCCTATCCCAGGTATTCCTTAAAGAGGTGGGGTTTCAGGTGTCTCCGGAAGGTGGTGATTGACTCCGCTGTCCTGGCATCGTGAGGGAGATTGTTCCACCATTGGGGTGCCAGAGCGGCGAACAGTTTTGACTGGGCTGAGCGGGAACTGTGCTTCCTCAGAGGTAGGGAGGCGAGCAGGCCAGAGGTGGATGAACGCAGTGCCCTTGTTTGGGTGTAGGGCCTGATCAGAGCCTGAAGGTACGGAGGTGCCGTTCCCCTCACAGCTCCGTAGGCAAGCACCATGGTCTTGTAGCGGATGCGAGCTTCAACTGGAAGCCAGTGGAGAGAGCGGAGGAGCGGGGTGACGTGAGAGAACTTGGGAAGGTTGAACACCAGACGGGCTGCGGCGTTCTGGATGAGTTGTAGGGGTTTGATGGCACAGGCAGGGAGCCCAGCCAACAGCGAGTTGCAGTAATCCAGACGGGAGATGACAAGTGCCTGGATTAGGACCTGCGCCGCTTCCTGTGTGAGGCAGGGTCGTACTCTGCGAATGTTGTAGAGCATGAACCTACAGGATCGGGTCACCGCCTTGATGTTAGTGGAGAACGACAGGGTGTTGTCCAGGATCACGCCAAGGTTCTTAGCACTCTGGGAGGAGGACACAAGGGAGTTGTCAACCGTGATGGCGAGATCATGGAACGGGCAGTCCTTCCCCGGGAGGAAGAGCAGCTCCGTCTTGCCGAGGTTCAGCTTGAGGTGGTGATCCGTCATCCACACTGATATGTCTGCCAGACATGCAGAGATGCGATTCGCCACCTGGTTGTCAGAAGGGGGAAAGGAGAAGATTAATTGTGTGTCGTCTGCATAGCAATGATAGGAGAGACCGTGTGAGGATATGACAGAGCCAAGTGACTTGGTGTATAGCGAGAATAGGAGAGGGCCTAGAACAGAGCCCTGGGGGACACCAGTGGTGAGAGCACGTGGTGCGGAGACAGCTTCTCGCCACGCCACCTGGTAGGAGCGACCTGTCAGGTAGGACGCAATCCAAGCGTGGGCCGCGCCGGAGATGCCCAGCTCGGAGAGGGTGGAGAGGAGGATCTGATGGTTCACAGTATCAAAGGCAGCAGATAGGTCTAGAAGGATGAGAGCAGAGGAGAGAGAGTTAGCTTTAGCAGTGCGGAGAGCCTCCGTGACACAGAGAAGAGCAGTCTCAGTTGAATGCCCAGTCTTGAAACCTGACTGATTAGGATCAAGAAGGTCGTTCTGAGAGAGATAGCAGGAGAGCTGGCCAAGGACGGCACGTTCAAGAGTTTTGGAGAGAAAAGAAAGAAGGGATACTGGTCTGTAGTTGTTGACATCAGAGGGATCGAGTGTAGGTTTTTTCAGAAGGGGTGCAACTCTCGCTCTCTTGAAGACGGAAGGGACGTAGCCAGCGGTCAAGGATGAGTTGATGAGCGAGGTGAGGTAGGGGAGAAGGTCTCCGGAAATGGTCTGGAGAAGAGAGGAGGGGATAGGGTCAAGTGGGCAGGTTGTTGGGCGGCCGGCCGTCACAAGACGCGAGATTTCATCTGGAGAGAGAGGGGAGAAAGAGGTCAAAGCACAGGGTAGGGCAGTGTGAGCAGGACCAGCGGTGTCGCTTGACTTAGCAAACGAGGATCGGATGTCGTCAACCTTCTTTTCAAAATGGTTGACGAAGTCATCCGCAGTGAGGGAGGAGGGGGGGGGGAGGGGGAGGAGGATTCAGGAGGGAGGAGAAGGTAGCAAAGAGCTTCCTAGGGTTAGAGGCAGATGCTTGGAATTTAGAGTGGTAGAAAGTGGCTTTAGCAGCAGAGACAGAAGAGGAAAATGTAGAGAGGAGGGAGTGAAAGGATGCGAGGTCCGCAGGGAGGCGAGTTTTCCTCCATTTCCGCTCGGCTGCCCGGAGCCCTGTGATGCAAACAGGTTATGGTTCATTTGACTGTGTTTTTCATACCCCAAGCCAGGCGTGTGCGATACTGTAGGCCCTACCCATTTGTTGTTCCCATCGTTAAACTTCTTCAGTGGAGCACCTGCCCATTTTGCATTGATGGACAGGATCAAGATTGATTACACTGCCTTTTTGTATGCTGTAAATTAGACTTTTCACTGTTATAGCATTCTAACAAATTCATGTTTTGCCTTCTGCATGCTCCGAGTCATCCAGAAGATTACTAGAGAGTCTGTATACTGTTATGAGATGATCAACATGCTGCCTAAGGATCACAGCCTTAGAAATTGAGTTGGGATGAACCTATGGAACTCCCTGCACAACTTTCATTCAAGATGAAAGCTGCCGTTTTAGTGGGTTTGTCAAACACTTGCAGCCCAACCCCTCCACCACCACCCCACCCCACCCCACCCAATGTTGTCAATGTTCCATATTTGCATTATCTCGTTATTGGCTTATGTAATTTGCTAGCTCATTAGGTCTAGTTTCCACATGTTGAATGCAAATGCGGCATTTGAGCTTCTAGAGATTGAGAGACAAGGTATCACTGCAAGCATAAACGTTGTCTCATCAGAACTGCAGGAGCAGTACTTTGGATGGACAAGCTGGCATTTATCAGCGTCAATGTGCCTTTCATTGCAATCAGCATATTTACAAACCTGTTTTTTGCCTTCTGCCTGTTCTGTCCTCTGCCTGGCACAGAGCAACTGAAACAGCCTGTGAAGATACTACTGGGCTTCTTAGTTTGCTGCACCACTGTTTTCCTGGTTGCACTTATTGCAATGAAATACTTCCTGTTCACGGAACATCTGGAGCTCTGGCTTGCTGCTAATCTGATAGTGGGGTACACTTTCCCCACTAGTATGACAACCTCTGTTTGGCTGAATTTCTTCTACTACACTCAGATTGTCCCTTCCCAGCGAGCTCTCTTCACCTGGGTGAAGAGGAACATCAAAATAATTATTTACTGGATCCTGTTTATTGACAGAGTCTTGTTTCTGGTTGATATTTCTCTTCATCTTCCTGCAGTAGTTGATTTACTCAACAACGTCTCTGGAAATGCTAATTGCGCTTGCATATCAATGAACACCACTGTGTCTGCCGCTCCAAATGCCCTGTGTTACACTGAGACGGCACGTGTTGTTTTGAAAATATCCTACATCTTTTTTGGACTCTGCGTGGTAGTTTGGTCGAGCTGTGCCATTGTGAGCTACCTGCACAGACACATGGAGAGCATGAAAGGGAGCGGCAGCCCCTTCTCCTCTCCCCGTCTGCGCAGTCAGATGAGGGTCACCATTACTGGGATCCTGCAGGGAATTCTCTACATCATTTGCTTTCTGTGGCTCATCTTTTATATCTTCAAAGATTTTTTCTCTACAGATTTTGACAATAATGGAAATATCTTCTACACAGTCATCTCTCTGTACATGTTTGGCACCACTGTAAACCTGGGTATTGGTCAGTCTGTTTTCCGACAGAGGGCAGCTGATGTTTGGCATAAAGCTCACCTGGATGTAAGGTCGAAGTTGTGTGGATGAATCAATCAGGTGTATGGCATCGAACCTTATGCTTTGTTTTGTTTCAACGTGTCATGCTGTGTTGACTTATAGTCTACACCAGGACTATATCTACCCCGGGACTATATCTATCCCGGGACTATATCTATCCCAGGACTATATCTACCCTGGGACTATATCTATCCCAGGACTATATCTACCCCGGGACTATATTGATACATAGATGTAATCAATGCTAATAATAATTTGGCTTCATAGACATGGCCTAAATTATTTAAGTTCTTGTTTTGTAAACCAGAATTAAGCCTTCACCTGGATTTATTGAAACTGGGTCTGTGAAACTGGCCCATAATGTAGTAGGCTATAATATTGAACAAATTAGTCATTACACTCTATTTACTTTTTATGTTTTTAATATGTGTTCCTCTGTAGCCCATTTGGTAGAGAATGGCTCTTGCAATGCTAGGATAGTGGGTTTGATTCCTGCAACCACCCGTACATAAAATGTATGCACGCATGACTAAGTTGTTTAGGATGAAGGTGTCTGCTGAATGGCATATATTATTATATTTCTACATATATTTTCCAACTGTATCTGATATGCGATTACGTTATGATACATTTGACTGCGTTTTTCATACATCAGACGTGTGATATATTTGTTTTTCCGTCCTTAAACTTTTTCGGTGGACTATAATAATAGATGACATACAATGTGTTTAGTACATTATGATGATTACTAAAATGGATAACTACACGTTCTTGCTGTAAATTGACCTCTATATTGTACTTTTGGTTACTCTGTGACAAATCTTTAACTTGTTCAAAGCAACTTGGGAAATGTGTGACTTTGCTTTGTGTACGCAATAAAAAAAATAACAAAAATGTGTACCCCAAAGGATTTCCATGCAGGACAAGTGGGTTATTACAAACTACTGATCGGACCATAGAAATAAAATTACTTCCTGTTTTAAACCTATGGGTACACTCAGTATGGCCACTGGTCCATCCATTGACTTGAATAGCAATGACCATTCTAGTCATTCTATTTCTATGGGTCCATGTAACTACCTATAGCCCAGGTAAAGAGAGGCCTGTGGCTCTGGATCCGTAGGTAACCGCTCCGTTCCGCCCCTGCCCCGCACCTGCCCCACCCCCCTGGATCCCCTGGAAAGATCCGGATCACGTTCCGTGCATGTGTTTCTTTACCTCTACTTTAAGCACACATTTTTGTGTTCACCTCTCCCTTCACATTTCTCACTGTCCAATCGTGAAAGATGATAATTCTTCAGGTTTTACCGGTGAGGCGTCCATGCAGCATCTGCATGTCAACCATTCGATCACAATCAGTTTCATGGGAATATGCATTTCAATCTTCTTAGTTATGTACAGTGTTGTTTCAAATTCTGTACAGTAGGTGAATTCTAGAGCAGATGGTGTTAACAAACTGTAGCATACCTGTTTTGTATCATTATGTAATCTTGTTCAACTTTAATCTAACTTTATTAAACAAACACCATTTGCCAGAGTAGCCTGTTCTCTATGGGCCCGATTTAGACTTAGGAAATGTACTCCTTTCCTATGCACGCCTTTCCTACCACTTGTCAGTAGTTGGTATTCAGACTTACCTTATGCAGGTGCATAATGGGCTTGGCAGGCGTGGTTCCCTTGTGCGTGCTGAATAAATGTAACTAAACCGCTGAAAACCCTCCCACTTGCTGGCCAACAGATTTTCTCGTGGAATTTTCATTCAATAGGTCTTTCAGCAACTTTATCTAAAGCCATCCCTTTAAATTTGGTGCACCTTTTTAATTATAATTTTTCTCGACAGACTCACTGGAATGTATGGAGAGAACGGTTCAGAATATAGCGCTCAATGAAGAAAGACATGTAAATACATGCATATTCATCTCCTTTTCAGCACCAATTGGTAGATTTAAAAAAAACTCTGATCTTGTATATTAATTAATTATTTAGGGATAGGAAATTATTTATGAATAATAAATAAACAGGTTTGGAGAGGCTTTACACACTAAATTATATTGGTGAATAAAAAATTGTGGTTTGAATCACCCTGAAAGTTGCCATGTTCAATTGTTCAATTGTTTACTCTATGAAATATTGGAAGGGGAGAAAAGTGTACAATAGGGGTTGAACAGTCATCCTATATGTACCCTAATAATTCTCACTAATCATGGAACTGTGCTAACGGTCCGGTCGTTGTGAACCGTGCACACAAATTACCGTATGCGTTCCATAATGATTCAAATAGGCCACATGTCCCAAATTACTGCACAACTTGTAATACTTTAGCCTAATACGATCCACTATTGCTAGCGACCCCCAGGAACAACCACACAAACGTGACAGAGGAATGAAAGGTAAACTAACGATGTAATGGAATGATGCAAAATGTAAGGAAACTAACACTAAATGGACAGTTATAAATGTAGGTGGATATAACTGACGGTGGCTACTGATAGTGGCTAATATTTAGCCCAATACAAATTTGTAAAAAATACAGTAAAAAGTCTAGGAATATAATTAAAACATTCAACTCGGTATGTTTAGCGCTATACTGTCTTTTGCACATGGCTACCGAAACCTATAGCTTGGGTCTCCAAATTTTATCCCTTCAGGTTATAAGGCCAGCATTTCATAAACTTCATTGTGGAAAAGGTGATTATGTTGAGATGCTTCAGTTCGCTGCCATATGACTGGCATTTGTCTCCAGAGATCAAAAGGTAAAATAGATCTAAAAAAATGGTCATTTATATTTATAATCCCCTTTTCCAAACGACTTACTAATTTGCCTAGCTCTTATCAATAGCTCAGCCTCTTATCAATTTGTAAATGACAGTGAATTATGTTATTTCTAGCGAGGGGAAAAAAAGAAAGTAAATGTTTTTATACTTGGAACCGACAGGTTGCTCGACCTTACTCATTGTTTTATGGCGCGTAAAGGTGGTGTAATTATAAGGGAATTAAGTCAAGGGATTTCTTTGATATCCACCCCAAACGAATAGCGGGTGAATAGTTCAAGTTTTATTAGTTGTATGTACGAGATACAAATGGTATACTTCGTCCGATTAAATGCTTACTTGCAGGTTCCTTCTCGACAATGCAACAACAATAAGAAATATTCATAGATAGGATTACGAACATAAAGTAAATGGCAGTAGAGTAGAATAACAATTTTAGTATAAGTATCATTTATTTTCCAATGTTTCCACATGTATTGGGAAAGGGGGGATTGCATCAAAAGGGAATTATGTTTAATTTACGCTCGTTTAACACGGGTCGGAATTCAGAAAACAGAAACAGCTACTAATTTACTATAGGTTGTTGTACCCTAGATCTAATGCACATGGACACTGACCTCTGGGACTGTGTGCTCAGTCAGTAAAAGTACTGACCTTACAATCCAGTAATATAAACAAGGACAGTCTGTGTATACATACACACTTACCAGTGTGTTTTGGCTTGCATACTTTGAAAGAGAATCTTTCACCTTTGGCCCTGTTTCCCCTCCTCATGGGGCCATAATCTCACTTGTTTTCCCCAGGTTTTTCTTCCCTCCATCCCTTGATGCTGTGTCAGCCTGGTCATATGATCTCTCTCCCTCTTTCTTAATGTGTTTTCAAATGACCTTAGTGTTGCTTCAGATGACCTTCCTCTTTCTTTGCTTTTATCCTTACTTTTTAATTAATATTCTTCTTCTTCTTTACATATTCCACTGTTTTGTCTATCCTCACTACTGCTGCAATAAAAACAGCATTAAGAGAGTGAAGAATATGGTTCATCATTGTACATGATGCAAGTGTTTTTATCAACCTTTATTTATACAGGTTTGTCTCACTGAGATAAAAAATATATATATATACACTGCTCAAAAAAATAAAGGGAACACTTAAACAACACAATGTAACTCCAAGTCAATCACACTTCTGTGAAATCAAACTGTCCGCTTAGGAAGCAACACTGATTGACAATACATTTCACATGCTGTTGTGCAAATGGAATAGACAACAGGTGGAAATTATAGGCAATTAGCAAGACACCCCCAATAAAGGAGTGGCTACATCGTGAAGACACGCCAGCTGGTTCGACGCCCCATGCACCATGTACCAGCCCTTCATCTGTGAGATAGAGGTGCAGTCCTCTGTTCCTGCTACTTAGAGATAAGCACTTACCAGGCTCATGTTGGATCCAGAAATACTTCCTCTTTGAGCTGGAATTGTCATTGTTCATAATGATAGACCAGTGATGACCAACCCTTCACCTGGGTACACTGGTTTTTGCTCTAACCCTGCTCTAACTTATCTGATTCAGCTAATCAAGGTTCGGATGATTAGTAGAATAAGGTGTGTTAGAGCAGGGCAAGAGCAAAACCTTGCAAGCCCTATAGCTCTTCATGAGGTTTGGCCACCTCTGTAGTACACTTTGGTAGACTTTTGCAGCATTATCAGGCCTGAAGGGGAATGATTTACTTTACTAGTCTACTGTATTTTGTTTAAATCAATTGTAAGTGTACTCAAGGAACATGTTAGATACTATTGTGTCATTGAAGTGGTCGCCAAAGTTCAAAATCCTTCTAAAGCACTGTCTGTCAATAGTCATGTTATTTAGACGTATAGAAGAGGAAAAAATATTTATGAAAATACATGTTATTCCTGAAACAGATTATGATGTATTAATAACAATGCCACTACATTTTATTCTGAATCTGTTGATTTTGTAAATAAAAATGATTAAAAAGGAAAAATAGTTATTAACCTATTCACTGTTATATATTATGTTCGACAAACACTTTTTCTTATAGTGGTTACGGTAAGTATTGGGGAAGGGTAATATGGTTCTAGGTAATCTGCCTAGACCAGCACAGCTATATATATCCTGTTCCAGTGTCATTCTCTAGGCGGCAGTAATGATAGGTGTTTGGGACTGTCAATCAACAAAGGAAATAATAACATATATGCCAACTGTAGACCTACAGTATAAGTAACTTGTTTGCTAAATCATTGCCTCACCTATTTAGATGTGTGGTGTTATGCTATTTGAATACTGTGCAGGAGCATGACTATAGCAAGATTTTGAAGCATCGTTGAGTTTAGTTTATTGGTCTTTCAGCAGTATTACAGGTTCTTCAAAAACGGAATTACTTTGCTGTTACGATTAAAAACATTGATGTTGAATAAATAAGACAATTTCCAAATGCTGTGAAAGTTTTTGCAAAATCACATTGCAAAGTGTTGGACTGATAGACAAAGTGTGTATTGCCACTGTGAATGAATTTGACACTGCAGACATAATGCTCAAGTAAGCCTACTACGTAACGCTGTCATCATTACTTTGCCTCACTTTTACAGTAACCTAGCAATACATGAGCTAAGTTGCAGGTTCATTCAAAGTTCAGTATATGTCAATCCGCGCCAGTAACTCTACTTCTGTCCCTGTTCTGCTCCAATCCAGCCTGTGTGTGTGTGGTGTGACAGTAGGATGTGTACTGCAACAGCAAAATACACCTTTCTTGGACTAATTAAAGCACACATGCAGTATTTTTTATTACATTTTAAGTCATCCCTATATATGTAATAAATCACTGTGTGTTTATTTCATGAATATAACTCCAAATATATGTTTAATGACAGAGCCTACCCGCTTACCCCCTCAAAGTAGGAGGATACATATGCAAATAAAAGATGACTATTGGTCAGAATAGGTCGTTATCACTAAATCTTCATAATATGGTGCAGAGCGTTTGTGTCACATCCTGACCCTTGGAAGAGGTAATTTTCCATAGTAGAGTGGTCAGGGCGTGGCAGGTGGTTGTTTTGGGTGGTTTTAGGTTTTCTGGTTATATGTGGGCTTTTTCTAGATTTCTATTTCTATGTTTTGTTTTCTATGTTTTGGCCGGGTATGGTTTCCAATCAGAGGCAGGTGTCTATCGTTGTCTCTGATTGGAAGCCATACTTAGGCAGCCTGTTTTTCCTTTGGGGTTTGTGGGTAGTTGTTTTCCGTTTAGTTGTTCATGTACCTGACGGAACTGTTGGCTGTCGTTTTGTTATTTTTGTTTAAGTGTCTTCATTAAAAGAAATATGAGCACTTTACACGCTGCGCCTTGGTCTACTCATGTTGACGCCTGTCACGTCCTGACCAGCAGAGGGAGCAATTGTATTAGTTTTGGTCAGGACGTGGCAGGGTTTTTGTGTGTTAAGTGTTGTGTTGGTGATTGGACTCCCAATTGAAGGCAGGTGTGTTGAGTTGCCTTTGATTGGGAGTCCTATATAGTAGTGTGTTTTTCTTTGGGGTTGTGGGTAGTTGTTTTTGCACTGCGTTAGTTAGCCTGCAAAACTGTTGCTGTCTTGTTTATTGTTTTTTCCTGTGGATGCCTTACTTGAGTTTATTAAAAAACTATGAGTATCCACATACCCGCTGCAATTTGGTCTATTCAACACGGCTACACATGTGACAACGCCTGTGACAGTTTGAGACCCCAGCTCCTCTAAAACCACTGACAACTACATGCCGTTTTCAAGGGATTGTTCAATAAATCTTAGAACTATTTGCTTTTAATATCATCACCTCTTGAAGACCATAGTAGGAACTACACATTTCCGATTACTACACATTTAGCTCTATCATCAGAGTTATACAGCAAGTAACTTTGTGCTTTTCATGATCAGTAAACATCAATTGATCATATATTTTCAGATAGGTGAGGGTAGCCTTTCCATTTGGCATGTAGCTAATAAAGTTAGCTTTCTGGAGACTAGCTAGTCATTACTTAATCTCTTATTAGCTAGCTAGCCAGTCAATCAATGTAGCCTATTGTCTATGCTTGTCTGCAGCAATCGTGATTAAAAACTCTTAAAAACAATGCTGAAAAGAAGATAATGTTAGATAACTTCGCTAGGTAGGCCTACGTTGGTTGGAGAAAAAAGTACATTACCACTATGTTTAGCCGACTGTACAAAGTTTCTACCGGTAGCTTGCAAAGTTAACATTATCAGCTAAGAGTACATCGGCAAATGCGCCCTTCTGCTGCTTGACAGGCAGAGCCCACAAAAATGGGAATTGAAAATTAACATAAATCCCTTCCACTTGTCAGGTATAGTTCACTTACTTTATATCACTCAAATATCCAATTAATGGTGGCCAATATTGAGTGATATCGTGAGGCTACCCTAACGTATCTGAAATTACATGATCAAGTGATGTTTACTGATCATGAAAAGCATGCAGTTCCATTTGTAGTTCTGACTATGCTCTTCAAGAGGTGATGATATTACAACAAAATAAACTCAGCAAAAAAAGAAACGTCCTCTCACTGTCAACTGTGTTTATTTTCAGCAAACTTAACATGTGCAAATATTTGTATGAACATAACAAGATTCAACAACTGAGACATAAACTGAACAAGTTCCATAGACATGTGACTAACAGAAATTGACAAATGTGTCCCTGAACAAAGGGGGGGTCAAAATCAAAAGTAACAGTCAGTATCTGGTGAGGGCACCAGCTGCATTTAGTACTGCAGTGCATCTCCTCCTCATGGGCTTCACCAGATTTACCAGTTCTTGCTGTGAGATGTTACCCCAGTTCTTGCTGCTCAATGGGATTGGGATCCGGGGTCTTCGCTGGCCGTGGCAGAACACTGACATTCCTGTCTTGCAGGAAATCACACACAGAACGAGCAGAATGGGTAGCACATGAGGGAGGATGTCTTCCCTGTAACGCACAGCGTTGAGATTGCCTGCAATGACAACAAGCTCAGTCCGATGATGCTGTGACACACACCGCCCCAGACCATGATGGACCCTCCACCTCCAGATCGATCCCGCTCCAGAGTACAGGCCTCGGTGTAACGCTCATTCCTTCGACGATAAACACGAATCGGACAATCACCCCTGGTGAGACAAAACCGCGACTCGTCAGTGAAGAGCACTTTTTGCCAGTCCTGTCTGGTCCAGCGATGGTGGGTTTGTGCCCATAGGCGACGTTGTTGCCGGTGATGTCTTGTGAGGACCTGCCTTACAACAGGCCTACAAGCCCTCAGTCCAGCCTCTCTCAGCCTATTGCGGACAGTCTGAGCACTGATGGAGGGATTGTGCGTTCCTGATGTAACTCGGGCAGTTGTTGTTGCCATCCTGTACCTGTCCCACAGGTGTGATGTTCGGATGTACCGATCCTATGCAGGTGTTGTTACATGTGGTCTGCCACTGCGAGGATGATCAGCTGTCCGTCCTGTCTCCCTGTAGCGCTGTCTTAGGCGTCTCACAGTACGCACATTGCAATGTATTGCCCTGGCCACATCTGCAGTCCTCATGCCTCCTTGCAGCATGCCTAAGGCACGTTCACGCAGATGAGCAGGGACCCTGGGCATCTTGCTTTTGGTGTTTTTCAGAGTCAGTAGAAAGGCCTCTTTAGTGTCCTAAGTTTTCATAACTGTGACCTTAAGTGCGTACCATCTGTAAGCTGTTAGTGTCTTAACGACCGTTCCACAGGTGCGGGTTCATTAATTGTTTATGGTTCATTGAACAAGCATGGGAAACAGTGTTTAAACCCTTTACAATGAAGATCTGTGAAGTTAATTGGATATTTATGAATTATCTTTTTTTGCTCAGTTTAATTAACATTTATTCAACAATCTCTTGAAATCGCCACGCAGTTGTCAATGGTTTTAGCGGAGCAGATTATGATGTCATGATCTGTGCCAAAAATTCCATGCATTCTTTTTCAAACAGCTTTTACACAATTTTCACAATTTCAGAGTGTTATTTCGACCTCACAGTTTGGAGGAAGGAATTATCCGTAGAGGTCTGAGACAGGATTGTGTCGAGGCACAGATCTGGGGAAGGGTAACAAAAAATGTCTGCAGCATTGAAGGTCCCCAAGAACCCAGTGGCCTCCATAATTCTTAAATGGAAAAAGTTTGGAACCACCAAAACTCTTCCTAGAGCTGGCGCCCGGCCAAACTGAGCAATCAGGGGAGAAGGGCCTTGGTCAGAGAGGTGACCAAGAACCCGATGGTCACTCTGACAGAGCTCCAGAGTTCCTTTGTGGAGATAAGAGAAGCTTCCAGAAGGATATGGTAGAGGCCTTTATAGTAGAGCGGCCACACGGAAGCCACTCCTCAGTAAAAGGCACATGACAGCCTGCTTGGAGTTTGCCAAAAGACACTCAGACCATGAGAAACAAGATTCTCTGGTCTGATGAAGCCAAGATTGAACTATTTGGCCTGAATGCCAAGCGTCACGTTTGAAGGAAACCTGGCACCATACCTACGGTGAAGCATTGTGGTGGCAGTATCATGCTGTGGGGATGTTTTTCAGTGGCAAGGACTGGGAGACTAGTCAGGATCGAGGGAAAGATGAACGGAGCAAAGTACAGAGAGATCCTTGATGAAAACCTGCTCCAGAGCGCTCTGAACCTCAGTCTGGGGCAAAGGTTCACCTTCCAACAGGACAACGACCCTAAGCACAAAGCCAAGACAATGCAGGACTGGCTTCGGGACAAGTCTCTGAATGTCCTTGAGTGGCCCAGCCAAAGCCCGGACTTGAACCCGATCAAACATCTCTGGAGAGACCTGAAAATAACTGTGCGGTGACGCTCTCCATCCAACCTGACAGAGCTTGAGAGGATCTGCAGAGAAGAATGGAAGAAACTCCCCAAATACAGGTGTGCCAAGCGTGTAGCGTCATACCCAAGAACACTTGAGGCTGTAATCGCTGCCAAAGGTGCTTCAACAAAGTACTGAGTAATGGGTCTGAATATTTTTGTAAATGTGATATTTCCATTTTTATTTTTTTATACATTTGTAAAAAAAAAAAATCTAAAAACCTGTTTTTGCTTTGTCATTTTGGTGTATTGATGAGGGAGGAAAACAACTTAATCCACTTCAGAGTAAGGCTGTAACGTAATAAAATGTGGAAAAAGTCAAGGGGTCTGAATACTTTCCGAATGCACCGTATGTCTGACTTTATAGTAAGTACAGAGTCATATGACACAAAAGCATTTATGTATGTGTTATAAATGACCAAAAGGGTCTAACTTTAAAGTAAGTACATCGTGATGTGATATAGAGTCTTTATGGATGTGTTATGAATGACCAAAAGGGACTGACTTTAAAGTAAGTACTGAGTGATGTGATATAGTCTTTATGAATGTGTTATGAATGACCGAAGGTGTCTCACTTCAAACTAAATATTACAGGACGCTACATAAAGTGTCAATAAATAGGTTCTGATCCACAGTTTACTGTAGGATGTGAGAGGTATTTAAATGGGTTGATGGACCTGCAAAGCTTGTGTTTGTGTATGTTTCAGAGCCAAGATGATTTGGAGTAGTCCAACCTCAGACTACCTACCGCACCAGGAATTTCTCTTCTGTTCCCATGCTGGAGACCAGGGCTTGATTACAACCTGTTACAATGGTGTCAACATGTTGTGGCTGATCTTTCAGCTGGGGAGTGGGTGAATGTGTCAAAGACCTGCCTGGGTCCAGCACCGCGCGGAATGGCTCGTTGTATTGTTGCGTGCATACAGTGGGGCAAAAAATTATTTAGTCAGCCACCAATTGTGCAAGTTCTCCCACTTAAAAAGATGAGAGAGGCCTGTAATTTTCATCATAGGTACACTTCAACTATGACAGACAAAATGAGAGAAAAAAATCCAGAAAATCTCATTGTAGGATTTTTTATGAATTTATTTGCAAATTATGGTGGAAAATAAGTATTTGGTCAATAACAAAAGTTTATCTGAATACTTTGTTATATACCCTTTGTTGGCAATGACACAGGTCAAACGTTTTCTGTAAGTCTTCACAAGGTTTTCACACACTGTTGCTGGTATTTTGGCCCATTCCTCCATGCAGATCTCCTCTAGAGCAGTGATGTTTTGGGGCTGTCGCTGGGCAACACGGACTTTCAACTCCCTCCAAAGATTTTCTATGGGGTTGAGATCTGGAGACTGGCTAGGCCACTCCAGGACCTTGAAATGCTTCTTACGAAGCCACTCCTTCGTTGCCCGGGCGGTGCGTTTGGGATCAACAGGTGCCATTAATACAGGTAACGAGTGGAGGACAGAGGAGCCTCTTAAAGAAGAAGTTACAGGTCTGTGAGAGCCAGAAATCTTGCTTGTTTGTAGGTGACCAAATACTTATTTTCCACCCTTATTTGCAAATAAATTCATTAAAAATCCTACAATGTCATTTTCTGGATTTTTTTTCTCATTTTGTCGGTCATAGTTGACGTGTACCTATGACGAAAATTACAGGCCTCTCTCATCTTTTTAAGTGGGAGAACTTGCACAATTGGTGGCTGACTAAATACTTTTTTTGCCCCACTGTATTTGTGTACTGAGGAACATGTTACTTGGTTCCAGAAGAAAGACACTTTCAATTTCCTTATGTTCGGGGCTTTCATCAAGATAAGTGTTTCTTGGTGTAATGTCGCCCCCACTGGCTTTTGTGCACACAGCACATACTGTATAAGCCTGGGATATCAACCATTCAAAGTTGGCCTTAGTAACTTAGTAAATCTATTGGTGTGACCTTACTGAGTAAAATATTTGTCATCAGGCTATGTCCTTTGCTAGCAAAAATATTCCCCCGGTCATCACCAGTTAACACAGCCACAAAGTCATAATTATGGCTAAACCCAGCCCATTTCCACTATTTCTTAAAAAAAAATTGGATTTGAAACCTAACTAACTAATAAAGGCCAAGTTTGATTCGTTGGTCCACCAGATCTTCCGCGCATTTGGGCGGAAGTGTCTGGGAACGAGATATGGTGTGACTAACATGACTTCACTTTAGAGCGTATGCCGTCCTTCAGCACAACATGTCACCCTTTAGAAAGCACATGTGTATATCATATTCGTCATAGTGGGTTGTGTCACATTTGACATTGTTGATTGTCACACTGTTATGCCACATTTATTAACCCTTTATTAAGCATGACACATGGTTATAGATACTTTAACACATGTATTTAGTGCTTATGAAGGCATTATGAAGGCTTTATGAAGCCTTTATAAGCTGAATGTAATTTAAAGCGGGTCATAAAAAAAAATGTAAATTCACATTTTTAACTGCACTGCCCCTTTAAGTTGTATTCTATTCTATCCCTTATACATTATTAATGTTAATATGACACCAAATGACAGGTATTTGGATCATTATTCAGGATTTTTTGAAGTACTGTCAGTCACAGGTGTGAAATGGCCCATTATAAAGACCAAAAGTCTCTGTAATACACATTTACAATAGTCCTCACGAAACACATATAATTAGTGTAGCACTGTAACGCACAGTATACTGATCACTATTATACCAACATAATAGCTACCTTCAGTACTATGCCTCCTCCCATGTAGCAGTACATGCATGGTAGCCAATGGTAGCCAATACAGAGTCATGCATGAGATTCCTTCTGCACGCCCTCTTTCTATTTTGGCCTTGAGCCAAATGTGGCTTTCTGATCCTAGCTACTTCCCTAAACATCTCTTACGCTTGATAGGCTTACAGCAAGTGTCAAACTCGTTCCACAGAGGGCCGAGTGTCTGCGGGTTTTCTCGCTCCTCCCTTGTACTCGATTGATTAATTAAGGTCACTAATTAGTAAGGAACTCCCCTCACCTGGTTGTCTAGGGCTTAATTGAAAGGGAAAACCCCAAAACCAGTAGACACTAGGCTCTCCATGTAATGAGTTTGACACCCCTGGTACAGCATCAAACCTGTTTTCACTCACAACCTTGACTTTCTCAGGTTATTCAGGAAAAAGGGCGTAACAGGTGTCAGTCGGGCCCGCCAAGGTAAATAAATAACCAGCTAGGAAAATGGTGAAAGTAATGTCTTCCATGGAAACAGGCCTAGTCATTTACTATGTCCACCATGCATGTTCCTCCATTCTAAACCTCGTGTTAAGTATCATTTTCACTCTCATTGACACATTTTGTTGACATCTGGAACGTGTGACACCAAAAAAAGGTGACAATTTGAGCATTTCAAATATTTTACAACAATAATAGATTTAGTAGTGGCAAATGTTTGTGCTGAATACTCAATGTTGGACTGCTCTGCATTAAGTGCTGCCCTGAACATGGACCGTGACAGTATTGCACCAAGCTACATCACCCTGGTTGTCTACTTTGTCAGCTTTCACCCAGATAAATGGGAAATTGCCTCAGTAGCAGTTCTTGAAAGGGCAGTAGCCAACCAGGAGGAAGGTATCATGAAATGGGGAGGGATACTTGGTTAGATTGTAGGAGGATGGAGGATGGAGGATGTAGGAGGATGGAGGATGGGCTCATTGTATTGGCTGGAATGGAATTAAAGGAACGGAGTCAAATGTGGTTTCCATATCTTTTATGTGTTTGATACCATTACATTGATTCCATTACAGTCTTTACAATGAGCCCGTCCTCCTATAGCTCTTCCCACCAGCCTCTCAATAGTCATGATAGCTTAAGACAGACAGTTGGAGTAAAGTGTTACCACACACGATATATGAACATACACCACATATCAACTGTTGACAATGCACACAAGAAAATCATAGTGTGCCCAATCTGATTTAGAACGTTTAAAAGTAAATCATGCCCATTTAGGGTGTATGGGCAAAATAAATGCAAGGCTGACTATTCTTTCAGGGTTTTTAACTTTACTTTATTCAATGTATCTGATAGATGCAATGCACATGAATCAACAATGTTGTACATGTGCCAGAATTAGCCAATTATACAAAAGGCTAATTTGTTTGGTCATGGTGTTATAGCCATTGCATGCCGGGCCCGACGATACATTAGATACATCCACAATAATCTCTTACACTGACCGTCATGTGACCATGTTCTTAGTGGGTCCGGTGTCAAAGGTGACAGGGGTTTGTGTGCTGTACTCTAACTTCCTATCTACCTCCTGAGCGTGTTACTAACAGAGGAAGTTTGCTAGCCCATTTCTGTCATAGTTGGTTAGGGGTTAGCTAGGATTATAGCAGGGGAGGGAGGGAGTCGGAGAGAGACATGTAGACTGACAAAGAGGCACACAGACATATACCCCTTTCATACAAAGAACTAAATCCCACTAATTTACATTTATCTCATGATTCCTGCATTTTTGCAGATCCTGTAACCAAAATCAAAACACAGGTGAATGGTTCTGTGATTTTTTTGAGGATAAAATCATTAACACTTCCATTGTTCAACACCTGCCTATTTGAACTGCAAACAACCCCCATGGTTTAACAGAGAGGGAGGAGAGGGAGAGAGGTGAAAGAGTGCAGAGGGAGGGAGAGAGAGCGAAGGGATAGAATGAGCGAGAGGGAGAGAGAAATAGAGAGAGAGAGGGAGAGTGAAAGAAGGAGAGAGAGAGGGGGGGAGAGAGAGAGGGAGAGAGAGAGTAATACTAAGTGTCCTACTGGGGCCTGATTGGTCTTAACTTACAGCCTTACAGTAATACTGAGAAAAAGAGGAATGAGAAGATGGCTAGGTTTCACAGAACCATAGTAACTAACAATATTACTTGAAAGCATCAGTTGGCTTCACCCTTTCACTGCTTTGCAGACCTTTTCAGTGCTGACTGTAGAATAAAATCAACACAGAACATCAATCTGTGTTATAAAGGTGTTATAATGTTCTAAAATGTATTCTAAAGACTTGGATCAAATACCAAATACTTGACTTGTCAAATACTTTACCTGCGTTCGATTGATTTTGCCTGGTACAATGGAACGAATAGAATAATCGCCGTCACAAGTGCAAACTCCAAGCTAAATGAAGCACACACACACATTTACACAAGCCTGTAAGGTATGACAACTCGTACCCAAATATTCAGACAACATATTATATAGTAATGTTAGGAGATGTATAATATGCTGTTAGGGGGGCTATGGTGCAAGGGTTTCACGCCTGTTGAAACTTTTATCGATTTGTATGCATTACAAGAAAAGATAAAGAAGCTAATCTGTCTTTTATGCAGAGGTTATTCAAAGCTATTACATTTGACAATCAGTGCCACTTCCCTGTCATGAAAATAGTTGTGTGACGCCAAGCAACTTTATCACACATTTATTGGAATCTCATGGTCCACAGCCCCTTGTTGGTAGCCAGGTAGTGGTGGATAAACTGTACCATCAGTGGATTACAAATCAAGGCCTTTTGACTGGCGAAGGGGTGAATCCAATACGGGTGTTTAAAACACTTGTGTTTCAAATACGGGTGTTTAAAACCAACAATCACCTCAACCCTTAACTATTTCTGACCCCATGACACATGCCACAGTGCAGGATGATTAGTAGATCGCCCTGACATGGAACCTGATCGTTTAGGTCTTCACTTATAATCCCTCTTGACTAGGAGATCAAGGTGCATTGTCTCGTTAATACCAGAGATTGCATTGCATATAATAGACATGTTTGCACAAGATTTCTCCACACATAGAGTCTAATACAACCTATAAAGTAATCATTGCATGGGAGCCATCTAGAATTTCAATATTGGGCCATAGCTGAGTGTGCATCAAGGTACAAGGTTTGTTTGTTCAATTGCGTTGGCATTGCTTGCCGCGAATTGGCATTCTCAAGCAACAAAGCTTGTGTTACTTCATCGAGCGGTAATTTTCGTATCAAGGCACCAATGACCTCTTGAACTCAGACAAATCTTGCTGCGAGTACTTCTGAATCTGTATAACGCTGTAATACAGGAATTACTGCAGTAGCACACCCCCAAAGTTCTTGTTCCCATTCATTTGATCTTTAAGCCCACCCCGATCTTGTGGGATCTGTGAAATCTCTCCTTCGGAGCCACAAGTCAGCTAACCCTGTGGCTGAGAAAAGATGATCAGCTCTCAAGGTACAGTAGAATTCTCCCTTTATCTACCACAACTATAAAGGTTTGCCATTTTTACCCAAATGCATTCAGCAACTCCACTGGCATCTTCACATCCAAATCTCTATTTTAACCATCAATCGATCCCTCGATTTCTTGATCCATTTTCTTTTTGTCTTTTCTGTGTCACTTGTGACGCATGTTCTGGTTGGACTGCTCTAATTCCTTAACGAGATTTCAGATTCCCAGGATATCCAATTGGATCCTGATTAACTGGGCTCAACTCATTAGCTCTGATAAATAAATTCAACTCCCCTCAACCTCAACCCCTGCCAATCTCTCAGAAAACCCGACAAAATTCAACTGCTCCACCAATACAGTCAGACAATAATACTCTGATGTCTGGTCATTTCTGACTGTTGCATCAGATTACTATTGATAGTGAAAGCTGCCATTGATAGACTTGATAAGAATCCAAACACCACTGTGTGATGTGTATTTGTATTTGTAGTTGTATTTATTATGGATCCCCATTAGCTGCTGCCAAAGCCGCAACTACTCTTCCTGGGGTCCTGCAAAATTAAGGCACTTTATACAATTGTAAAAACATTACAATACATTCACAGATTTCACAACACACTGTGTGCCTTCAGGCCCCTACTCCACCACTACCACATATCTACAGTACTAAATCCATGTGTATGTATAGAAGTTATGTTATCGTGTGTGTGTGTGTGTGTGTGTGTGCGTGCGTGCGTGCGTGCGTGCGTGCGTGCGTGTGTGCGCATGTGTCTGTGCCCATGTTAGTGTTGCTTCACAGTCCCCGCTGTTCCATAAGGTGTTTTTTAATCTGTTTTTGAATCTAATTTTTCTGCTTGCGTCAGTTACTTGATGTGGAATAGAGTTCCATGTAGTCATGGCTCTATGTAGTACTGTGTGCCTCCCATAGTCTGTTCTGGACTTGGAGACTGTGAAGAGACCTCTTGTGGCATGTCTTGTGGGGTATGCATGGGTGTCCGAGATGTGTGCCGGTAGCTAAGACAGATAGCTTGGTGCAATCAACATGTCAATACCTCTCATAAATAAAAGTAGTGATGAAGTAAATCTCTCCTCCACTTTCAGCCAGGAGAGATTGACATGCATATTATTCATATTTGCTTTCTGTGTACGGGAAGGACACTCAACAAGCACAGCACTTACACAAACGACTGATGATTGGCTGAGAGAAATTGATGATAAAATGATTGGGGGGGCTGTTTTGTTAGACTTCAGTGCAGCTTTTGACATTATCGATCATAGCCTGCTACTGGAAAAACGTATGTGTTATGGCTTTACACCCCCTGCTATATTGTGGATAAAGAGTTACTTGTCTAACAGAACACAGAGGGTGTTCTTTAATGGAAGCCTCTCAAATATAATCCAGTTAGAATTAAGAATTCTCCAGGGTAGCTGTTTAGGCCCCTTGCTTTTTTCAATTTTTACTAACGACATGTCACTGACTTTGAATAAAGCCAGCGTGTCTATGTATGCGGATTACTCAACACTATACACGTCAGCTACTACAGAAACTGAAATGACTGCAACACTCAACAAAGAGCTGCAGTTATTTTCAAAGTGGGTGGCAAGGAATAAGTTAGCCCTAAATATTTCTAAAACTAAACAAATTGTATTTGGAACAAAACACTCACTAAACCCTAAACCTCAACTAAAACTTGGAACAAATAATGTGGAAATTGAACAAGTTGAGATGAGTAAACTGCTTGGAGTAACCCTAGATTGTAAACTGTCATGGTCAAAACATATTGATGCAGTAGTAGCTAAGATGGGGAGAAGTCTGTCTATAATAAAGCGATGCTCTGCCTTCTTAACAACACTACCAATGTCCTACAGGCCCTAGTTTTGTCACACCTTGACTACTGTTCAGTCTTGTGGTCAGGTGCCACAAAAAAGGACTTAGGAAAATTGAAATTGTCTCAGAACAGAGCAGAATGCCTGGCCCTTGGATGTATATAAGCATGCTGAAATTCTGTTGTCAATTTGTTTTCCGGTTGGACTGCTCTAATTGGTAGGCCTACCATGCAATTGGCTGGAAGATTTTTCTGAGCCACTCCAGGTCAGCAAAATCAAATACCCTCTCCTCGTAGACATTAACACTATTATACTGTCGAATGACGTGGAACTGAATGTGGAAGACATCAAATGTGTTTCTCTACCAGCTTTATGTAGTAGCCATTGATGTGATGTAAGAAATGATGTGTTCTCACTAACAATGTCACTCTTTACCCCTCAGCATCTCTACTGGATCATATCTCAAAGCCCTCCGCATCTCTCTACTTAATCTTATTCTCACAGTTACACCTCCACCTGTCCCTCTCTCCCTTCATCCCTCCTTCTCTCTTTACCTGCTCTTGTCTTTTGACCTCATAACCTGTTTTCTCCTCCAATCGGTTTACCCATCTCCTCTTGCCATGCTCCATGCTCTCTCTCTCTCTCCTTCCCTCTCTATTTCCATCTTCGGGCTTATCCCTTCATCCCTGATCTCCTTCATCCCCTTCAATCCTCATCTGTTCCTCACAGGAGGACGGGAGAGAGAAAGGGAGAGTTTTCACAGGTTGTCTGCAGCCAGTCTGTGGGTGAAAGCGTAAGAGGAAAGAAAGAGAGAGAGAGAAGGATAGCAGGGCTGACTTGAGTATTGTGGAACATAAAAAGCTGCTCCAAAGGGCTACTGAGGCAGAAAAGCCCAAAAAGAGGAAGGACCACGTTTTGTTTGGAAAGGTGAGTGAGTTTGGGTCACTTTGGTAGCACATGCGTGGAACTACATGGAACGACATTGACTTCTCTGATGATTACGAACACGGACCCACATCATCATGGACACTATCCCATTACCGAGCTCAGTATTCTTATCCATGATAAGATTTCACAGTTGAAAGACTGGGACTTCATCTGATTTGCAATACGGTCCAATGGATTGAATATGAGCGAAGTAAACTTCTCACTGCTCGGTCAATGACAAGAAGTAACAAATGGAGTTCTCAGCGGTGCTCATTTCCACGAGAGGATGAATTCTAATGGCATGCAACAAGTGCACTGTAGTCCATGGAAAACTTGTTGACTGCTGTCTTTGCAAGTGAGAGAGAGAGACAGAGAGACAGAGAGAGAGAGAGAGAGAGAGAGAGAGAGAGAGAGACTGAGAGAGAGAGAGAGAGAGAGAGAGAGAGAGAGAGAGAGAACTGGTAGGTCGGGTGAAATGGCTGTCACCAGTAGGTAGTGACAGTGACATCATTGAGTGCTTTTCTTCTCAGAATCCGTGTCATTTATTAGGTAACAACAGCACGCAAAGACATCATCAGCATTATCATGAAAGTTGCAAATCCTCCCTCATTGATTCTGGAGATCCAGTAAAATAGGAACAACACCAAAAAAAATCCCAGAGTGAAAGCAGCAAACTGCAGCGCTTGTGCATAACTTTCTATCTCATTTTTCGCACATGTATTGTCTCACATGTATTGATATTATGCATTGAAGGCTTCCTGAATTCTGCCGCCATGCTAATAGAATGGTGCACGTCTAGAGTACTTCTATCTAGACAAACAGGAATAGAGGCCATTCTGTGCATTTGTGCAAATATAATTTCAAAGGAAATAACCAAACAGGAAACTGAAGAAGACTCCATAAAAAAAACTCACATTTCTACCTGATAGGCCCATATCCTTGCCTATTCTTGTCCCCTCTATCCACTCTTTCTCTCTTCTCCCCTCTCTTGCTCCCCCTTTCTGATCTAGTGGTAAAGGGCAGTCAGTAATCGGATGACAGGAGATTTGACTGGAAAAGCCTCCTTTAAGATCACCCGATGGGGCTTTAAAGCTCTATTCCCACTCGGCACAGATGTCATTTCGTCTAGTTTTGATTTACATTTGATTGAGTTGTCAACTAATGTGAATTCAACATGAAATCAACAATCGTTTGAACCGTGTCATTGGATTTAGGTTAAAAGTTGGGTGAAAAAACAGAAATTCCTTTACGTTGATGACTTTTCCCACATTGATTCAACGTCATCGCATTGAAATGACATGGAAACAACGTCGATTCAACCAATTTGTGCCCAGTAAGTTGTGCCCACCCCTCCTCGCCCTCTGTCTCGCTGGCTCTCATCATAGGTCAAACCACCTACTGAACATGCTTAGCCTATGCTTTGTTCAATGTGTGAACAATTATTTCTGTGGAAGTAATACCTTTTGTTAATACTGTATTTGCAGGGATGCGTGCTGTAGTAGTTGGATTTGTTTTCGAGATTTGTTGTTAACCTTTAAATGGTTTACAAAAGTGGGGTGTGTTGGTAATTGGCCTCCAATTATGAAAACGTCAGCATCCAATTAAAGAGTATTAAGGCCATACACAGCTAACCACTAATTACCTCTTGATCACGAAATATTCTCTCTTAAAAGGCATTGAAAGTCAGAGTGAGGGGTGAGAAAAGAAGGTTCATGTTGAATTGTGTCTTAAACTTGTTTTAATTGTAACACAAAAGAATAAGAATTTAAGTAATAAATAGGAAAATATAAGTAATAAAGTAAAGTTGTAAAGTTAAATGTTGCCTTCTAAGTAAAAATGGCAAGTACTCTCGAAAGACAGACAACACTTCCGTAATGAACTATAAAAAACAAAATGGCTGTCTGTGTTACAGATAAAATGGCCAGTCATTTGCCTTATTCTTCAGATAGATGAAGGTAGATCTTGGATATGTCACTAATTCTGCATACTAGACTTCTAGCACAGTGGATGTGGGATTATACCTCGTACCGTACTCAAGAAGGCCAATCTAGGCTCTTGCACCAGACTAAATGACGAAAGCACCTGATTGGTTTAGTTTAGGGGGTCAGAGGCCATGTGGGGTTACTGGAGCAATGAGTCCAGTTACGTTCTCCTCAAACAGGTGGCCACCGTATACAGTATATCTACTGCACATATTTGAGAACATGAATTCTCAGTTCTATTTAATTAAGATCTTCGTTATATGATTGAGTTCTACATTGCATACATTTTACAATGAGGACAGCATTTTTGCCAAGCCTTGATCTGTATATGTATGCAATCACATAAGTTCTAAACATAAAACTATTTTCCTTTTCTCTTTCTCCCTTTCTTCTAGTCTGCTATTTTTTTTCTCCGGCGGTAACAGCCCCTATCAACCGTTGCCATGGGTGAAATGGACACGTTGAAAAAGGAGGCCGATGGTCTGAGGGCGCAGATTGAAGTGAGTCTCGTTATCACAGCATGTCAATGGTTGCCACAAGACCTTTTTTTTTCCTCCCGATCTTCAATATCACCCCAGTCAAAAAAAGACATCATCAGATAAATTACTTGGAATCATAGTACCAATTATGCACAAGAATGAATGTACAGTACCTAGAGTTGATAACATATAGCCTACATTTAGTTTCCTCCACATACCAAAACTGGCATTGAGATAAAGTTATACTAAGACAGTGTCTGGTTCCTGAAAAATGTAAATACAACAGAAGTATGGAAAGCATTCTGCGTCAAACAATTTATGCTAATTTTTCTACAACTATTTGACTCTTCACTTAACTTATTCCTCTCCTACCTGTGAATCCCCTTCCCACCACTAGGCAGCCCGCAAAGCGGTCAATGACACCACCATGGCCACTCTAGCATCTGGTGTGGCGGCTGCACCACGTGTTCAGCTGAAAAACAGAAAGACATTGAAGGGCCACTTGGCCAAAATCTACGGCTTGCACTGGTCCGCGGATAACAGGTGAGAAGGTGTTCTTGTCCAGATAGCTGAGAATGGGGATGGCGTCAGGGACAGTTTAGCTCACCATAGACACCCCACCACTACCACTAGCCAGTGTGGGATAGGGACTATTGAAAAACATAGAGAAGGTCTATCTTGCTCAAGGTAGGTCGATACAAGGGGTTGTCTGATGCGCTACTCAAACCAAATGGACTCTGATATCGAAAGGTCCCATTGTTTAATGTGTCCACGATGACATGCAGGTGCTATTGGGTTCAATGAAAATGCTTTTGAAAGGCCTTCATTGTTTCAAATGGTGCATTGTCAAAGTATTAAGCCAGATTCATACTGGACCTCGTGCCTAAACCCTGTTCACACAGAATTTGATACACTGACTAACCACTCGTTGAACTTTCTCTTTCTCTAAAACAGGCACATGGTCAGTGCCTCACAGGATGGCAAGCTTCTTATTTGGGACACCTACACTGGCAACAAGGTAAGGAGTGATCACTTATCAGTCATCATCTTCACATCTCTAACTATTTTGCTAATAATGCATAGGATTTATATAGAGAGCTTTCTACTTGGTTTGCAAATGTATGGAGTAAATCCCTACTTCAACCACCGACGTGTAGAAGCAGAACCCACTTTTCTTTTAGATTGTCTTGACTTTAACTACACACTACACACTCTACAAATGTATTTATATGATATAAGTCAGCTAGTTGGGTATCTTAAGTCTTCTAACCTTGAGACAAAGCGAACTAGAAAGTGAGTGGTTACGCGTTCTTCTCCCTGCCCTCCAGGTATACGCCGTCCCCCTCAAGTCCTCCTGGGTAATGAGTTGCTCCATGGCCCCTTCTGGCAATCTGGTGGCCAGCGGAGGTCTGGATAATATGTGCACCATCGTCAACATCAAGGCTGCCAGCCCAAAGACCCTCAGGGAGCTGGACGCACATGAAGGTGGGTATCGTAGTACAATGTCTGCTTCACCCGAGTTATCGTCAACTCCAATACCAACTGGGTTTACGGTCAACTCCGTGACCAACTGGGTTTACGGTCAACTCCGTGACCAACTGGGTTTACGGTCAACTCCGTGACCAACTGGGTTTACGGTCAACTCCGTGACCAACTGGGTTTACGGTCAACTCCGTGACCAACTGGGTTTACGGTCAACTCCGTGACCAACTGGGTTTACGGTCAACTCCGTGACCAACTGGGTTATGGTCAACTCCGTGACCAACTGGGTTTACGGTCAACTCCGTGACCAACTGGGTTTACGGTCAACTCCGTGACCAACTGGGTTTACGGTCAACTCCGTGACCAACTGGGTTACGGTCAACTCCGTGACCAACTACAAGAGAACTCATTAAAAGCGTGTTCATAATTTGGATGAGATCCAAATACGTAGGAAATAAGTAGTATAAACAATAACATCTCTATCTTCCTCCTTCCATCTCAGGCTACCTTTCCCATAGCCGCTTCCTGAGCGACAGTGAGATCCTCACTGCATCCGGTGACACCACTTGTTGCCTGTGGGATCTGGAGACTGGCAAGCAGAAGGTGGTCTACAAGAGCCACGTGGGTGACTGTATGTGCCTGGCCGTGTCTCCAGACCAGAACATTTTCATCTCAGGGGCGTGTGACTCCACCGCCAAGCTGTGGGACATAAGAGATGGTGGCTGCAAGCAGACCTTCATCGGCCACACGAGTGACATTAACGCCATTGCGGTGAGCACATGAGACACGCTCCAGGGTTTTTCCTGGTCAGAATGACTCTGAATGATCTATATATTGTAGTGACCTTAACCCAACAACTAGCGACCTCGTCAAGATGTTGGGTTGTAGGCACAAGATTCTGGGTTCGAGCTCCGGTTGAGACCTCCCCGTGACTTCAGTAGTCAGGGGGTAGTGTCGATCCAAAATCAAAACATAATTTAGCTTCGTAACACCAAATCTTTCCAAGGAGTCTGTACTCTGCTAACTCAGTCAACTCACCGGGCAAACTAACCTTCAAGCTCAATACATGTCAAAACAAAACAATACATACTGAAATGGCTTTCTTTTCTTTATGCCCCAGTTCTACCCTAGTGGCACTGCAGTTATCACAGGTTCCGATGACTGCACCCTCAAGATGTACGACCTCCGTGCCGACCAAGAGGTCAATGGCTACCAGGACGCTGCGTTGAATGCTGGCGTCACGTCAGTCTCCCTCTCCAGCTCAGGACGCCTCATCTTCGCCGGCTACGACAACTTCAACTGCAACATCTGGGATTCTCTGAAAGCTGAGAAAGTTGGTGAGTAAAAGTGTGAGGGAAACCAGTGAGAGAGAGGGGAGAGGACTGAGGGGGTGGGTGAAAAGGAGTGAGTATAGACAGAGACAAACAAAGAGAGGACAGTCAATGTAAAGAGAGGGAGGCAGAAGAGGAGATAGATGGCATGAGTGAAAAATCTGCCGATGTGCCCTTGAGCAAGGCATGTAACCCTAATTGCTCCTGTAAGTTGCTCTGGATAGGAGCATCTGCTAAATGACTCAAATGTAAATGTAAATAAGTGGGTGGTTTAAACAGAGGTAATGAAGGGGAGAAAGCGTATAGTCAAAGAAGTCGATGAGAGGCAGTCAATCAAAGAAACACGGGTAAAAAGGGAATAGAAACTAGAACTGCATCATTTGCATTAGTGTGGATGACTATCTTCTTCTTCTTCTTCTCTCATCCCTCTCTCTCTCTCTCTCTCTCTCTCTCTCTCTCTCTCTCTCTCTCTCTCTCGATCTCTCTCTCAGGTGTTCTGTCTGGCCATGACAACAGAGTGAGCTGCATTGGGGTGCCAGATGATGGATTGGGTATCTGCACAGGATCCTGGGATAGCTTCCTAAAGATTTGGAACTGAGCTGGTCCTCCAGAGGTGACATTGGGAAAGAGAGAGGGGGAGACAGGGAGAGGGGGGGGAGCTAGAGGAGGAGAGGAGAAGGGGTTAAACACAAGCCTGAGAAATAAGGAAGCTCATTTTGGGATTGGGGAGATATCAGGCGGAGGATGTTTGTCATACCAGTTCACATCATTTCTTCCCTTCTCTCTCTCCCTCCTTTTCATCTATGTATGCAATGTGAGAGGTGGTGAATGGGACTTCATAAAACATACTGTATAAATGACATCGGCAACAGAACAAGATGCAGCCACATTACATGTACACATGAGAGTTTGAAAGTTATTGTTAAGACTATGAATATCGAGACAATGACAAACATAAAAAAATGGGATTATTTGAAATAATAAATTAATTAATGAAGAAAATATGCTCTACTTGTATCTAAGGTGAGAGTGACAATTGCACATATAGATTTTTGACAATAAAACGTGAAATAAATACAGAAATATAATGAACATAAATAAGGATTTAGTATTACAGGTCTATTTTTATTGTTTTGACATCTTTGATGTATAAAGCCCACACTTATTAGCTGAAAGTTGATATGTACATTTATTTACATTTTGGTCATGTATTATTTATTGGAGTGCAGAGTTGATGTACAGTGCTGTTTGGTCACACAAATCCAATGTATGTGTGCCACAGGATTTGGCTGTTGCCATTTTGGCATTTTGGGCCTACGATGACTTTGGGCCTCTGACTTTGCCCCAAAATGGCTGCGGTCACGTATCAGCAACAAAATGAAACCATGTTCAATCACATACATCCGAGTTTGTCTATCCCTCTACTTTGAGTGTCCAGCATTCCTGAATCCTACTTCAGGAAAAAGGTTATTGAGGTGTTACATATCAGATACCAATATATTCCCTCCCAACTGCATTTTGTAGCACTTTTAAACATCTGCAGTATCTCTGTAAACATGCTATGTTTGTTGAAAAACCTTTCTAATAAACCTAGAATTCTGCATTAACATCATGTCTGTGTATGTGTGCTTTGACAGTCAACCACCAGTTTGACTAGGCTAATGTATACAGTTGTATTTCATATACAGACCTCTTTCTGGAGGACATTATTAAATGTTTTAGTTGTGTGTCTTTACTTCAGTTTTTTCTTTTCCCTTTTGTGAGGTTTTTGTTTCGCTTATTCATCTTGTGTTTGTCGTCTTACGTTAAAAAGAAGCTCACATGCTGTACTCCAATGCTTCATAATAAAACAGAATTCAAACAGAACATAAACATAACTACTCAACCTGTGGAAACATTGATAAGCGCCCACACGTTTTGGTTTAGTGGGGCTGTGAAAATGTAACCACCTTTCTAGATATAAGGACTGACAACTCATGACAACCACAAGATAATGTTAAACATATTTTGAAGCTATTACCAGATTTGATCCCAGTCCAATATTTTGTAGATTAAGACCACATTGTGGCGGGGGGGTTCGATTAATCTCGCCTGGGCGCCTGTGTAGGCGTGTTTTGCACTGGCTGAATGTTGAATTGGAACCAGGTTGCCTACGCGGTGTGAGCCAGATGCCCCCGCTCTGGCCGATGTTGAAGTCGGCTCAAAAGATATAAGGACTGAGAACTCATGACATCCACAAGATAGTTTTGTTTGACGTAGGTTAAGCACGTTGAGTAATGAGTAGGATTCTGTGTTTTGACATGCAAAAGTGATCGCTTTTGATAAAAACGCTTTATCTGAGTTCCCAATGAAAACTAGTTTAAAAATTCGAACATACACAACCGTTCAAAAGTTTGGGGTCACTTAGAAATGTCCTTGTTTTTGAAAGAAAAGCACATTTTTTGTCCATTAAAATAACATAAAATTGATCAGAAATACAGTGGAGACATTGTTAATGTTGTAAATGACTATTGTAGCTGGAAACGGCTGATTTTTTTAATGGAATATCTACCTAGGCGTACAGAGGCCCATTATCAGCAACCATCACTCCTGTGTTCCAATGGCACGTTGTGTTAGCTAATCCAAGTTTATAATTTTAAAAGGCTAATTGATCATTAGACAACCCTTTTGCAATTATGTTAGCACAGCTGAAAACTGTTGTTCTGAATAAAGAAGCAATAAAACTGGCCTTTAGACTAGTTAAGTATCTGGAGCATCAGCATTTGTGGGTTCGATTACAGGCTGAAAATGGCCAGAAACAAAGACCTTTCTTCTGAAACTCATCAGTCTATTCTTGTTCTGAGAAATGAAGGCTATTCCATGCGAGAAATTGCCAAGAAACTGAAGATCTCGTACAACGCTGTGTCCTACTCCCTTTACAGAACAGCGCAAACTGGCTCTATCCAGAATAGAAAGAGGAGTGGGAGGCCCGGGTGCACAACTGATCAAGAGGACAAGTACATTACAGTGTCTAGTTTGAGAAACAGATGCCTCACAAGTTCTCAACTGGCAGCTTCATTAAAAAGTACCTGCAAAACACAAGTCTCAACGTCAACAGTGAAGAGGTGACTCCGGGATGCTGGCCTTCTAGGCAGAGTTGCAAAGAAAAAGCCATATCTCAGACTGGCCAATAAAAAGTAAAGATTAAGATGGGCAAAAGAACATACACTGGACAGAGGAACTTTCTGTTTCTGAATGATTCACACCATGCTGCATTGCTGACAATATGACCAGGGGATGCAGATTACCGGTTGATTTGAGCATGGCACACCTCCCTCACTGGCTTCGCCCGGTCACGTAATGGGCCATAGTCCAGTTCAACCTGGGGCAGCTTGTATCCCCTCACTATTATTGTGTGGGAAATGGGAAAGGGAAAGTTGTACAACTGAATGCCTTCAACTGAAATGTGTCTTCTGCATTTAACCCAACCCCTCTGAATCAGAGAGGTGCAGGGGGCTGCCTTAATCGACATCCAGTGGATTAACTGCCTTGCTCAGGGACAGAACAACAGAGTTTTACCTTCGCAGCTCTGGGATTCGTTCCAGCAACCTTTCGATTACTGGCCCAATGCTCTAACCACTAGGCTACCTGCAATGGGGTGGTATATTAGACGTGTGTGTGTGTGAGTGTGTGAGTGTGTGTGTGTGTGTGTGTGTGTGTGTGTGTGTGTGTGTGTGTGTGTGTGTGTGTGTGTGTGTGTGTGTGTGTGTGTGTGTGTGTGTGTGTGTGTGTAAACTGCAGGGATGCCCATGTTGCTGGGGATCAGAAGTGTCTGGTGCGAGAGAGGCAGGTTGAGGTCGCCAGGGTCAAAGTTGTGGGGAAAAGGTGTCATATGCTGCGGCAGCGAAAAAATAGAGGAAGATGGGTCAATGGTGAGGGATCCTAAGAGGCTCCCGGTGAGTTGCAGGATTTTGCCTGTACAGAGTAATAGGCCTACAAATGAAATGTGCTTCAGTAAGGTTGTCTTTTTAGTGTTCATTGCTATGGTTATCAACTGTACAGCAGGTATGGAACGTAACAGGTGTTGTGGTGGCAGCTGCAGAGAAGTACTTGGGATTAGGAGATTTTAATGCAGAAGAGTTACAGGGGGTGTTGAATGGTCATTGGCCTGGTAAAGGATTATATAGGGTTAAATTAGTGGAACGGGGAGTGTCTTTTTATGAGTGTAGGGTTAATACAGTGGTTGGCAGTGTAATTATTATTTTTTTCTATCACAAAGTAGAACGGATTTGTTCTCCGGTCCAGTTGGTGGCGGTAATGTAACATTATATTGGTTGCCAACTTCCGTTAAACCCCACCGAAGAAGAAGAAGCTTAAAGAAAAACGGGGAGAAAACTGCTTCTGCTTATCCACTGTTTGTTGCGAGCGCATCATCTCCTATACCAGTGTCGTCGGTTTTCCGGTATCGTCTAACGCCCAGCCATCATGTCTTCTAGAACATTTTTCGTAGGAGGAAACTGGAAGATGAACGGTGACAAGAAGAGCCTGGGCGACCTTATAACGACCCTGAACACTGCAAGCCTCAACGATGAAACTGGTAACCGGCATTCGGTTTTTGTCTCAATCTCTTCAGTCTAGAATGTGCCCTATTACGTTGACATTCCATTCTTATTGATACCAATATAAATATATACATGTTAACATGAAACTAGTAAATGTGAATGTATTTTATTTTTTTAGCACTAAACAGAGGAATGATGCTGATCGCGTCAAACGACAGGAAAACAGCACGTGACATTGAAGTCACGTGACGTCTATCTTCTTACCGCTATGTGGAATCCTTGGGATGTCCTTTAAAACCTATACCTAACCTTACATTTTAATCCTTACCTCAACCATTTTAAATTTGAACTTCAATGGGGTAGGGACGTCCCAAGGATCCTATATATAGCACGGACCAGGGCTGTTAATGAGAGCTATGCTCATTGGACTCAGCATCGTTTCCCATAACATCTGCGTGCATTGATGAGACCTGGGCTTTAAATTCCCAATAATAAGCCTGCTTGTCCGTATTGCCTTGGGAGGGACTGGCTGAACACCGGTCCCAACTCGGCTTTCACACAGTCTTAATTCACTATCACTTACAAACAAACCTTATGGTGGGCCAGTGTGCTTATGGTGGGCCAGTGTGCTTATGGTGGGCCAGTGTGCTTATGGTGGGCCAGTGTGCTTATGGTGGGCCAGTGTGCTTATGGGATAGGCTATCACCACAGATAAAAGGGGAAGCCTTCCAATGCATGTCTACAAATAACATGTTGAGGGAGATGAAACCATGGCGCCACCTTAATTTCTAATGGCGGCAAGTGGACGGGAGGACAGTTAGACAATGCAAGCATGGGCGAGGGAGCATGGGGAAAGCTGAACTTTATCAGTGGTGTAAAAATACTTTAAAGTGCTAAAGTATTTTGGGGGGGGGGTATCTGTACTTTACTTATTTATATTTTTGGCAACTTCTACTTAACTACATTCCCAAAGAAAATGTACTTTTTACTCCATACATTTTCCCTGATGCTCAAAAGTACTTGTTACATTTTGACAGGAAAATGGTCAATTTCACACACTTATCAAGAGAACAACCCTGGTCATCTCTACTGCATCTTATCTGGCAGACTCACTAAACACATGCTTTGTTTGTAAATTATGTCTGAGTGTTGGAGTGTGCCTTTGACAGTTCCTCGGCTACGTTGAGGAACTGTCATTCTCAATGGATGTAAAAACAGACTTCGCTTACTTTTGGAGGCGAAGAAAAAAAAAAGAAGTTGAGAAGCTCCAGTGATGGTGAATTAAGACAATCTGAAATACTAGCTGATCCCCAAAATGGGCACATTTATAAGCCCATTTTGAGTGCAGGCCAGGTAGTCGAGGCTTAGTTATATGCGTAATCAGGTGTGTCCTTACTCAAGATTGACAATAGTGCTCCAAACAAAAGACTGATTATATTGACAACTCGTCTATTGAATGACATAAACAAACTTTTTCCTTGCAAGTTTAGCCTAGGTTGTGGACTCTGCAAACAACGCGTCCACTCCTACAATGGTAACAGTAATACTGCAGTAATATATTGAATGCATTAACAGAAATGACTGTAAACAAACATTGTAGATTAGAAATGATGGTCAATGAGCTACTAGTGTGACTTCTCAATGGATTAGTCCACTCAGATAGGTGTGAATCAGACAGGTCTCTTGTGCCATATCTATATTTGTTTTATATATTTGCCACTGCTCGACTAAAGTCTCGGTCTACCAACAGCCTATCCACCAGTCGACGGGGTGTAAACTTCCGACTTCGGCTTGCCTGGAGAAAAAATGTAGTGTGCACGAACAACTGAGAAAACCCTTGCCGAAGACCTAAATGTCCACCTAATATATACACAAACGGTTCTGAACTGTTTCAGATGGGAAGCATGAGGACGCTTTAAACTCCTCCCTCGTCTCCCCTCTCTCTCTCTCTACCTCCCTCTCTTACACTCACACAGAGGTGGTGTGTGGTGCTCCCACCGTCTACCTTGACTTTGCCCGCTCCAACCTGGATGCCAGGATCGGCGTCGCCGCACAGAACTGCTACAAAGTTGCCAAGGGGGCCTTCACTGGCGAGATCAGGTAAGGCTCCATATGACGACACGTCTTCCACCTTGAGACGGGATCTGTGAACTTGTTTAAGATGGCCTCCTTATTGGGTGATTTAGGAACTTTGGAGGATGGATGTTTAACATGCTTTTTTACATTTGTATCACAAACCATTTTGGGGGAAAAAACATGATGAAATTGGTCATTTTAGGCCCTTTTTAGACCTATGCCTCCTGTAAGTCCCTATGGTCTGTGAACTGTACATAATACAGACCTCTTGGTGTCATTATACTCTTTATAGTGTTCTCAAATATGTAGCATATCTAGATTCTGAAATAAATTGTGACTATCTCAAAACGACCCTTTTTACTTGGCTTATTTGTAGACATTGTTTAACAATATACCATTCAAACACGTCAAATGTCAATAGTGGGCTCTGATTTGACACATTTCATTCGTAGAAATGTAATATTAAAGGTCATAAACCATTCACAGCCCAGTGTTTTCCACTAGCGTCGGCTGAATTACACCAGATTGTTCAGGTTTTTGGTTGAGTTTGCTCAACTGCTACTAGCAAAGGAACGTCGGAGAATATCATCTCTCAGACATGTGAATCCCACCGTTGTTGAACGTGGTGTTCCTGAATGTGTGTATTCCTACATCTACAGGAACCCCTCTTTTATACTTCTATTGGTACATTTTTAAGTTGGCGGGGGCGCTCTAGTACAGTAGGTGGCGTTAATGCACAATAACGGTGGATGACAGCCGCCAATAAACCCCACAGAAGAGGGTGTGAACGGTAACTAGCTAGCCGTACACCGGTAGACAGCCCCTGCCTGTCGGACACTGTTTTCCCCAGTTCTGTTAACGACGGCAGGTGTTTGGCAGGCAGGAGCGAAGGACACTGTACTAGCTCAGCCAGCTAGTCCGGTACACGGGAGCGACCAGTAGACGTGTCCTAGCGCAGGAGGGGGCGACACTGTTCTAGCTGGAGAACTAGCTTGCTAGCACACTGTCGCTAACTAGCTTGCTAGCACACTGTCGCTAACTAGCTTGCTAGCACACTGTCGCTAACTAGCTTGCTAGCACACTGTCGCCCCCAGCCTCCTGCCTGCTGTTCCAGCGTTAGGCGGGGGCGACCGGTAGACCGTCCTTCGCCCAGCGGTCAGGCACTGTTTTATCCAGTACACAGCAGGCTTGAAGGAACCAGTGGGTTGCTCGAGGGGGATCATTCCTGACCCGAATTGCGGGCTGCGGGTGTACACTTGCACCCATGTGACTAAAATATTTGCGTGTAGATTTGTACTTTATTGAGCATTGAACATACTCCTACTGTTTTGTGTGCTGCTTATTGTGCTCCTTGTAAAAAATGTCAGCGTAGAGCCCTGAATTCGCATGTCCCATGTTTTAACTTAAGTTGTAACGATGAGTCAAAATCCACTTAGACTTTTGTTTTCTGGCACATTCATTAATTTTCTTTTGACTTTCATATAGTAGTCAACTTCGATTTATTTTTCCAAGCTGTGGGCGGGCTATTTTTTTCTGATTTAATAAAATGCGCAATTTGAACAAACGTTGTGGCAGTTCATATCTTGCAGTAAAACTGAATTACTTTAATCTCTAAAGAAGACGGGTTTAATTAATGTTCTTTCACTTAGAACATAGTCCTGATCTTAGTGTACAAAACATTAAGAACACCTTACTAATGTTGTCCCTCTTTTTGCCCTCAGAACAGCATCAATTTGTCCGGCATGAACTCTACAAGGTGTTGAAAGCGTTCCACAGGGATGCTGACCCGTGTTGACTCCAATGCTTCCCACAGTTGTCAAGTTGGCTGGATGTCCTTTGGTTGTTACACACGGGGAAACTGTTGTGTGGAAAAACCCAGCAACGTTGCAGTTCTTGACACAAACTGGTGCACCTGACCCTACCATATTCTGTTCAAAAGCACTTAAATCTTTTGTCTTGCCTATTCACCCTCTGAATGGCACAGAGTCTCAATTTTATCAAGGCTTAAAAATTCCTTATTTAACCGGTCTCCTCCCGTTGATCTACACTGATTTGAAGTGGATTTGACATTTGTTCATAATGTTTTATACACTCAGTGTAGGCCTAGAACTAGACGATATCCAAAACGACTAACAATACACTGAATTCTTCAAACATTTTCAGTCATTTAAATTGTAAAGTCATAATACCAAAAAACTCATTTTTACAATTTGGGAGGTAAATTTAATAAGTATTCAAATTGAATTATTCACCTGTGCTGAATACAACAGGTGTAGCCCTTACAGTGAAATGCTTACTTACGTGCCCCTAACCAACAATGCAGTTTCAAAAAATACAGGTAAGAATAAGCGATAAAAGTAACAAGTATTAAAGAGCAGCAGTAAAATAACAGCGAGACAATACGGGGGGTACTGATACAGAATCAATGTGCTGGGGCACCTGTTTGGGGTAGTATGTACATGTAGGTAGAGCTATTAAGGTGACTATGCATAGATAACAGAGAGTAGCAGTGGTGTAAAGAGAGGGTGAGGGGGCACTGCAAATAGTCTGGGTAGCCATTTGACTAGATGTTCAGGAGTCTTATGGCTTGGGGGTAGAAGCCTCTTGGACCTAGACTTGGCGCTCCGGTACTGCTTGCCATGCGGTAGCAGAGAGAACAGTCTATGGCTAGGGTGGCTGGAGTCTGACAATTTTTAGGGCCTTCCTCTGACACCGCCTGGTATAGAGGTCCTGGCAGGAAGCTTGGCCCCAGTGATGTACTGGGCCATTCGTGCTACTCTCTGTAGTGCCTTGTGGTCGGAGGCCGAGCACTTGCCATACCAGGCAGTGACGCAACCAGTCAGGATGCTGTTGATGGTGCAGCTGTAGAACCTTTTGAGGATCTGAGGACCCATGCCAAATATTTTCTATCTCCTGAGGGGGAATAGGTTTTGTCGTGCCCTCTTCATGACTGTCTTGGTGTGCTTGGACCATGTTAGTTTGTTGGTGATGTGGACACCAAGGAACTTCATGCTCTCAGCCTGCTCCACTGCAGGGGGTGAGCTAGGTCCTCTTTTTCCTGTAGTCAACAATCATCTCCTTTGTCTTGATCACGTTGAGGGAGAAGTTGTTGTCCTGGCACCACACGGCCAGGTCTCTGACTTCCTCCCTATAGGCTGTATCATCATTGTCGGTGATCAGGCCTACCACTGTTGTCATCTGCAAATGTAATGATGGTGTTGGAGTTGTGCCTGGCCGTGCAGTCATGGGTGAACGGGGAGTATAGGAGGGGACTGAGCACGCACTCCTGAGGGGCCCCTGTGTTGAGAATCAGCGTGGCGGATGTGTTGTTACCTACCTTACCACCTGGGGCGGCCCGTCAGGAAGTCCAGGATCCAGTTGCAGAGGGAGGTGTTTAGTCCCAGGGTCCTTAGCTTATTTATGAGCTTTGAGGGCACTATGGCATTGAATGCTGAGCTGTAGTCAATGAATAGCATTCTCACATAGGTGTTCCTTTTTGTCCAGGTGCGAAAGCGAAGTGTGGAGTGAAATGGAGAGTGCATTATCTGTGGATCTGTTGGTGTGGTATGCAAATTGGAGTGGGTCTAGGGTTTCTGGGATGATGGTGTGATGTGAGCCATGACCAGCCTTTCAAGGCACTTCATAGCTACGGGTTGGTAGTCGTTTAGGCAGGTTACCTTTAGTGTTCTTGGGCACAGGGACTATGGTGGTCTGCTTAAAACATGTTGGAATTACAGACTCGGAGAGGTTGAAAATGTCAGCGGAGACACTTGCCAGTTGGTCAGTGCATGCTCGCAGTACACGTCCTGATAATCGGTCTGGCCCTGCGTCCTTGTGACTGTTGACCTGTTTTAAAGGGCTTACTAACATCGGCTGCGGAGAGCGTGATCAGTCTTCCGTAACAGCTGGTGCTCTCATGCATGTTTTAGTGTTATTTGCCTTGACGCGAGCATAAAGTAGTTTAGCTTGTCTGGTAGGCTCGTGTCACTGGGCAGCTCTCGGCTGTGCTTCCCCTTGTAGTCTAATGGTTTGCAAGCCCTGCCACATCCGATGAGCGTCAGCCGGTGTAGTACTATTCAGTCTTAGTCCTGTGACGCTTTGCCCGTTTGATGGTTCATCAGAGGGCATAGCGGGATTTCTTATAAGCTTCCGGGTTAGAGTCCCGTTCCTTGAAAGCGGCAGCTCTAGCCTTTAGCTCAGTGCGGATGCTGCCTGTAATCCATAGCTTCTGGTTGGGGTATGTACGTACGGTCATAATTTTGCTGTGTATTTCAGGTGGAATCAAGACATTAGACTGTACCAGAGGCCACCGAAATATAGGTTGTGGCCGGGGAGGCCTGGCTGGCTACTTTCCTATTTGGCTGGTTATCCAGGTACTTGTGGGAAAACACTGATCACAGCCCTCCTTTAGGATTGTACATTCAGCAAGTCAGGAGTTCCCTTTGAATCCATTTTCCCATTCACTGAGTTGGTGGTGCTCATGAAATGTATCATACCTTCAGAATTAGCAGAGCCCACTCTGGAAGTTTGATACAAATGTAAAAAGGATTTTAAACATCTTTCCTCCCAATGAAGTTTCTATGTGAGAAATGACAGAATCTGAAATACAAAAAATATTTCAATTTTCAATTAAATCTATTATTTAGTGGATGTATTGCTAATCCCTTTCCCTCTTTCTCTCTCCCTCAGCCCTGTGATGATCAAGGACTGTGGCGTGGAGTGGGTGATTCTGGGCCACTCGGAGAGGCGCCACGTGTTCGGGGAGAGCGACGAGCTGATTGGTCAGAAGGTGGCCCACGCCCTGGAGAGTGGCCTGGGGGTGATCGCCTGCATCGGAGAGAAGCTGGAGGAGAGAGAGGCTGGAACCACAGAGGAGGTGGTGTACGCCCAGACCCAGGCCATCGCAGGTAACCGCTGGGTTTAACCCCCATGTTCGCTGTGTGTCACAGGAATGTATTAGTCAGCTTTTAGATGAGCATTCTCATCATGCAAGCGTTGAACCCTTGCGACACCAGGGTTGTGGGTTCGATTCCCACAGGGGACCAGTAGGGAAATGTATGCACCCACTACTGTAAGTTGCTTTGGATGAGAGTGTCTGCTAAATGACCAGTGTAAATGTTTAGATCCATTATTTTCTCTACTGAATAACTCTTTGGGAAATTTGACAAAATGTCCATGAAGTCTTAATTTTATATATTCTACCCGCTCTGTTGCACTCCTTCTAAAAATATATATTAGCCATTATTTTGGTTTAAGTTGAAAATGTTACTTTTCTTGTATTTTTTTTGTTGACAAAAACAATAGACAACTTAAGATTTACATACATTTCAACAAACAATAACATCACACTTTCTCTGAACCTTGCCTGAGACCTAAAACTAACTGTGGGGTCCTTTCCATTAGTCTACCTGCCACATGTTGTATTAGACATCTTAAGGCAGTTAGTGGTAGGCCAAACATAACTTCGCATGATCTACATACAGTGCTGTTCATTATATTGATAGAAAGTTGTTGTTGTTGTAGACAACGTGAAGGACTGGAGCAAAGTGGTGCTGGCTTACGAGCCGGTGTGGGCCATCGGTACTGGCAAGACAGCCTCACCCGAACAGGTACGACTCATCGCCATTTCATAACAATATTTACTTAGTTACCTACAACATGCATGTTTTACTATATTTTTGTAAGTTACACGCAGATCTGTGGGAAAAGGATATTGGTTTTCTTAATCACATGCATTTAAGTTAGCAAGAGTTGTCTGTACATGACTGCAGTGAGCAGGCTTCTGTTACGTGAAAGGCACCAGTTGGCTTCTCGGAATGGCCCACTTCCATCAATCTTTATAGACCACCTCATGTTTAGGCCTGCAGTACACTCACTAGAAACAAGCACTGTGCATGCTGGGCTAACAGTCCACTGCATTCACACATACGGTTATCATTGTTGTTAGGGAGATGATACAATGACTGAGGTTAAAGTGCAGACTGTCAGCTTTCGTTTGAGGGTATTTTCATCCATATCATGTGACCCGTTTAGAAATTATGGCACTTTTTGAGCTCCCCAGTTTTAGGGGAGCAAAACTACTGGGACAAATTCACTTGTGTATTATGAGTAAAAAAAATTTTTTTTTATTTAGTCCCATATTCCTAGCACACAATGATTTGCATCAAGCTTGTGACTCTAAACTTGTTGGATGTACACAAGTATGTGGACACCAGTGGAGGCTGTTGAGAGGACGGCTCATAATAATGTCTGGAACGGAGTCAAGGGCGTGGTATCAGATACATAAAACACGTGGTTTCCATGTGGTTGATACCACTCCATTCTAGCCATATATAATGAGCTGTCCTCCCCTCAGCAGCCTCCACTGGTGGACACGCCTTCAAATCAGTGGATTTGGCTATTTCCAGCCAGATGTTGCTGACAGGTGTATAAAATCGAGCACACAGCCAGCCATGCAATCTCACCATGCGTAATGCCAAGCATCGGCTGGAGCGGTGTAAAGCTCGCCGCCATTTGACTATGGAGCAGTGGGGGGGAATTCTATGTGAGAAAGTTAAACGCACAAATATCATATCCCCAAAATATGCTAACCTCTCACCATTCTAATAACAGGGGAGGTTAACATTTGTGCGTCTAACTTTCTCACTCATCATTCAAGATTTATTCAGGACTATACGTAGTCATGGTAGAATCCACATTAATGTACAAGTGTTTAGTAACATTCTATTCTTATTTACAATGAAAGTGACTCCAAAATGACACACTACATTATTTACCATTCATATCTATTGGGAACAAAATAATCTGAAACAGCAAATGCATCCAACAAATTTGTTGAGTCACAAGCTTGATGTAGTCAATGCATTCTATGAATATGGAACTAAATACTTAACTTCTGACTACTTTAATACACTTAAGTGAATTTGTCCCAATACTTTTGGTCCCCTAAAATGGGGCACCATGTACAAAAAGTGCTGTAATTTCTTAACGGTTTACCTGATATGGTTGAAATCACCCTCAAATTAAAGCTGACAGTCTGCACTAACTTCATAGCCATTGTTTGATTTCAAGTCCAAAGTCCTGGCGTACAGAGCCAAAACAACATGTCTGTGACAATAGTTTTGTAGCTCACTGTATGTTTTAAGTAAATCTTCAATGTTAGTTCCAATGTCTTAGTTTTTTTGTATTGTTAGAAACAGCTTAGTGGTTTATGCTAAATGTGGTTATATTAAGCACTAGTTTGTTTCTGCTGCAGGAGTGTATTTTCTGTTATTTATTTGAAGGCCCAGTGCAGTCAAATGTGATTATTTTTTTAAATTTGTTTATTTAAAAAAAAAAAAAAATCCTGTGTTTTTATATATTTCCAGATGGAGGTTGGAATAATACTGTGAAAATGATAATGCCCTTTTAGTGTAAGAATGGTTTGAAATTTCAGCCTGTTAAGATGGGATGGAGTTTTGGCCTGCCTGGTGATGTCACCAGGTGGTAAATTAGGTGATTTCCAAACCTCCCTGCCAATAACAGCTAGTTTTTGTCTCCCAGACAGTCCTAGCAAAATTATTGCTTGAGAAATTGCTCTTGCTAAGAAGCTATTTTTTTTAATTCAAATCAAACACATTTGACTAACTGGGGACATTTCTTTGGTCAAGTGTGATTTCTAGGGGGTTTAGGGTTAAGGTTAGAATTGGGGTGAGAATATGGGTTAGTGGAACTGAATTGTGTGTCCCCACAAAGTTGGCTGTACAAGACACTGTGTGAACTTGTCTCGCCCCAGGCCCAGGAGGTGCATGAGAAGCTGAGGGAGTGGATGAAGGCCAACGTCTCTGAGGCCGTGGCCGACTCTGTCCGCATTATCTATGGAGGTCAGTAGGGACCACACTGAACTCAGGCTGCTCATAGCAATGAGACAATCCCCAGAGCCACTGTTTCTAATGGAAATTGTAACATTATGTATTGGGCTGAATGGAGTTGGGGGGGGGGGGGGGTCAAAGACACATGTTACTGACAACAAATGGAGCTTACAGCATGAATAACATTACTTTGGTGTCTGTTTGAAGAATATGAATGTGTTCCTAAACCTTTAAAATTCTTGTATGTATTACATACGCACTTGAGTGTTTTTACCAAAGTCCCTCCCTTCTCCAGGCTCCGTGACGGGGGCCAACTGCAAAGAGCTGGGCTCCCAAAACGACGTGGATGGCTTCCTGGTGGGCGGAGCCTCCCTCAAGCCCGAGTTTGTTGACATCATCAATGCACGTGCCTAGAGTGCACAAGCAACCTAACCTGCTGCTAGTAGTGTCCTGTGACTGCATCTCTTCCCTGAGTTTCTGTGTGTCAACAAGGGACAATTTGACTCATTTTGAAATGCCCTGCCCTATAGTTTAGGGGCCGGCCACAGTAAAAGTCCCACATTGATAATACATGTCAGTCTCCATTGGTTGACATATTCTGTGTGAGGGTGGGACTTTTATTATGGAATGTCTCTTTGGATGTAAGTTCTTAACTACTATATACATTCTAAAATGTACATTCCTGATTATATTAATAAGCACTGCACTTAACGATGTCCCATATAGGATATGTGCTCACTCATTACTGTAAGGGGACCAGTACTTTGTGTATTGCTAGTGACTGCAAGTTCCATTGTCACTAGAAGCAGTCATGCACACGCTTGGTTTAGTCTTTTCTCTCCTATTGGTTGAATCACGTCTAACTGAAGACCACTTGAATAAATGGTTTAGTCTGCTGTGAACTTGCGTCTGTCTTCCCATTCTATTGCTTTCTGTTGTTGGTTCTAAAAGTCGGCAAGTCTCCAGTTACTGCATGACTCTAGCAGAAATATGTCTCCTTCCATCCACCCAAAGCAGGCTGGATAAAACTTTTCAAAATGATTGAAAAGGCTCAATGATTTAAAGACCTGTTTAAACTATTAACTTGATGTTGCAACCTTCATCAATGGCCTTCATCAGAACCTTTTCAAGTATCACTTATTGTATGCACCCTCCACTTCTTTCCATTATAAACATAATGGTTTCAGTGTTTTCCCTATTCATTTAGCAGCGACGCACAGTTTTTAAAATCAGTTACATAGTCAAGTTTGGACACACCTCCAAGGGTTTTCTTTATTACTATTTTCTATATTATAGAAGACATCAAAACTATATAACACATGGCATCATGTAGTAACATGTCATTCTCTCAACCAGCTTCATGAGGTAGTCACCTGAAATCCATTGCAATTGACAGGTGTGCCTTAAGTTCATTTGTGGAATTTCTTTCCTCAATCCATTTGAGCTTATCACGTGTGCTGTGACAAGGTAGAGGTGGTATACAGAAGATAGCCCTATTTGGTAAAAGACCAAGTCCATATTATGGCAAAAACAGCTCAAATAAGCAAAGAACAGTCCATTACTTTGACAAGAAGGGCAGTCAATCTGGAAGATTTAAGAACTTTGAAAATGTCTTCAAGGGCAGGTGCAAAAACCATTAAGTGCTATGATGAAACTGGCTCTCATGAGGACTGCCACAGGAAAGGAAGACCCTGCTGCAAAGGATAAGTTAATTAGAGTTACCAGCCTCAAATTGCAGACCAAATAAATGCTTCACAGAATTCAAGTAACAGACACATTTCAACATTTGTTCAGAGGAGACTGTGAATCAGGCCTTAATGGTTGAATTGCTGCAAAGAAACCACTACTAAAGGACACCAATAAGAAGAGACTTTATTGGGCCAAGAAACATGAGCGATGGACATTAGACCGAAGGAAATCTGTCCTTTGGTCTGATCAGTCCAAATTTGAGATCTTTGATTCCAACCACCGTGTCTTTGTGAGACGCAGAGTAGGTGAATGGATGATCTCCACATTTGTGGTTCCCATCGTGAAGCATAGAGGTGCTTTGTTGGTGACACTGATTTATTTAGAATTCAAGGCACACTTAACCAGCATGGCTACCATAGCATTCTGCAGAGATACACCATCCCATCTGGTTTGTACTTAGTGGGAGTATCATTTGTTTTTCAACAGGACAATGACCCAACACACCACCTCACACCTGTGTAAGGGCTATTTGACCAAGAAGGAGAGTGATGGAAAGATGCATCAGATGACCTGGCCTCCACAATCACCCGACCTCAACCCAATTGAGATGGTTTGGGATGAGTTGGATCGCAGAGTGAAGTAAAAGCAGCCAACAAGTGCTCAGCATATGTGGAAACTCCTTCAAGACTGTTGGAAAAGCATTAATTCCCATCTACCTACCTCTTCCCCATACTGTATTTATTTATCTTGCTCCTTTGCACCCCAGTATCTCTACTTGCACATTCATCTTCTGCACATCTACCATTCCAGTGTTTAATTGCTATATTGTAATTACTTCGCCACCATGGCCTATTTATTGCCTTAACTTACCTCATTTGCACTCACTGTATATAGACTTTTTGTTTTGTTCTACTGTATTATTGACTGTATGTTCTGTTTATTTCATGTGTAACTCTGTGTCGAATTGCTACGCTTTATCTTGGCCAGGTCGCAGTTGCAAATGAGAACTTGTTCTCAACTAGCCTACCTGGTTAAATAAAGGTGAAATAAAAAATGTAATTCCAGGTGAAGCTGGTTGAGAGAATGCAAAGAGTGCAAGTCTGATATTTTTTAACTAATTGATCTTTTGACCAATCAGATCAGCTCTGAAAAGGATATGGTGTGAAAAGATTTGATGGGGTTGCTCAAAAGACCAATTAGTGGAAAAATATAAAAATTGGGTTGCCTGTGTAAACACAGCTTAACTTCCTTCATACTGGACAGAGACATAACAATTGTATCCAGGAGTGTATCTGACTCTAGGGGAGTAGTCAGATACACTCATTGCCAAAATCCTGAAGTATACCTTCAATAGATACACTGACTGAACAAAACATTAAGAGCACCTTCCTAATATTGCATTGCACCCACCTTTTGCCCTCAGAACAGCCTCAATTCGTATGGACATGGACTGTACAAGGTGTCGAAAGCATTCCACAGGGATGCTGGACCATGTTGACTTGTCAAGTTGGCTGGATGTTCTTTAGGTGGTGGACCATTCTTAATACACATGGGAAAGCCCAGCAGCATTTGCAGTTGTTGACACAAACCGGTGCGCCTGGCAACTTTTACACTAACCCGTTTAAAGGCCCTTATCTTTTTTCTTCCCCATTCTCCCTCGGGAATTGCACACATACACAATCCATATCTCAAGGCGTAAAAATCCTTCTTTAACCTGTCTCCTCCCCTTTGTCTACACTGATTGAAGGGATCATAGCTTTTACTTGGATTCACCTTGTCAGTCTGTCATGGAAAGAGCAGGTATTCATAATGTTTTGACAGTCAGTGTATAATAATTGTTAACTAAGATACACTAGCTAAATCCTTTTTTTAGGTTAGTATAGAATTGTCTGGTGATCCCATTGAGATCAATGCCATTGAGATCAACAATTATACCTTTCCTCGAGTTTCAAAAGAGTAGAACGTATTAAAATATTCATGCATTTTGGAATCGAATGTCCTTAAAGAAAAAGTTACCTCAGTCTTTTTCGGGTTTTTTTGGTGTAGAAGTGACCTCACGGTCGTTAAACCACAAAAAATATCCCGGACTCTGCCACCGTCCGCTGCTGAAACTAAACATTGGATTTACAAGCAGTTAACAAAAATGTGATTTAATCAATTCACTTGCCAAACATAAAATAGTGTTACATAAGGTGTTTGTAATCTGCTGTGTATTTATTTGACTACTACATGGAAAGTTGTGTGTGACAGTGGGAGCATTCTGTTGCCCTCCAGTGCCTTACACTGAGAAATGCAAGTAGACAACAGCGATCATTGGATGTAGTACCAGAAAAGGTTTTATTGTTTCAGTCATTTACTTTAATTTTCTCACTATTCAAACCTTTCCATTTACATGATGTAGGAAGAAATTGCCCCCATATGCTGATCTAGGGTCATTTTTGTGTAACATTAAGATTAGGGGAGGGTAAACTGATCTAGATTTGTACAAGACTGATATTAATAAAATTTAAAAAAAGACACCAATATGGTTGAAACTGTAAATTACAATAATTTTATTTCACATATATATTTTTTTCATGACAGTAGTATTGTCTTTCAACAGCAATTATTTTGACAGAGGAATCAATGGAAAGTAGGGAAAGGGGAAATTGGGACTTCAAGCATGGAGGAACAGGCCCATTTCTGCAATCATAGCAACACCAGGAGAGGGAGTGTGGAGGTAACCAAGAAACAACAACAAGAACGAGGGACGACTGCAGAGCCAGAAAAGAGAGGGGGATGAAGGAGGGAGAGTTCAGTTTTGTGTCATCATGGGTGAAAAAGCAAACAACTGCAATACAATATGTATTCTTTTTTTTCCTCAGTCAGCCTAGTTAGCCTGTCCTTGTCGGCCATCGGTCAGTGTTTTTTGTTGTTGTATACAGCGGTGTGTATTTCATTTTTTCTTTACAAATTATTTGTGTGTATTTCATTTTCTCTTTTTTTTATCCTTTGACACTCATCTTAGTCTTGCTTAGGTGTGCTTCAGCTTAATTTCTACACTTGTGTGTCTCTATTTGCATGTTTGTGTCTGTCCGTCAGTCTCTTTAAATCTTTGTCTATCAGTCTATGTGTCTCAAAATCAGAGTAACTGTGCATATTTAATGTTACCCTGTAGTTCTTCTGTGCATGTAGTTTAGAGGCTCTGAGTATAGTTGGTGGTGATGTGTCGGTCTGTCTGTCTGTCTGTCTGTCTGGTCTCACAGGGCAGTGGGGTTTCTGAAGTTATAGCCTGCAAAGCGAGCTTGATCCCCCAACTCCTCCTCGATCCTAAAGAGACCAACAGAATGGACAAAGAGAGAACGAGAAAACAGTGATACAACAGGTAAATGCATCCGACATCCATATGCTCTAGGTAAAAGCCCAGGCAATCTGAATTTAGATCTGTGGTTAGGCTAGGGGGCGACTTCTACCTGCAGCTATTAACCCAGTGATCAGGGAAATATAGTAGCCATTATTGGTTAATGCAGCTGTAATTGGGCAATCAGATCCTAGATCTGGCGTTACATACAGTGCATTTGGAAAGCATTCAGACCCCTTGACTTTCCACATTTTGTTACATTACAGCCTTATAAAAAAAAATGGTTTTTAAACAATCCTCAATCTACACACAAGCCCAGGAAACAGAAATACCTTATTTACAGACCCTTTTCTATGAGACTCAAAATTGAGCTCAGGTGCATCCTGTTTCCATTGATCATCCTTGAGATGTTTCTACAACTTGACTGGAGTCCACCTGTGGTAAATTCAAATGATTGGACATGATTTGGAAAGGCACACACCTGTCTATATAAGGTCCCACAGTTGACAGTGCATGTCAGAGCAAAAACCAAGCCATGAGGTCGAAAGAATTGTCTGTGGAGCTTCGATACAGGATTGTGTCGGCACAGATCTGGGGAAGGATACCAAAAAATGTCTACAGCATTGGAGGTCCCCAAGAACACAATGGCTTCCCTCATTCTTAAATGGAAGAAGTTTGGAACCACCAAGACTCTTCCTAGAGCTGGCCGCCCGGCCAAACTGAGCAATTGGGGGAGAAGGGCTTTGGTCAGGGAGAACCTTCAAGAAGGACAACCATCTCTGCAGCACTCCACCAATCAGGCCTTTATGGTAGAGTGGCCAGACGGAAGCCACTCCTCAGTTAAAGACACATGACAGCCCACTTGGAGTTTGCCTAAAGGACTCTCAGACCATGAGAAACTAAATTATCTGGTCTGATGAAACCAAGATTGAACTCTTTGGCCTGAATGCCAAGCGCCACGTCTGGAGGAAACCTGGCACCATCCCTACGAAGCATGGTGATGCAGCATCATGCTGTGGGGATGTTTTTCAGCGGCAGGAACTGGGAGACTTGTCAGGATCGAGGGAAAGATGAACGGAGCAAAGTACAGAGAGATCCTTGATGAAAACCTGCTCCAGAGTACTCAGGACCTCAGACTGGGGCGAAGGTTCACCTTCCAACAGGACAATGACACTAAGCACACAGCCAAGACAACGCAGGAGTGGCTTCGGGACAAGTCTCTGAATGTCCTTGAATGGCCCAGCCAGAGCCCAGACTTGAACCCGATCGAACATCTCTGGAGAGACCTGAAAATAGCTCTGCAGCGACGCTCCCCATCCAACCTGACAGAGCTTGAGAGGATCTGCAGAGAAACATGGGAGAAACTCCCCAAATACAGGTGTGCCAAGCTTGTAGCGTCATATCCTAAGACTCGAGGCAGTTATCACTGCCAAAGGTGCTTCAACAAAATACTGAGTAAAGGGTCTGAATACTTATGTAAATGTGATATTTCAGTTAAAAAAAAAAAAAAAATTGCAAACATTTCTCAAAACCAGTTTTTGCTTTGTCATTATGGGATATTGTGTGTAGATTAAGTGAGGGGGAAAAAAACTATTTAATAAATGTTCTAATAAGGCTGTAGTGTAACAACGTGGAAAAAGTCAAGGGGTCTGAATGCACTGTACACCTCCACCTGCAACTATTAACCCAGTGATCATCAGGGAGCTGTTATTAGGAGTCATGCAATCGGATTCTAGATCTGTGCAACCTGTAACTTCTACCTGGACCATTAACCCAGTGATCAGGGTGTTATAGTGGCTGTTATCGGTTAATGCTGCTGTGATTGGGTAAGAGGCCCTCCCTGCCCTGCGAAGAGCCAATGGGATTACCCTGAGCTGATCCCAGGTGCTGTCCGCCCTCTGACTGGCTCTCAGGGGCAACGTGGTCCTACTCCTACTCTTACTTTTAGGGATGGTTGACCTGTAACAGCAGCTTGTTGGTCTCTACACAGTATATGTTAGTATATGCTTACATGCAATAATAGAAGCGTATTATTATTCCTTTGAGATGCAGTGTTTATTATGGAACTACACTGGAGTGTATAAAACATTAGGGACACCTTCCTAATATTGCGTTTCGCCCTCAGAACAGCCTCAATTCACTGGGGCATGAACTCTACAAGGTGTCGAACGCGTTCCACAGGGATGCTGGCCCATGTTGACTCCAACGCTTCCCACAGTTGTGTCAAGTTGGTTGGGGGTGGATCTCTACTCCGAATAGCTTGTTCTGTCTCATCCCACAGATGCTCAATTGGATTGAGATCTGGTGACTGGCAGGCCACTGCAGTAAGCTGAATTTACTGTCATGTTCTTGGAACCATTCCTAGACAATCCTAGCCTTGTGGCATGAAGCATTATCCTGCAGATTTTTTTTTTTTGCAGATGGATACACCATGAAGGGATGCACCTTATTGGCAATGATGTTCAGATATCCTGTGGCATTCAAACGTTGCTCTGCTTTTATCAAGGATGAAAACGCTTCACACCACCACCACCAGCATGCAATGTTGACACGTGGCATGATGGATGCATGTACTTATGTGGTTTTCGCCATACCCTAGTCCTGCCAGCAGGAACCGAGATTCATCAGACCAAGCAATGTTTTTCCCAGTTCCCCAACTGCAACCACAGTTTTCTTGTTTTTTGAGGAAAGAAGTTGAACTCTGTACATCGTTGGCTGCCATACCTCATTCGTGTCAAGGTACGACGAGTTGTGCATTATTTGATGGGTCTTTGGGCACCAACGTTGTACTGGACTGTCAGTTGACTAACTGTAGCCCGTCTGATATGCTGCACAATTCGTGTGTGTCCTTTGTCCTCTTTCATCAATGACCCGTTTTCGACCAGTCCTGCCGTTGGCCCGGATGTCCATTGGATGGTGGACCATTCTTGATACACACAGGAAACTGTTGAGCGTGAAAAAACCCAGCAGCTTGGCAGTTCTTGACACAGGAATACCGGTGCGCCTGGTACCTACTACCATACCCCGTTCAAAAGCACTTAAATATACTTAACTAAAATATAAACGCAACAATTTCAGTGATTTTACTGAGTTACAGTTCATATAAGGAAATCAGTCAATTTAAATAAATTCATTAGGCCCTAATCTATGGTTTTCACATGATTGGGGAGGGGTGCAGCCATGGGTAGGCTGGGAGGGCAGAGGGCCCACCCACTGTGGAGCCAGGCCCAGCCAATTAGAATGAGTTGAGTTTTTCCCCGCAAAAGGGCAGTATTACAGACAGAAATGAACATTCAATTCTCTGGAAACAGCTCTGGTGGGTATTCCTGCAGTCAACATGCCAAATGCACACTCTCCAAAAATCTGTGGCATTGTGTTGTGTGACACAACTGCACATTTTAAAGTGGCCCCAGTGCAAGGTGCACCTGTGTAATGATCCTCCTGCAACTTGATATGCCACACTTGTCAGGTGGATGGATTATTTTAGCGAAGGAGAAATGCTCACTAACAGAGATATAAACAAAATGTCAGAGAAATACGCTTTTTGTGCGTAAGAAACATTTCTGGGATTTTTTTATTTCAGTTTATGAAACATGGGACCAACACTTTACATGTTTCGTTCAGTGTATTTTGTCTTATCCATTCACCCTCTGAATGGCACAAATACACAATCTCATGTCTAAAGGCTTACAAATCCTTATTTAACCTGTAGATTTAACAGGTGACATCAATAAGGGATCATAGCATTCACCTGGTCAGCCTGTCATGGAAAGAGCCCGTGTTCTTAATGATTTGTACACACAGTGTATAATGATTTATGGTTTTGAGGTGCAAATTCCATCAAGAAGCAATATAAGCCACTGAATAGCATTTGGCAGGATAGCTAAAGATGATCATGTTTGACCACTGACCTCATGAGCTGGTTGTACTTGGCCAGCCTCTCAGATCTACACGGGGCTCCTGTCTTAATCTGAGAGAGAGCGAGAGAGAATTAGAACAGATTTAGTGAAAGCGATACAATTTTGTGGTCAGATTTGTATAATGATCAGGGACTTCTGTGTCTGTGTGGAATGCTCCGCATGTCTCTGTGAGTGAGTGAGTGTGTGTGTGTGTGTACCTGTCCAGTGCAGAGCCCCACCACCAGGTCAGCGATGAAAGTGTCCTCTGTCTCCCCCGAACGGTGACTGACCATCACTCCCCAGCCGTTGGCCTGGGCCAGTTTACACCTGAGAGGGAGAGAGAAGGCGTCAGGCAGATATATATAGAGAGATAGAGAAACAGAGTAAGCAAGAGACAAAGACATTTACATTTTAGTCATTTAGCAGACGCTCTTATCCAGAGCGACTTACAGTAGTGAATGCATACATTTTTTTCTCCGTACTGGTCCCCCGTGGGAATCGAACCCACAACCCTGGCGTTGCAAACACCATGCTCTACCAACTGAGCCACACGGGACCAAAGAGAGAGGGATCGAGAGAGATGGAGAGTAGAATAAGTGTGAGACAACGCGGATAGGTGGGGTGTGGGCGATAGACTATCAGAGAGGGTACCAAAAGGATAGTTAAATGAACGTAGGATTCTAAGTGATTTATGGCTATATTAATACATTTTAATTGAACAACTTTCAATGACCGTTGGCTGTACTTACGGTCAAGATTGATGACAACAGTTATAGATGATGGATAGCTGTAAAATGCCAATGATCGATGGCTATGAGTGTTGTAACATTTGACAGGTATATAGATGGAAGTATTGGCTATATAAATATGACTGATTGATGATCATGTGAATGTAAAAAAGCTCGTTATTTTCTTAATTAAATGATATTTTATTTGAGCAGGTAACCACCATTGACATCTCTTTCTCAAGGACTTCCAACCTGGCCAAGAGACAGACGTGATGATTGACGCTACATAAATGTGTATGAATGACATCACTTTACTTGAACCCTACCTACTAGAGGTATTTTGGACCCGTTCCTAAATGGACCTGGGGCTTTCCCACCCGGGCCCAATATGCATAAATAAGAATTGTAAATATAGAGACCCGTTCCGAACCGAACCGATGACAACTAGACCTGTTCTGTATAGACCTAGTCGGATCCAGACCCGGTCCGATCCAAGTGAGGGAAGCAGCAGTAAAGTCATTTTTTAAAGCTACTTTATTACCCTGAGCGAGTGACACATAGCTGCCAAATCTAGGTTATTTATCATCAAATAGGATTACGTTGTACCTGTCTTGACTGCATCAAACCGGGAGAAGCTAGTTAAGCTAGCTAACGTTAGCTGCATTGCATACACTTTATAATCCTACAGTTACAAATAACAACTCTATTCAGAATATTAAGTAGTAGCCTATCTGTTGGCTCTTGGTCATTGTAGTCTATCCTTCTCCTTTAACTTTTCATTCCGTCCATCTTCCATTGATTAGATGTCTAACTTTTGCTACAGAAAGAGCAAGGCTCTCAACTAGCTTCTTGCTCCTTTGCACCCCAGTATCTCTACTTGCACATTCATCTGCTGCACATCTACCATTCCAGTGTTTAATTGCTATATTGTAATTACTTTGCCACCATGGCCTATTTATCGCCTTAACTTACCTCATTTGCTCTCACTGTATATAGACTTTTTGTTTTCTTTTGTTCTACTGTATTATTGACTGTATGTTTTGTTTATTCCATGTGTAACTCTGTGTTGTTGTATGTGTCGAATTGCTTTGCTTTATCTTGGCCAGGTCGCAGTTGCAAATGAGAACTTGTTGTCAACTATCCTACCTGGTTAAATAAAGGTGAAATAAAAATAAAGAAAAAATATGACTGTAGACTATTGCCGCTTTGACGACTCATGATTGGCCAACAAGAGCAGCAGCATAATTTACAACATTTCTCTTTCTCACTCTACTGCAGCAGTCGCATTCGGATCTGTATGGGTCCTTCCGGACAAGTCAGTTAAAATTACACATAACCAAGACCCGTGACAATCATATCAGATCCGACCAAGACCGTGACATTTTATCAGAATGACCTACCTCAGCGGTCCCAAACTCTGGTCCTCCAGTACCCTCAACAGCACACATTTTGTTGTAGCCCTGAACAAACATACCTGATTCAACTCATTAAAGGACCTGATAATTAGTTGACAAGTTGAATCAGCTGCTTGTCCTGGGCTACAACAAAAATGCTACTGTTGGGGTTACTCAAGGACCAGAGTTAGGAACCACGGACCAAGTCATTAGAGCTACATAACCTTGTTATAGAGCATCATAGTGTTCCTCCTATATATTACTAGGTAATTCATCTCTTTTTCAAGGACAACCTAGCCTGGCCAAGTGACAGAGATTGACAGATTGGTATCTATATACAAGTATATCAACGTGATTGATTGACTGGTCATGTGACGTGGGGTCATGTGACATGGGGTCACTTACGCCTGGATGGCTTCAGTGACAGAGCCAATCTGGTTGACTTTGAGCAGTAGGCAGTTGCAGGCCCGCTCCTCGGCAGCCTTCTCTATCCTCTTGGGATTGGTCACCGTCAGGTCGTCCCCGACAACCTGGATGCCCACGGAAGCGGTTAGGCGGGACCAGGCGGCCCAGTCGTCCTGGTCAAATGGGTCCTCGATGGACACCACTACAAAGGGGACAAGGGTTTTGTGTTATCTCTGTCTAGTTAAAAAAAAATGATGCACAGTGTGTGTCTTTTTTTAACTCTCAAATAAAATCATGTTCGATTGAATTAAGAATCTAATAGGTGTCAGATAATTGTCTGCCTACCTGGGTAGTCGTTAACGAAGCTTTGGTAGATGTCTGACAGCTCCTCTCCGCTGATGTGTCTGTCAGCGTCCGGAGGAGACTTGAAGTCCAGGTCGTACTTCCCCTCGCGGTAAAACTCGGACGCCGCCACATCCATCCCGATCACCACCTTATCCGTGAAGCCCGCTTTCTCGATGGCTGTCTTTATCAGCTCCAATGCTGAAGGGAGAGACAGAACGAGGAAGGAGGGAAGGAAAGACAGAACGAGAGAGGAAGGGTGTAAGGGTAGACTCTACCTAGCCTCTGAACCACTCTGTTTCTGCTTTAGCCAACTTGTCTTGTCGTTTGTTTGGTGAGATGATGCTGCTGTGTTTTTGAAAGCAGAAATAGTCACGTATCCAAGCTGGGGTGGGGTTGAGAGCGAGGCAGAAAGGTTGCAAGAATACACGCCGATTCTGTTCTAGATGCTTGAGAGATACTACAGACCAAAATATATTCTAAGAGGCTACAGCTGACACTCCTTTAGGCTTTTCACACTTCTTTTTGATCTTGCCAGGGTTTTGACTTCCTGTCACACCTAGCTACTTATTCAATAGTGGGATAGCGGCATCATTCTTAGCCCAAGGCCCAGGGTTGTCACACACATACATACACACACCAATGCAAGCTCAAGTACAAGCTTAAGCGCTCACACACAGTTAGTCCAAAGATCATCTGATACCCATTGCCTTGGCTGTTGGGAAATGTGAGAACACATCGTGACAGTCATACAGATGGGCAGACACTGTCACAGAGGCAGGTTGTAAACTCATTACCACCTTAGGATTTATGATCTAATTTCTTCAGCATAGAGTAGTTTGTGGGTGAGAAGATTTTGTCTAGTGGTGTAAATGCACATACAGAATATTAACATTGGCACAGTCCACTATTTTCAAACTGCCCCCAAGAGAATGTATAATTTGAACTCTGGTCAAAGGGTTACCAGAGTCGTGTTCAGTGGAGCACATAGTAAAATGTTTTTAAACAGATTTGTACCGCGGATGTCTCGCTCGGGAATCTAACGTCTTAACCATTAACCTTTTTCAGGACCCTGTCTTTCAAAGATAATTCGTAAAAATCCAAATAACTTCACAGATCTTTATTGTAAAGGGTTTAAACACCGTTTCCCATGCTTGTTCAATGAACCATAAACAATTAATGAACATGCACCTGTGGAACGGTCGTTAAGACACTAACAGCTTACAGACGGTAGGGAATTAAGGTCACAGTTATGAAAACTTAAGACACTAAAGAGGCCTTTCTACTGACTCTGAAAAACACCAAAATAAAGATGCCCAGGGTCCCTGCTCATCTGCGTGAACGTGCCTTTGGCGTGCTGCAAGGAGGCATGAGGACTGCAGATGTGGCCGGGGCAATAAATTGCAATGTCCGTACAGTGAGACGCCTAAGACAGAGCTACAGGAGACAGGACGGACCGCTGATCGTCCTCGCAGTGGCAGACCACGTGTAACAACGCCTGCACAGGATCGGTACATCCGAACATCACACCTGCGGGACAGGTACAGGATGGCAACAACAACTGCCCGAGTTACACCAGGAATGCACAATCCCTCCATCAGTGCTCAGACTGTCCACAATAGGCTGAGAGAGGCTGGACTGAGGGCTTGTAGGCCTGTTGTAAGACAGGTCCTCACCAGACATCACCGGCAACAACGTTGCCTATGGGCACAAACCCACCGTCGCTGGACCAGACAGGACTTGCGAAAGGTGCTCTTCACTGACGAGTCGCGGTTTTGTCTCACCAGGGGTGATAGTCGGATTCGTGTTTATCGTCGAAGGAATAGGCGTTACACTGAGGCCTGTACTCTGGGGGATCGATTTGGAGGTGGAGGGTCCGTCATGGTCTGGGGCGGTGTGTCACAGCATCATCGGACTGAGCTTGTTGTCATTGCAGGCAATCTCAACGCTATGCATTACAAGGAAGACATCCTCCTCCCTCATGTGGTACCCTTCCTGCAGGCTCATCCTGACATGACCCTCCAGCATGACAATGCCACCAGCCATACTGCTCGTTCTGTGCGTGATTTCCTGCAAGACAGGAATGCCAGTGTTCTGCCATGGCCAGCGAAGAGCCTGGATCTCAATCCCATTGAGCAAGACTGGGACCTGTTGGATCGGAGGGTGAGGGCTAGGGCCATTCCCCCCAGAAATGTCAGGGAACTTGCAGGTGCCTTGGTGGAAGAGTGGGGTAACATCTCACAGCAAGAACTGGCAAATCTGGTGCAGTCCATGAGGAGGAGATGCACTGTAGTACTTAATGCAGCTGGTGGCCACACCAGATACTGACTGTTACTTTTGATTTTGACCCACCCCTTTGTTCAGGGACACATTATTCAATTTCTGTTAGTCACATGTCTGTGGAACTTGTTCTGTTTATGTCTCAGTTGTTGAATCTTGTTATGTTCATACAAATATTTACACATGTTACGTTTGCTGAAAATAAACACAGTTGGCAGTGAGAGGACGTTTCTTTTTTTGCTGAGTTTATCATTAAAATCCCTGTGGTCCGAGGGTGACAATATGGCTTATCGGTCTCAGGCAGGTTTGCCCCTCACAGGACTGTGATTCTCATAAATCAACTCTGCTACACTTACCCTCACTGTTCTCCAGGATATTGGGGGCGAACCCCCCTTCGTCGCCCACGTTGGTAGCATCCTGGCCGTACTTCTCCTGGATCACCCCCCTGAGTGTGTGGTACAGCTCCGAGCCCACCCGTAGCGCATCCCTGAAGGACTCCGCCCCGACAGGAAGTACCATGAACTCCTGCATGGCTAGCTTGTTGCCCGCGTGGGAGCCGCCGTTGATCACGTTAAATGCCTGGAAAGGAGATGTGAGGAGACAGAAGGGAATTAGCAGTTAGGCCAATACCCATGTTCAGCAGGTATGGTGCCGTACATTTCCCATATATTTTTTTCATATACGGTATATGTTACTTTTATCATACATACCATTATGTTTCAGTGTTAATTATTGTTATTATGCTACACCACCTCCTCCTCTGATATGACAGTTATATAAGTAGTGTCTCTCACTGGAACTGGCAGCACCAGCTCTGTGTTTCCCGCCAGGTCAGCGATGTGACGGTACAGGGGGACCTCTTTCTCTGCTGCACCAGCCTTGCAAATGGCCAGGGAGACTCCCAGGATAGCATTAGCACCAAACTGAGCTGTCGACGATGAAGGAAATGTGATCAATTCCAAAAGGGCTACCAAAATCTAGGTTCAGACAAAAGCCCATTCTCTCAGTTAATGGTGGACCTGAATTGATCAGGGGATACAGCTTGACACATTTGATCTGTTTCTCTAGTAGGAACCTGGAGACTCACACTTGTTCTCTGTGCCGTCCATTTCAATCATAGTGTTGTCCAGTTGTTCCTGCTCCACAACACTGATACCCTACGGGACACATATTTATAAGCATATTAAAACGTTATTTAAATTGGTATGTCATCGAGGACCAATTCTCTACTTCAACAAATGGACGGATAACCCGCAACATATGGCGACTGCACACAAGAAAGATCTCATATTTGCAGCCACCTTTGAACTATGCGCCAAACCCTCAAAAGTATTACCGGTACCTCTTGCACATATCATAGATATAACAGATTTGCTTGTGTAGAATCAGAGTACAACATCATTAAGTTGTAAGATGTTCATCTCATTTCTATATGCATTCTATACCGACATTCTATAAGTGCAGCACAATGGCAATGTGATTTTTGTGCGTTGCATCAATGCGTTTTTACTGGCTGACTGCATCCTAAGATTTATTTTCCACTCAAATCTGCCTCGGCATAAATCTCTCTCTCTGTCTGTGGCGCAGCTGTCTGAATCATAAATACACACACACAAACAATAAGACAGACACACACACACACACAGAACAATTACTCCATACTCTTAAATCACTCATACCAACACATCCCCATGCACATTTCACTGCACCTATCTGGTGTTTGTGACCATAAAAGACATTTTCTTTTTTTCTTCCACTGTCCTTGGTCCATCCTCACACATTCGTTTATCTACGCCTGTCTGGATAGGTCAATCACATCCACTCAGCTTCCTGAAAGTCCATCCGGAGGTGATGGTTATCTGCAGATCAATATATACTCACACTAAAACATGATCACTGTCACCTAGCTGGCAAAACACAGTCCCCAACTCACCGATGCTATGAGGGCAGGAGCCAGAGTGTCATTGATGTGGCCCACTGCCTTGAGTACCCCTAGAGCAGAGAAAGAAGGCAGATCGGAGAGAAGATGGTGAAGGAGGGACAAACATCGTTCTGTTTACTCAAGCATGAGATATACATGCACTCGCGAGCGCACGGACACAAACAAACCTTTGCCCTTGTAGCGGCTCTTGTCTCCATCCCTGAGTTCTAGAGCCTCATAGATACCTGTGGACGCTCCGCTGGGCACTGCAGCCCTGAAAAGACCTGAGAGAACGAGAACGAGAACGAGAGAGAGAGAGAGAGAGAGAGAGAGAGAGAGAGAGAGAGGAGGCGAGGGAGGTGTAAAAGATGGCGATTGAGAGAGTAACGTCGGAGGGGAATTATATAGAAAGAGAAAGAATAGGAGATCCTCTTAAGAATTTATCATAGCTTTGGCTCATCGTAGCTCTCTTTGTATGGTGTGACGCTCAGCTTTGCAGACAGGCATGAGAGAGGTCACCTTTCTCTGTGCACAGGTCCACCTCCACAGTGGGGTTTCCTCGGGAGTCCAGGATCTCCCTCGCAATGATGCTCACAATTGACATCCTGTGAAAGAGAGAGCGAAAGGAAGGAGAGAAAGAAAGAGAGAGAGGGTGGAAGATATCTATTATTACCATTGCATTTGCACATACAGTTAGGAAATGAATAATGAAAGTGCAAATGAAGTGTGCAGAGAGGGACATTACGATTGCTATAAACCCGTCATGATTTATGAGAGCATTCCAACATGTAAAGTTGCAAGACATCCAACAGAGGGAATTGAATTGATTTTACAATGTGTCGTGTACCAGAAGGTTAGACGGAGTCCATGATGCTAAAAAAACACTGCTCACTCAGACACTATTCCCCTATCAGACCTGAGAGTTGTGGAATCTGTGGTGAGTGACTCAAGCTAAATGACGACATCGTTCCTAGTCACCTGGCTCACGACTCCATGAGACACAGGGAATCCATCACTGCCATTGGTCAAGATTGGACTATCAGCGCCTAGCCCACCATGACAAGCATTATCCAGAAATCCACAGTTAAGAAGGTTTTGCCATTTTGTAACTCATTTCATGCAATTCTACTCATTTTGCCATGGGGCGGAGAGAAAAATATGCAGGGCCGGGCTCTGACTGGATGTGGGTACGGATGTGGGTACGCAGACCCGCGAGCCACTGCGGCCCCTCGTGATGAGCTCAGATTTTTTGGTGGCCTCCACCCCCATCAAAGTTGCCCATCCTTGCCCTATGGTGTCCCATATGATGTCATTATCATTTTCCTTATTAATAGTAATTAGCCCCTAATAGTAATTTATTTGGATTAACAAAATAACAAGGATCCCTACAGAACTGCACAGCTATGTAATCTCCTGTTTTCCCAAAAAGACTGAAATGTTGCAGCAGCTGAACATTGCTGTCTATAAACGTATGAACGCTGCTGTACGTTTTTCACTGACATTTTTGTGGTGGACAAATATATCATACATTCCTTTCAGCCCTATGTTTTCAGTCGCTATGAATGTATTTGACCATATTTTCGTCATGTAAATGCTTGTAATTTAATAGTGCCACAATATGCATAAATCCCTATCCACTTTCAGCCCATCATCAATCAGCCCCATTATTGAGACTCATGTGAATGCGGCCGTAAGTTATATAACCCCTCCCCCCAGCAGCTTGCCGTATGAGGACACCCATGTCCACACCGAACCTACTGTAGATTGCAGCACTCAGCACATATACCCAGAGAGAGCAAGATAGAGGGAGAAGGAGGAGGGAGAAGAGGTTGGGGCGATGGGGAGAACAATAGATAAATAATTCAATCCCTCCTTTTGGCTGAAGAACAGAGGAGATTCAGAGATGGAGGAGAGGGTTGGTTGGGTAAAAAGGAGAGCAGGGGGAGAGAGAGAAGCAGAAGGCTTATTTTCGCAGGATTGGCACCGATTGGACACACACTGACACAGACGCATGGAGAGCAGTCTAACGCACGGCACACACACACACACTTTTACAGACGCTGACACTATCCCTCTTCTTCTCTCTCACACATTCACTGTACACACACACACACACACACACACACACACACGCGCATCCGTACACATAGTGATACAGACATTCAAGGCTCTCTTCATCCCCTTCACTGTCTCTCAAAACACAAACACAAACACGCGCGCACGCACACACACACACACACACACAGAGACATGTAGAGCTCTCCCTTCCTCTACCTGCCTCATAGACACACATGCTATCTCAAACACAATCACAATTTCTCCACACACACAGAGAGGCACCGTCAAAGAACCCAGACACTACAAAAATGCTCTTATTTAAACTGACACACATGTATACACAGTAGACACACACACACACACACTCACAGTGAACCAATAAAATACCTAGAACTCAGAGCCAGGGCTGACACATTAGTTAGCATACACAACCGTAACACCTCACATACAGAACTAGGCAAACAGCAGCATCACCCCAACCCACTCCAACACAGCACATCTCTGCTACTGGGATGCAATCAATACCAGATGCAGGAATAAAACAGGGGATGACAGAAAGTCTGGAGAATGAAAATAGAGAGAGGAAGAGAAGAGAATGAGGATTTTCCGTCGTTACCTGACGTCTGTATGTTCCGCCTAATAGGGCTAGCCAGAAAATACTGGAGAGAGAGGGAGCGAGAAGGAGAGAAACAGAGAGGGGGGGGAGAAACGGAGAGAGAGAGGGAGAGCAAAGGAGGAAAACAGGGAGGGGGTAAAATGTGTGACAGAAGGGGGAGGGGATGACGGGATGACTCACAATAAGATGCTGAGAAAAGAGGAGAGAGAGGGAAGAGAGTGAGGAGGGGGAGGTCAAGGGGATTGACTAATTAGACGGAAAGAGGGACGGAGGAGAGGTGGATCGGAGAGAAAAAGACAGGGTACTGCATTTGGAACTGCAAATCAGCTGTAAAAATAGAGGGGGGAAGGAAGAAGTGTCTACCCCCTTCTCTCTCATCTCTCATCTAGCTTCATCTCTCTCTCATCTCTCTTTCCCTCATCTAGCTTCAGCTCTCATCTAGCTTCATCTCTCTCTCTCATCTCTTTTTTTCTCTCTCATCTAGCTTCATCTTACTCATCTCTCATCTAGCTTCATCTCTCTCTCATCTCTTTTTTTCTCTCTCATCTAGCTTCATCTTACTCATCTCTCATCTAGCTTCATCTCTCTCTCATCTCTTTTTTCCTCTCTCATCTAGCTTCATCTTACTCATCTCTCATCTAGCTTCATCTCTCTCTCATCTCTTTTTTTCTCTCTCATCTAGCTTCATCTTACTCATCTCTCATCTAGCTTCATCTCTCTCTCATCTCTTTTTTCCTCTCTCATCTAGCTTCATCTTACTCATCTCTCATCTAGCTTCATCTCTCTCGTATCTCTTTCTTTCCTCTCGCTTCATCTCTCTCACTCATCTCTCCACTCATCTCTCTGTCATCTCTTTCTTTCTTTCATGATCCTGCAAAGGCAGTGTAGTCGGTATATAAGGCACCGTCTATATACACTATTACATAATCTATACTAAACACAGGCACAGCAATGATGCACCTACAGTGTATACCATTTCTTATACACTCAGTGGCCAGTATATTACGTACACCAACCCGTTCACAAAAATGGATCGCTCCTACAGACATAAAAGCAGGCAGATGGGCATTGAGGCATTCAGTTACTGTTCGATTAAACGTTAGCATAGGCAAAACGAGTGACCTATGAGACTTTGAGCATGGTATGATCGCAGGTGCCAGGCGCGCCTCTTCCAGTATCTCAGAAACAGACGGGATTTTCACACACAACAGTGTGTTTACCAAGAATGGTGCGACAAACAAAAAACATCCAGTCAGCGGCAGCCCTGTGGGCAAAAACAGCTTGTTGTGGAGAGGTCAAATAACAATGGCAAGAATCATGTAAGCTAACAGGCAAATAACGGCGCATCTCGGATTCACATCTTGGAACGCACAACTCGTCGATCCTTGTCACGGATGGGATATGACCACACCAGGTTCCCCTCCTATCAGCTTAAAACAATAAGAAGCCGCTCCAGTGGCGACGCGATCATCAATACTGGACAATTGAGGAGTGGAAAAACATTGCCTGGTCCAACAAATCCCAGTTCCTGTTGCATCATGTGAAAATCAGGATTTGGCGTAAACAGCATGAGTCTATTGACTCATCCTGCCTGGTGTCAATGGTACAGGCTGGTGGCAGTGGTGTAATGGTGTGGGTATGTTTTCCTAGCACATGTTAGGCCCTTTGATACCAAGTGAGCAATGTTTCCATTCCCCAAATAATTCAGGGTGTTCTGGAGGCAAAGGGGGTCCAACCCAGTACTTGATGGGTGTACCTACTAAACTGGCCTCCGAGTGGATATGACTTACTGTGTTGGCACTAAGCACTGTGAACAGCATTGTTGCACTGTTAGAGCATCAAAGTGGATTTGGAAACATTGAATGTATGCCCCATTGAATAGAATACATCAAAATTACTACTATTATCTTGTTTGAAAAATATGTTTATAAGCTGTAAGAGAACAATTACACAGAAATACTAAAACATTTCAAATGTATTTTTGCTTTAACATTTGCTCATATGCAAAACCATCCACGAAATGTCATGCCCTTAAAAATGGCAAGTTGTTGATTACTGGAGGGGTTTAATGTTTTAGGACCGCTTGACGGTTATACAGATAGACAGGAGGTGAGGGTGAAATAGTGTGTGTGTGTGTGTGTGTGTATATGTGCGCGTTTGGGCACACACGTGTGTGCAAATTCCTGTGTGTGTATGTGCATTTGTGTGTGTGTGCCAGTGAAGTTTCATTCCTGAGCATGCATGTACGTGTGTGTGTGTGTGTGTTTCTGTGTGCGCATTCCTGTGGATGTATATGCACGCGTGTGTGTGTCAGGGATAGTGTACATTCCATGCGTGTTTGTGTTTAAAGGGGTATGCCTACACAGAGGAGAGTTAGAGATCTATAATTCTATAATTAAATGGCCCCGTTTAATGGGATTATCTTTGGAATACAACAACAATGTTCTTGACACCCATCTCAGAGAGAGAGAGAGAGAGAGAGAGAGAGAGAGAGAGATGTACAGGGAAAGTGCTTCTATCCAACTGCTATTTTAATCATGGTTGATTGACAGTTTGTCCGCCCTCTGGTCACACGTCTGGTTCTCCAACCTCTGTTACAGTCCACGCAGCTGCTGCTGGCCCATCCTCCTTCCTCTCATTTCCTCTTTTCCTTTTGGAATGTTTGTGTGTGTCTGTGTGTGTCTATGTTATTTGTGAGGACAGAGGGAGCCAGAGGAGGTGCAGATGTCAGGGGAGGCACAGTGGTTTATGAGAGGCCAGTGTACTGAGAGCCAGTGTGACAGCTAGGGGAGTCTGCATGGACTCCTCTCCTAGGGCAGTGTGCGTGTGTCCGTGTCAATGGATGGAGAGAGAAGGCAAAAAGGACATAGTGGCAAAGTAAATACAATATAGCAAGTAAAACACTGAAATGGTAGATCTGTAGTGGAAGAAAGTGCAAAGTAGAAATAGAAATAATGGGGTGCAAAGGAGCAAAATAAATAAATAAATAAATAAATAAATAAATACAGTAGGGGAAGAGGTAGTTGTTTGGCCTAAATTATAGATGGGCTATGTACAGGTGCAGTGATCTGTGAGCTGCTCTGACAGCTGGTGCTTAAAGCTAGTGAGGGAGATAAGTGTTTCCAGTTTCAGAGATTTTTGTAGTTCGTTCCAGTCATTGGCAGCAGAGAACTGGAAGGAGAGACGGCCAAAGGAGGAATTGGCTTTGAGGGTGACCAGAGAGATATACCTGCTGGAGCGCGTGCTACAGGTGGGTGCTGGTGACCAGTGAGCTGAGATAAGGGGGGACTTTACCTAGCAGGGTCTTGTAGATGACCTAGAGCCAGTGGGATTGGCGACGAGTATGATGATATAATGATAATAAATGATAATGATAGCATTAACACATCAGATGCCATTTACTGCTGTCGTGCCCTTTAGAAAATGGACAATAAAGATTTCTTATTTGTATCTATTTTTTGCACTTTTTACCCCTCTTTCTCCCCAGTTGGAAGTTAGTCTTTTCCCACCGCTGCAACTCCCGTACGGCTTTGGGAGAGGCGAAGATCAAGAGCTATGGGTCCTCCGAAACACGACCTTGTCAAGCCGCACTGCTTCTTGACACACTGCTTGCTTAACACGGAAGCCAGCCGCACCAATGTGTCAGAGGAAACGCCGTACAACTGGCGACCGAAGTCAGCGAGCATGCGCCCGGCCCGCCACAAAGAGTTGCTAGAGCACGATGGGACAAGGACATCCCAGCCGGCCAAACCCTCCCCTGATCCAGACGACGCTGGGCCAATTCTGCGCTGCCTCATGGGTCTCCCGGTCGCAGCCGGCTGCGAGACATCCTGGGATCGAACCCGGGTCTGTAGTGCTGCCTCTAGCACTGTGATGCAGTGCCTTAGACCGCTGTGCCACTCTGGAGGCCCATAAAGATCTATTCTATACTGCGATCTGCCATCAAAAAGTCTGAATGTTATGGTACGTACAGGACAAGTATCAGGCTTGTCATGTAGATGGAGGTTCATGCCACAGCCCTGCTATCCTCTAGCCTGACGACTCACACTAAATTCTTCCGCTGCTCTGTTGTTCGCTACATCCTTCAGTCGGAGACTGCCATCATTGAAGTTGTTTGTGGTGAGGAAGGGCACAAGGGGTGTTGTACAAAACAAAGTCATCAGAGATTGAATCATCTCTAACCACTCACAGTACCAAAGCCAATGACAAATTGTCAAACCTCCGCTTTACCCGGTTTTCACTAGATAGCACAGCCACAAAGTCTCAAAATGGGCTATATCCGAAATATTCATGGGGAAAAAATGCTTTTTGGTCTTAATTTAAGGTTGGGGTTAGGCAAAAGGTTAGCAGTGTGGTTAAGGTTAGGGTTAAGGTAAGGTTTAAAATCAAATTTTAAAGCTGCAATATGTAACTTTTTGGAATGGCCTGTCCAAATTCACATAGAAATGTGAGTTATAGATCTGTCATTCTCATTGAAAGCAAGTTTAAGAAGCGGGAGAGCTGTTCTTGTGCGCTATTTCTATGTTTCTAATTATTAAGTTTTGTTTTTGCGTCTTTTACACCAGCTAAAAATACAATATTTTTGGTTTCTAAAAATATATTTCACAGCGGTTTAGATGGTATAATGATTCTCCACACATTGCTTGTTTTTTCACATGAACTGAAATTTGGAGAACTATATTAGAATTTTTGCAACCAGGAAATGGCCGAGCGATTTCTGCATATTGCACCTTTAAGAAGAGAAATTGTAGAAATAGGCGTGGTTTATGACTTTGTGGCTGTGGTAACTAGTGATGACCACTTCACCCAGGTGTGTTCTGGCTGTGGTCCAAACCCATCTGTTTCTGGACCAATCAGACGGCCCCGAATGTGTTCATGTTCACTGAAGGCACAGATTATCCATTAAAATTGACTAGATGGCGGCTCTAACAATGAATTGAAATGTCTTCAAAACTGGAATGCAGTCGGGAGGAGGCAAGATCAGGTGGGACCATTCTAGCCAATGAGAGGGCAGATATGCAACTGAACAACAGGCACTCCGATATAAGGTGGGTTTTTCTCTCAAAATCTCTCTAGGACAAGGTGACTTTTATCAATATAGTCGGCTCTATTTACTCTTAGATTGGAAAATGCTAATTGGCATCAAAGTGGGCATGCAAGAATACAAATCCCTGCACCTCATCTCTAGCTGAAACCTTTGCTAACAGGTATTGTGTCAATTTAAAAGTTGCACAAGACAGTTCACAGAATTGTCAATTTAAAGAAATGTAGCCAACTTATTAATTACTAAATTTAGCTAACATTAGATAGTTCATCCAGAGATTCTTACCTTTGCCTCGATTCGGCAGTACAGGTGTATATATTGATAAGTCACCTTGTCCCAAAGAGATTTACACGGTTATCAAAATGTCACACCAGGGTAAGCCTACATGGAACAGACCTTATTTTAAGTGTTTCTAAAATCCCTATAGGAAAAATGAATGGTGGAAAAATGATTGGAACCATTTCCTTGTTTCACCGCTAGGTTTTATGGGTATTATGACTCATACTGTGGTACTCTAGTGCAGAGGAAACTAACATCTGTGAGCGTGGCGTAGCGTTTGGCAGGAGGAATGAGTCTGGGTAGCCAGGCAAGCTATCCTTATCTTAATTCACTATGCTCACAAAGTAGCCCACTGGTAAAAATGTGTTACTGCTAGAATAGCATGCAGTACCCACTTCACCTAACTCAACTCTCCTGTGGCATGCCTCACCACCAGGCAGGTCCAGTCTTGCTCTGAATTTAAACATGTACAGACTCACTGTGCACTGATCAGTAAAGCAATACTGCAGATTGATATTATTTTAGTGAAAAACGTGGTGTTACCAATGTCAACCCCTCTCCACTGAAGATCACCTGCCTGCTCTATTAAAAGCTATTCAAAGGTCTCACCACTTGCCAAGGACAATGTAGGTAGTCTTCATGGAGGATGTCTCTCTTATGCACTCTAGATTTTGTTACATAACTAAGAGGGAGGGTAGATTAAAAGGTAGTATATACTAACTACATGCCATTGTTCAGCCACAGCTGGATCAACATCAAGAATACTGAGGGCAGGGTTGTATTGCACGCCTCCTTTACAGTGAGCTCTCGCGAGCGAACCCCAGATCTAACAACGCCTGGTGGTGGACTGATAAGGTAGCTAATGTTAAGCTTTTGCAATCTTAAGTCTGTGATTCATATTACATAAATCGTGAAATGTATGGTATGTAGAAAGAGTACACATTTACGCTTTACATTAAGTTTTACATTTTGAAGAACAGTGTATGTATTTATTTTAAAACAAACCGCATTAGCAGTTGACAGCTAGCTAACCCTAGCAAGCTAACCCTAACTAGGTAGCTAGCTTTTGTTGTTTTTAACTAGCTGAGTGCTAAGAATGTCATAGCAGATTGGGGAAATTGTATTCGTTTTTGTTTTGTTTTCTTAGTTATATATAGAAAAAAATGACATGACACTGAAAAAATGATTGTGCCGAAATTATTTTACAGGCCGTGCCTGGAATTTAGCTAGCAAGGTAACGTTAGCCTAACGAGATATAGCCAAGATTTAAAACGCTATTTTTTGTCGGTTTGGCAAGCTCTAGTTGAAATTTGGTATGGTTAACTTTCCATGTGTTTTTTGTTTGTTGCCTTTTTACGTTAGCTTGCTACGGTCATTACCTCGCGCGTTGTATGCGGAAGTGACAGACAGTAGTTGGCTAACTAGTAAGGAACACTGTAGCAACTAGCAAGGTTTGAAAGTGCTAACAATTTAATTAGCTAACTACTTAGTTAGTTCTAATTGTGTCCATACAATTCATGCCGGTATGGTATAGTGAATAACAATTCTTAGGAAAAAATTGCTTCTTTTAGAGGTTGGCTAGCCTGTAATACTACTGTGATAGCGCTATTGTGTGATAAAATCCCTTATACTTTTTTGGGGAACAGGTCTCACACTCAGCACCTCAGCAAGCCAGAATGTGTTATGATTTTATTGAACAGCATTTCGAACTGGCATTGCTAATTACTTATCTTTGTCTTACTCCTATCCCAGCCCACAACCATAAAAAAAATCATAAGACCCTCATTGACGAAATTGTGATGTAAACCAGACATACTCTATAATGACTAGATGGTATTGTCTCTGCCCTAACAATGGGAGTCGTTGTCGAAACAAGGCTCCAAGCGGCCCGTCTTTCCGCGGTTATGACTCCAGAACTGACACACCCACAAATGTTAAGAATACAATTTTAAAAACATGCTGGTCGCGTAGTTCCCTAACGTAAAATAGGTGCACACATTTCCGGGGTGAACCATTAATAAAAAAAAATATAAAAATTGCATTAAATGGTAATATATTAAGAGGATACAATACTCTTAACATACTTGCTTTGTCCGGCAACGAGCCATTGTTTACAGACTTGTTGCGGAATCTTCGGTATCCTTGATCAAATCTAAACTATTTGGTTTCACCAAAATGAAGTTAAGTCAGAGGCATCCAATATCTCTAGGAGCAATGCTTACGATGTGGCCTTGCCTGTCAAATAAGCATTTAAAACAGATTTATATCCAGGGTCTCCCATTTCCGCCTGTATAAGTGGTAGATTACGTGATCTAGAATGTACTACAATGGCAGCCCACAGGCGGAAACCCCTAGATAAACGTTTTAAACTCATAATTGTTAGCGAAAGACACATTGAACCTGGTGAGTCGTAAGCATTGTTCCTCGAGATATTGGATATGCCAATGTTGACTGGAAATGTTATTTTGGTGAAACCGAATAGTTTAGATTTGGTTGATCAAGGACGCCAGGGTACGGAAGCTTCCGCAACAAGCCATCTATCTGTACACAATGGCTCGTTGCTGGGCGAACCAGAGTTGGAGGGCAAACAAACTACTCATCCCATACAGCATTACGGTCTGTATCGTCCAATCACAGAGCAAATAAAAGACGTGACCTCTGGAATCTTTCCTTGGAAATTTTGATGAACATGCCGGTTGTTGGTGTCCGCTCTGGATAAGAGTGTCTGCTAAATCACTCAAATGTAAATGTTGGTTGGGCGAGGTGTTGCGTTACCAATTTATGTTAGCTAGCTAAGCCACCATACACAGTACTAAAATAAACCTCGATCTGTTAGCGAACTCATGATAGCACTGTCCCAATTGCAAACTGAATTTGTTGGTTGTGTTCTCTTGTGGGCAGTTCGAGCATCTGACCAAATTATGCAAGATTTTACCTTTTGGTTAAACGAGATGAGTTGTGTTAGAACAGGTCCAGGATATGTTTCTGTGGCGGGAGAAACGCTAAGGCTCATGGTTAGTGTCGTTTTGTTGCTGTTTGAAACCAGGAACCGACGGTAAATTGTTTTTTTGTTGCTATCTCTGGAGAGAGAAAAAAACGTCCTAAATTGCACAGTAATATCGCTAATATTTCATATCACCACTGGTTACGAGGATTTCATAATCCACTTCCGGACCTCTCGTCGGTGCCCTATGTAGGCAGAAAGGCACTCGAGAGGAGACAAGATCAGTTGGGAACATTCTAGCCAATGAGAGGAAAGATATGCACGTAAACATCCAACACAACTCCGAAATTATAGTTTTTCCTCAAAGTTGCGTGGGCGTCCACTTATTTCAGTACATTCGTAACAACGAAAACTACTTACGAAACTATTACACTGAACAAAAATATAAACGCAACGTGTAAAGTGTTGGTCCCATGTTTCGTGAGCTAAAATAAAAGATTCCAGAAATGTTCCATATACAAAAAAGCTTATTGCTTTCAAATGTTGTGCACACATTTGTTTACATCCCTGGTGGTGAGCATTTTTTAATAATAATCCATCCACCTGACAGGTGTGGCATTTTTCTAAGCTGATTGAACAGCATGATCATTATGTAACAGTGTAGGTTCCGTCCCTCTCTTCGCCCCAACCCGGGCTCGAACCAGGGACCCTTGCACACATCAACAACTGACACCCCACGAAGCAACGTTACCCATCGCGCCACAAGAGCCACGGCCCTTGCAACGCAAGGGGAAACCCTACTTCAGGTCTCAGAGCGAGTGACGTCACCGATTGAAATGCTACTAGCGCACCACCGCTAACTAACTAGCCATTTCACATCGGTTACACTCACCCCCCCTTTGACCTCCTCCTTTTCCGCAGCAACCAATGATCCGGGTCAACAGCATCAATGTAGGTTCCGTCCCTCTCTTCGCCCCAACCCGGGCTCGAACCAGGGACCCTTGCACACATCAACAACTGACACCCACCGAAGCATCGTTACCCATCGCGCCACAAGAGCCACGGCCCTTGCAACGCAAGGGGAAACCCTACTTCAAGTCTCAGAGAGAGTGACGTCACCGATTGAAACGCTATTAGCGCGCACCACCGCTAACTAACTAGCCATTTCACATCGGTTACAATTACACAGGTGCAATTTGTGCTGGGGACAATAAAAGGCAGCTCTAAAATATGCAGTTTTGTCACACAACACAATGCCACAGATGTCTCACGTTTTGAGGGAGTGTGCAATTGGCATGCTGACTGCAGGAATGTCCACCAGAGCTGTTGCCAGAAAATGTAATGTTACTTTCTCTACCATAAGCCGCCTCCAATGTCATTTTAGATAATTTGGCAGTACGTACAACCGGCCTCAGAACCACAGACTACGTGTAACCATGCCAGCCCAGTACCTCCTCATCCGGCTTCTTCACTTGCTGGTTCATCTGAGACCAACCACCCAGACAGCTGATGAAACTGTGGGTTTGCAAAACTGAAGAATTTCTGCACAAACAAACTGTCAGAAAAGGTCTCAGGGAAGCCCATCTGCGTGCTCATCTTCCTCACCAGGGTTTTGACCTTACTGCAGTTCAGCGTAGCAAATGCTCACCTTCGATGGCCACTGGCACGTTGGAGAAGTGTGCTCTTCACAGATGAATTCCGGTTTCAACTGTAACCAGGCAGATTGCATTGTGTGGGTGAGCAGTTTGCTGATGTCAACGTTGTGAACAGAGTGCCCCAAGGTGGTGGTGGGGTTATGTTATCGGCAGGCATAAGCTACGGACAACGAACACAATTGCATTTTATCGATGGCGATTTGAATGCGCAGAGCTACCGTGACAAGATCCTGAGGCCCATTCATCTGTCACCATCACCTCATGTTTCAGCATGATAATGCACTGCCCCATGTCACAAGGTTCTGTATGCAATTCCTGGAAGCTGAACATTTCCCAGTTCTTTCATGGCCTGCATACTCACCAGACGTCACCCACTGAGCAGGTTAGGGATGCTCTGGATTGATGTGTACAACAGCTTGTTCCAGTTCCCGCAACTTGGCACAGCCATTGAAGACTAGTGTGACAACATTCCACAATCAACAGAATGATCAAATCCATGCAACAGAGATGTTGTGCTGTGTGAGGCAAATGCAGGTCGCACCAGATACTGACTAGTTTTCTGATCCAAACCCCTACCTTTTTTTTTCGTTGTAAGGTATCTGCTCAACAGATGCATATCTGTATTTCCAGTCATGTGAAATCCATAGATTAGGGCCTAATAAATGTTTTTTATTTTATAAGTTAAGTAGAGAACACACTCATTTACAGCAACGACCTGGGAAATAGTTACAGGGGAGAGGAAGGGGGGATGAATGAGCTAATTGTAAACTGGGGATGCTTAGGTGGCCATGATGGTATGAGGACCAGCTTGGTAATTTGGCCAGGACACCAGGGTTAACACCCCTACAGTTACGAGAAGTGCCATGGGACTACAGAGAGTCAGGACACCTGTTTAACGTCCCATCTGAAAGATGGCAATGTCCCCAATCACTTCTCTGGGGCGTTGGGATATTTTTTTAGACCAGAGAAAATAGTGCCTCCTATTGGCCCTCCAAAACCACTTGCAGCAGCATCTTGTCTCCCATCCAGTCACCAACCCTGCTTAACTTCAGAGGCAAGCCAGCAGTAGGGTGCAGGGTGGTATGCTCTTGGGTGGTATTTTCAATTGACTAATTTCCTTATATGAACTTTAACTCAGTAAAATCTTTGAAATTATTGCATGTTGTGTTTATATTTTTGTTTAGTGGAGATCAAATAAATCGCACTTAGCAAATTAGCAATAGATGTTTTGTTGACCGAATCTGACACTCTCATAAAGCAGGTTTCCATCCAACCTTTTTATGCAAGTAAAGTACATGTTGAATAAAAAATGCGTGATGGAAACAGCAAATTTATCGGTACACTTTTCAAATGTTGATAAAATACACTAGACAAGGTGGGATCTGTTTTGTGTTTTTTAAATTAGTAATGCGAGAAATGGCGTTGGAAGTCCGTTTTATGTGCAAATAATGATATAATAACCATCATATTGATTTAAACTTGGAGTCACACAATGATAAGTTGTGTGGTCCTCCCACTACGACTCGGGAAAGCATGCCGTTTATTAGGCTACAGATGAAATAAGTTATTTACATTCATATTTTTGTCATTGAGCAGACGCTCGTATCCAGAGCGACTTATGATAAACTTCACAGGGTGGCGAAAGTGCACGGGGATGAACTTGATGCTCCCCTCCAATAAATATCGAGGGTCTTATTCTGGTGACATGATGATCGATGCTTGGCTAGCGTTTGACATATTAAAAGAATCTCGCTCTTTTCCATAATAACCTTATCATGTAGGTAGCCTACCCTTACTGTAGCTGCGAGTTGTTGGCTAAAGCACGTGTGCCAGGACCAGAGTGGGCACATTCGCTATATATTGCAACATTTGTTGTGACAAAACCATCAGCAGAGTTGAAAATACGATGGAAACTCATTTAACTTGTGTTTTTTTTCTCTTCGGTACATGGGAATTTAACTGCAAAAGTTATTTTTATGTGCACTACGTCGTCACGCACAGCCTTTTATCTGTAACAAGTCAACTTGATAGAAACACATCTCTGGTGGGAAAATGCGCATATTTTTTCTTTTATTTACGGTACTTGGATATTCACAAATCTGTCGTCAATTGGATGGAAACCTAGCTACAGACCTCCAAACAAAAAGTCCCCACTTTGTCTGCTTATCGCTGTATCTCGTGTGGACAGATTTTGACTGGAGTGGAGCCACTCGCTTAGCCTCTTCCTGTCATTGCTATTGTCCTTTTTTTAAATTTACCAAATGAGCAGGTATGTGTATTGCTGAGCAACATACAGCACAAGGCCCTGTGAACAGTAAACAGTGTATTACACAGCCACCCGTGTTTGGACTGTCTGACCGCCTATTGTGTGCACTTGAGCTATTAAGATGTGTGGCATTCTTATCACTCGTTATTCACATACACACTGTCCGAGCTGTGGCCAAGGAGTCATACAATGGTGGTGTCTGCTCTCACTCTCGTGCCTACCCTCGTGTGTTTTAAAAAATAAAAAAAAATCTCTCCCTCTTAATATCTTTCATCCCTAGTGTGATAAACCGATGATGATCGACAAGAGGTGTCTAAGTTATGACGACAGCTGCCAAAAGATTGCAGATTCACTAGCGTCAGCATATTCAACCATGTTTCTGTCTGTCTGTCTGTCTCCTTCCCTCCAGATGCAGACCATAAAGTGTGTGGTGGTGGGTGACGGTGCGGTGGGAAAGACCTGCCTGTTGATCTCCTACACCACCAACAAGTTCCCTTCGGAATACGTCCCCACGGTGAGTGGCACTGGAGTGTTGTCGAGAAAGGTCTCGAGCGGGACTTGGCGGAGTGTCCGGGTTTGTCAAGTGGCTAGGCTAGGCTAGGCTAGGCTAGGCTAGGGGGTATGCAACAGGAGCTGCTGCACTTTGTGCCCTTTGTTCCAGACCATTTCTATCACATCTCTGATTCAACTCATCCATTTTAAACCACCATTGGTTGAATTAGGTGTGTTTTAGTGCTGGGCATGAGCAAAAGCCTCCACACACCATCTGGAATTCTTTATGGCTGGAGTTGCCAGTCATTGGCTTGTGTAGAATCTCAAATATAGAATGGGTTTTGAGAGAAGGTATTTGTTTTCGAACTGAAAAGAGGAAACCCTTGAGGAAGAGCCAAACTCGAATGGAAGTGGTTATGGACCAAAAAGCATGAGTCAGGCTACACACCGTTTCATACTATTTGCCAAATAGGGATGAAAACTGACAACTCAGTCCAACTTAAATAAATAAATACAGTTGGTAGACCAGGGAGGGGCAACTTTGATGGGGGTGGGGGCCATAAAAATGTGAACTCATCATGAGGGGCCGCATTTGATCACGGGTCTGCGTACACACTGCCATAGCATTTTATAGCTAATTTCCTGCAAGACTACACATTTTGCCTTAGGGTGGAGAGGAATGTTTACCGTTTTTAATATATCTGAGTGAAACTGACTAACAAAATCAATGCCCGCCACCGGACGGTAATACGACTATACTTTTTATTTAACTTTTATCTAACTAGGCAAGTCAGTTAAGAACAAATTCTTATTTACAATGATGGCCTGCCAAAAGGCCTCCTGCGGGGACAGGGGCTGGGATTAAAAATAATTATAAATAAAATTATAGGACAAAACACACATCACGACAAGAGACAACACTACATAGAGACCTAAGCCGACAACAACAGCAGGGCAGCGACACATGACAACACAGCATAGCAGCAACACAACATGGTAGCAGCACAAAACATGGTACAAACATTATTGGGCACAGACAACATCACAAAGGGAAGAAGGTAGAGACAACAATACATCACGCAAAGCAGCCACAACTGTCAGTAAGAGGGTCCATGAATGAGTCTTTGAATGAAGAGATTGAGAAAACTCGTTGCAGCTCGTTCCAGTCGCTAGCTGCAGCAAACTGAAAAGACAAGCGACCCAGGGATGTGTGTGCTTTGGGGACTTTTAACAGAATGTGACTGGCAGAACGGGTGTTGTATGTGGAGGATGAGGGCTGCAGTAGATATCAGATAGGGGGGAGTGAGGCCTAAGAAATGTTATAAATAAGCATCAACCAGTGGGTCTTGCGACGGGTATACAGGGATGACCAGTTTACAGAGGAGTATAAAGTGCAGCGATGTGTCCTCTAAGGAGCATTGGTGGCAAATCTGATGGCCAAATGGTAAAGAACGTCTAGCCGCTTGAGAGCACCCTTACCTGCCGATCTATAAATTACGTCTCCATAATCTAGCATGGGTAGGATGGTCATCTGAATCAGGGTTAGTTTGGCAGCTGGGGTAAAAGAGGAAACTTAGTCTAGATTTAACTTTAGCCTGCAGCTTTGATATGTGCTGAGAGAAGGACAGTGTACCGTCTAGTCATACTACCAAGTACTTGTATGAGGTGACTACCTCAAGCTCGAAACCCTCAGAGGTAGTAATCACACCTGTGGGGAGAGGGACATTCTTACCAAACCACATGACCTTTGTTTTGGAGGTGTTCAGAACAAGGTTAAGGGCAGAGAAAGCTTGTTGGACACTAAGAAAGCTTTGTTGTAGAGCGTTTAACACAAGATCCGGGGAGGTGCCAATCCAGGGGAGTATAAGACTGTATCATCTGCATATAAATGGATGAGATAAATGGATGCTAACAAGTTTAGGTAGTTTAGCGGCCAGCTAACTTAGCAATCTAAAAATGTTTAGCTGACATAGGCTAATTAACTGACATAACAGGAGAAAAACTGCTGAAGCACAACCACATTTAGAAATTGCACCTTGTGTATTCTACCAAGTTGAGACCCTGACTGAGTTCCCCCCCGGGGGGAAGGGGGGGGGGTTTATCCAGTTGCACATCCCTGAGGTAGCATTGGGACTCAGCACAGTAATAGGGTGCTGCGGATAGTGTGTGATGAGTAGCTGTTTCTATCAGACCTGTCTCTCTCTCTCTGGCAGTAATCAGCACAGTGCTGTACCAGAGGCTGGCAGAGAGAGTGTGTCGACTCAGCCCTCTCTGTCCTCTGCCCAGTCAGGCCCAACTGGGTGTGTTCATGTTGTTGGCCCATAAAAATAGACCCAACTTTCTCCATGACGTTTCTCTGTCTGTCTGTGCAGTTCAACAGTGCACTCTTCTCATAAGAATCACGTGGCAATTGTAAGATTTTAGATTCTAAGCAGATTACTCTCAAAATCCTCAAAAGCCATGCTACTGGTTGATTTGGTGGGTATTGAAATACTCTTACACGTCATACAAGTACAGAAGTAGGCTGAGAACAACAGCCTAGTGTATTCTTATATTAGATGTATGTAGTGCATTCTTATAACATTTAATTCATTGGGGAATACGCTCCTTGTACTACTGCATTTGGGAGGTGAAACATCTGAATATTGGTGTAGTGTGTACAGTCACAATTGTAGAGGCAGGTTTTTTTTTTTACCCACCATTCTCTGTGGTATTAGGCCTAGCTCTGTCCAAACACATTATTGTCATGACGGTCAGAGATGTGTTTTTTTTTTTTTACTTTGCTTGGTTGCTCTTCAATGTGTTCGGTCTGCCGTGCCTCGCCTTTCCGCTACGTGCCCCAACGCCTCACTCTTTTTATGTCTGAACTTGAAGTGCCCTAAGAAGCCCTGCCTCCCATGGTTTCTCAACCCAATAGACAGACTGTTCTCCCTCTGGATCAGATAACAGATTAGCTGCCCAAGGGTGTGTACAAGACTGAAGTGCATGGCTGCATCTTAATAGTTGAAAGTGTCTACCTCGTCTCCTCGCTTTCATCTTTCTGCACTGATGTGTAAACACGTATGAGAGATGAAAGAACTAGGCCTATGATAGGCAGACTACCTCCTGGGAAATAGCTATCACCTCTGCAGTTCTTTCATATTCAGGCTGTGATCAGTAGTGTTGGCAATGATTCTATGGTTTTTGGTGAATGGTGACAATAAGCTTTGAAATCAGCATATTTTGCTTTATGGTTTGTGTATTATCACAAACAAAATGCTAGGGTTGTGAATTGATGTTAGCTTCAGCTGTAAACTAGCAAGGAACGTTAGCCTACAAAGCTGGAAGCTATCGGTAGCTTCTTGCATTGTAAAGTGTTCTAGCCTGTAATGGACATTGTTTCACAAACAGTAATTAACAGTTTCAACATTTCTACATGCCATGTTGCATTATTCAAGTGTGTTAACTTCTGTGCAGCGTGAGTGGGGAGCTAACATGATACAGCCCAGACTCAGTGAGTACAGTGGTTTCTCAGGACAGGCTAGCGCTAGCAATGAGTAAGTGGGGCAGGCACAGTGCTCGCGCCAAAAGGGGAAATCTGCTTCGTTGATAGACGGGCTTGATCGTCTCTCAATCAGTAGACGACGTGAGACACATTTGATATTGATAAAAGGACCGAAAGTAACACCTTCTAGTACCAAAATGTTTTTCATGTTCTAGAATCAAAAAAGTACCAGGTAACACTAGTATTCAATAATACGCAGTGCAGTTAAAGGAAAGGTGACAAGGAGAGGAAGACATTTTAGACCATTGAGATGCACCCCAACTCTAGCAGTCATGACTTGTGGGTGCATCTCAAGAGTCTGAAATGGCTTCCTCACCTTGTCGTCCGGTGAGATCCCTTACAAAAAAGATTGCAGTCGACTCAAACTAAAGTGTAAGAATGGACTCGGATGAGGCCTGAGATGAAACAGGTAGTAGACAGCCAGGGAAGAAGGTAAATTGGTGGTTTAGTGACTGCACAAGGCTGGAATATTGTCCGGAATCTCCCACCCAAATTGAAGGAATGTCCCTCATGTTCCATATTACAAAGACAAACATGTCCACTAAAGTAATAGAAGTTAACACTGTTACTCATTTCCAGGTGACAGCGATAAGACTCCTTTTTAAATAGAATACCTAGTGTTTAACGCTAATCAACATTTCCGAAGCAACGTCGAGAACTGGATACACCAGTTTCAGTCACTTGTTCGCACCCCACCTAAGTAAAATTTTTTAATTTTTTTATTGATTTAACCTTTATTTAACTAGGCAAGTCAGTTAAGAACAAATTCTTATTTACAATGACGGCCTACACCGGCCAAACCCGGACGACTCCGGTCCAATTGTGCGCCGCCCTATGGGACTCCCAATTACAGCCGGTTGTGGTACAGCCTGGATTCAAACCAGGGTGTCTGTAGGGTTGTATCAAGCACTGAGATGCAGTGCCTTAGACCGCCGCACCACTCGGGAGCCGTAATGGTGGGAGAAACACTGGTTGGGCTAAAGAGAGTGTGTTTGGAGCACAGGATTAGAATTTTCCTTAAGTTTGCTGACCTAAAGATAAGCTTGGAAATTATACTGCCCATGGACCTGCCCTATGAGAGTCACTGTCTACGCAGAATTGTGCGACGGAGACGGAACATGAGAAATGGCGATGCCATTCAGCAGCATTTGGGATAAGGCCTAGTGGTTTCTTCAGCACATATAAATGAGCTGAGTCAGACTGTTTCTCGTTCTTACTGAACAGTTGGTTGTTTCATTGCCTCTAGCGGGAGGCACCTTAAAGAGGAACAAGAACACTGTGAAACATTCGGTCTCCGACCTAAACGATACCCTACGTACACAACACAAGAACTTGTGTCAAGTTATAAATGGCGGGGCTCCACACGTCTATAGTGTCCCTACGCAATAGTAGCTACTTGTACATATGTTTTAAATCAACGCTTACTTAGTTGATAACATGGATCCCTTTGACCAACTACCACTCTGTGTCAGACTGTTCTGTGGAGGGAACCCAAAAAATTGGGATTTCCATGTGTTCGATATGATGGGATATCGGCCTAGGTTATGAAACTGAACCACAGCATGACCCATATTCCTGTATCCATACGTGTACCAGGTATGATGTAGGCCAACTGTAAACTCGCTCTGTGGAAAGACTCCAAAAGAGTCCAGTTCATTTCAATTGTTCTAAAACCATTATTTGGCCAACAGTAATAGCCTACGCATTATTTTGATTCCTGCTATGAAAGTATCTGCCTTTCCCTGTTTCACTGTCGGGTGCTGACTCTTATTCCCTCTCCCCACTGTGCGCACGGAGGAGAGAGCGACGCATTCTGACAAGCACAAGCATATGAAAGTTGTAATAAAAAAAATATACTATTGCGGGGAAAAGACAGTTTTCAAAGCAACTACTGTTGTTCTAGTTCCATAGAGGAGAGTCACAGATATCTGAGAGTACATCATGTATTTTTCACCTCTTAATATTGGGTTCATGGCACCACTTTACAACCTGAGTAGGCTATAGTTAGATTCGATTTGCCCGTGGAGTGTGAAATTTGCAATGAATAGGCTAGCCTAGCGCTGGGAAGTTTTTGTAGGACATTAGCCTACATTTACTGATAGCCATGTAGGCTAATTGATTAATCAATCTAGCAACAATATCATATTTATAGTTGGCAATCTAGCGAAGAGTGTCCACTTCCTCAGGTGGTGAATAATAAAGCTTATAGGCCAATGTGCACAAAGATGCCGGCAAATTCTCAGAATAGCCCACAATACATCTGATAATTCTGCCAGGTTGCACATCAAAATAAAAGTGACGCATTTCCTGGATATGTTGGATGAAACAGCTTGAATCATAGGCTACCCTCTCAGTTGTCTTACTTGGCACTGGAAAACAATTGTTTAAAGCCCTGCTTGCTAATGTAAAGTATCTGTCCCTCAAAAAAAAAAAGTGTATTTGTTGTTATCGAGCAAAATAGTTCCCGATATCGATTTTTGGCCATATCGCGCAGCTCTACTGTATAGTACAAGACTTTCTGTTGCAGGGATCATCAACTAGATTCATCCGCTGGCTGTTTTTTAAAATTATTATAATTTTTTTCTTCTGGGGGCCGGAACATAATTACTGCAAATTCAACGCAAGAATCCCAAAACATAATCATTTCAAACCTTGCTTACATTTGTGTATATATAATATAGTGTGGGAATACTTTGGAACAGATTTCTCAAATTAGAATAACTTGGAGCTGATATTCTGGTTTCTTATGTCCAACAATAAAAATACAAAAAAAGATTGCTCCGAAAACCTGTGGGACCAAATAAAATCACGGCCCTCTGGCCGCCAGTTGGGGAACCCTGTTCTACTGTATAGTACTTTCCAGAGGTTTGGAATGAGGCAACCTGTCACTCACTCATCTGATATCTAGTAGTGAAAGAGGACACTTAACACAGTATAGGAACATCAAAGTATTGAGTAGCTTTTGACTTTTAAGCACTGCCTCCATGTTCATCAGACAGTTCCATGGTTGCCATGGCACTGTGAGGTAGCCTAGGCAGAGAGTTCTGTAAATATTGGTTGAGTTCGTAAATTCACTCTTGCCATCTACTCCCGATTTCAGCGCACACTCATCTGAGGATGCGTTCGTAAATTCACTCTGGCTATCACTCAAATTTCAGAGCACTCTCATCGGAGTGTGCCAGAGCGCAGAATAACTGAGAAATTTCCGAACGCGCAACACCTATTGAATATGACCGGTGTCAGTATACGTCGGCAAAAACATTTAATTCAATTCTTGCCAGCAGCACAGTTAGTCACCAATGCGCTAGATCAGGTATTCCCAAACTGGGGTATGCGCACCCCCAGAGGTACGCACAATGCTGTCGGGGGTACACCAAATAAAAATGTGATTCACATTTAAGAAATGTTTTATAATTTTTGTCTAAAAAAATAAACACATTTTCAAACAGTACGTTTATATTTTCCAACAGGGCTATACATTTGGGTGAGGTTTTATTCTCCCCTGAGTAGCCTCATTTCACTGCCAAAAATAAAATTAAACCTTCTAGTGTTCTGCGAAATAGCAACACAATGTCAAATACTGGTAGCCTAGTCAAATTAACATCCAATCGCATTAACATTTACTCTCTCGCGGGAAACCTTCACTCTTGCGCAGACATTTAGAAATGAAACATGACAATTTGAAAAATAAGCCGCAGGAGTTTTTTGAGTGAGAATAAAGACAACTTTCGAGTAGTAAGACATGTAGAAAAGCAACAGGTACCATTAATAAGAAGGGGCTAGAAGCGTCTTATATGGTGAGCTACCGAGTGGCTAGGACAGGCAAGCCTCATACTATTGTGGAGGACTTAATTGTTCCTGCTGCTGCGGATAGGCCTTCCCTGTGGCTCAGTTGGTAGAGCATGGTGTTTGCAACGCCAGCATGGTGTGTGCAACGCCAGGGTTGTGGGTTCGATTCCCACGGGGGGCCAGTACAAAAAAACGCATGAAATGAACTGTATGAAATGTATGCATTCACTACTGTAAGTCGCTCTGGATAAGAGCGTCTGCTAAATGACTAAAATGTAAATGTAAAATGGATATGGGTGGGACAATGCTGGGGGAAAAGTCCAAAAAAACTATACAGACAATGCCTTCATCAAACAACACTGTTTCATGACGCATCAGTGACATGGCAGGAGTTGTTTTGAAACAATTACTGCTTCGCATATAAGCCAGTGAATTATATGCGTTACAGCTGGAGTCAACAGACGTGGGGGCCTGGCACAGCTCCTGGTATATGTCCGTTATGCGTATGGGGGGTCAATTAAGGAAGACATCCTCTTCTGGAAACCAGGATATCATGAGATGATTTTTGTAAAGTACTGGACAGCTTTGTGACATCAAATGGACTTTGGTGGTCAACATGTGTTGGTATCTGTACTGATGGCGCAAAAGCCATGACAGGGAGACATAGTGGAGTGGTAACGCGCGTGCAAGCAGTTGCTCCCGACGCCACTTTGGTACACTGCAGCATCCACCGAGAGGCTCTTGCTGCCAAGGGAATGCCTGACAGCTTGAAAGACGTTTTGGACACTACAGTGAAAATGGTTAACTTTGTTAAAGCAAGGCCCCTGAACTCTCGAGTATTTTCTACATTATGCGATGATATGGGCAGCGACCATGTAACACTTTTACAACATACAGAAGTGCTCTGGTTATCAAAGTATTGACACCTTTTTTTGAATTGAGAGACGAGCTTAAAGTTTTCTTTACTGACCATAATTTTCACTTGTCTGACCGCTTGCATGATGACGAGTTTCTCACACGACTGGCCTATCTAGGTGATGTTTTTTCTCACCTGAATGATCTGATTCTACAATTACAGGGACTCTCCTCAACTATATTCAATGTGCGGGACAGAATTGAGGCTATGATTAAGAAGTTGGAGCTCTTTTCTGTCTGCATTACCAAGAACAACACACAGGTCTTTCCATCAATGTATGATTTATTGTATGCAAATGAACTCAAGCTTACGGACAATGTCAAATGTGATATAGCGAAGCACCTGAGTGAGCTGGCTGCGCAATTACGCAGGTACTTTCCAGAAACGGACGACAGAAACAACTGGATTCGTTATCCCTTTCATGCCCTGCCTCCAGTCCACTTACCGATATCTGAACAAGAGAGCCTCATCGAAATTGCAACAAGCGGTTCTGTGAAATTTGTATTTAATCATAAGCCACTGACAGATTTCTGGATAGGGCTGCGCTCAGTTTCTTGCCTTGGCAAATCGCGCTGTTGACTTCTTATGGATCATTGGGACGCTAGCGTCTCACCCCGACAACATCCGGTGAAATTGCAGAGCGCGAAATTCAAATGACAGAAATCGTAATATTAAACATTCATGAAAATACAAGTGTCATACATCATTTAAAAGCTTAACTTCTTGTTAATCCAGCCAAGTTGTCAGATTTCAAAAAGGCTTTACGGCGAAAGCACACCATGCGATTATCTGAGGACAGCGCCCCGCATACAAAAGCATTACATACATTTTCCAACCAAGCCACGAAAGGCAGAAATAGAGATAAAATAAATCACTTACCTTTGAAGATCTTCATCTGGTTGCAATCACAAGGGTCCCAGCTACATAACAAAAGGTATTTTTGTTTGATAAAGTCCTTCTTTATATCCCAAAAAAGTCAGTTTCATTGGTGCGCTAGACTCAATAATCCACCGGTTTCCCTCGTTCAAAACTCGCATACAAATGAATCCCGTAAGTTACCAATAAACTTCTTCCAAACATAGCAAACAATATTCCTAATCAATCCTCCGGTACCCTAATATGTAAATAAACAATAACATTTAAGACGGAGTATACCGGAGACCATTACCGGAGATAAATAACGAAGTACGCACACTCACTGGAACACGCAACAAACACTACAGCCAAAATGGGAGCCACTTACTAAAACTACAAATTCTAGCTAATTTTTCAAAAAACAAGCCTGAAACTCTTTCTAAAGACTGTTGACATCTAGTGGAAGCCCTAGGAACTGCAATCGGGGAGGTATTCCTTTTATATTCCCATTGACAGCTATAGTAATCAAGGGTGAGCTGAAAAAAAAGAATTCTGGATGGATTGTCCTCGGGTGTTCACCTGCCATATCAGTTCTGTTATACTCACAGACATTATTCTAACAGTTTTAGAGTCTTTAGAGTGTTTTCTATCCAATACTACCAATTATATGCATATCCAAGCTTCTGGGCCTGAGTAACAGGCAGTTTACTTTGGGTACCTCATTCATCCAAACTTCCGAATACTGCCCCCTAGCCCGAAGAAGTTAAGACACTGATGCCACGTACCTATGTGAGAGTGGATTCTCTGCCCTCATTAGCACGAAGACTAAATACAGGCACAGACTGTGTGGAAAATTATTTAAGACTGAGACTCTCCAATACAACCCAATATTGCAGAGTTATGTGCATCCTTTCAAGCACACTCTTCTCATTAACCTGTGGTGAGTTATTCACAATTTTTGATGAACAAACAAGGTTTTATATGTAAAATGGCCAAATAAAGAGCAAAATTATTGATTATTGTTATTTGTGACCTGGTTCTATAAGAGCTCTTTGTCACTTCCCACGAGCCGGGTTGTGACAAACTCACACTCATTCTTATGTTTAATAAGTGTGTGTGTGTGTTGATGGCAAAAAACAACATTTGAGTGTGTGCTGACCCTGGTACTAGAGGGGGTACGCAGCTGGACGTTGAATGTTTGAAGGGGTACGGGACTACAAAAAGTTTGGGAACCACTGCTCTAGATAACATGAAAACAGCCTAACCAGCTCTGCTAGGACGAGTAAAATGGCCAGAGTGAGGTGTTCTCTCATTTGTGTCTGGAAGTAGCTAGCAAGCTAGCCAACTTTAGCCAGTTAGCTTGGGTGCTTGACTGCCATTGGACGCTCTGGCCAAGGAGCACAGTGTGCGCTCTGAATGCTCCGTGAGTGAAACGCTTAGAATTTGCGAACGGACAATATGACGCCCAGAGTGCACTGTGGCACTCCAGAGTGAATTTACAAACACACCCATTGTATGTGTCATGTCCGGGGATGGCAGTGAAGGCTAAGGGACTGCTTCCTAACCACTCTCGACGTGTGGTGGTTTTTGAACGCTTTTTCAGCAGCCATGGCATCACACAGGTGGGTGCCACATTTTCATCAATGGACGACCAATACCTGCTGGGGAGCAGCTTCTGAGGCGGAACTGAAAGTCAGAAACAGATGTGCTGGCCTGTTCGTCAGACTGCATTTGTTTCTCCCTGGCTGTATCATCAATGCCCCCTCCACTCAAGCTATACTGCCTTTCCAGCCCACTGCCTCAACTCCCTTCCCATCATCTGGAACCTTCTACTAGAGACTTTTCAATCACTTTTTTGGGGGGGAGGGGCTATATTAGAAATATGTCTCTTTTTTGTGGGAATGTTTTTTTTATTTTTTATTATTAAGTAACTGTCAAATAAAATCAATCAAAACTCAACATTTTACATTGAAATCCCTAATGATTTATTCTATTTCTCTCCTATCGGTCTCTTTCTCAGGTGTTTGATAACTATGCGGTGACCGTGATGATCGGAGGGGAGCCCTATACTCTGGGGCTGTTCGATACAGCAGGTAAAACAAAATGGCCGCTCTTCTTAACTAAATGAGCTCTTCTTAATTAACTTGTCTTGAGCATCGACTTGCAATACCTTCTTCTCACTCACCATGGTCTGCCTGTATTATTTTCACATGGTGCTTACATTGGGGTTATGGATTGTGTTTCTTTCCAGCCATCTAAGCGTTTGAACATTGCATGGGTAACTCACCTTGTGCACTAGTCTATGTAGTGATAGGATTTACCATGGTGTCTAAACGTGTGTGTGAGTTAGTCTACTGGTGTGTTAGTCCACTGAGCTCAGTTATTCACTAGATAATGTAGAGTCCATTGTGTAGTTGTCTTATTTAGGCTTGTTCTTGAATATGAAAGGTAGCCTTGATGTAAACTCCTCAAATGTTTGCTGTCTCTCTCTGTCGCCCTCCCCAGGTCAGGAGGACTACGACAGACTGCGACCACTCAGCTACCCCCAGACAGATGTCTTCCTTGTGTGTTTCTCTGTCGTATCGCCCTCCTCCTTTGAGAACGTCCGCGAGAAGGTGTGTGTGGAATATAACTTTAGTGTCCATTGGTTAGAACGTATGAGTCATCTGCCTTTCACAACACCCCCAGACACACGCACACACGTGGGACTAGTGTTTTCTAGCCCATGTCTTCGGTTTGTGTGTTTCGTGAGTTGGGGTTAGTGTTCTTTCTCTCCCCTCCCTCTTTCTCTCTCTCCATTACTCACACCTGCATAAAATGATTTACAACATGAAACCCTCCCATACGCTATGGACATAATATACTGCAGGATCAGAACCTAATATGCCCCCCCTCCTCTCCCACAGTGGGTCCCAGAGATCTCCCACCATTGTCCGCGTACACCCTTCCTGCTGGTGGGAACCCAGATGGACCTGAGGGACGACAGCAACACAGTGGAGAAGCTGGCTAAGAACAAGCAGCGGCCCCTGGCCCCCGAGAGTGGAGACAAGCTGGCCCGGGACCTCCGGGCCGTCAAATATGTGGAGTGCTCCGCCCTCACCCAGGTGCGTGTCTGTGTGTGTGAGAGACACAATCTCTATCTCCTAAGTCTGGCCCTCATTCAGGGAAACAGGAAATGGAAGTGGCTTGTGTGGTTTCTGAAAAGTAACTTCCTCTCACTCTGTTCTCCTTTGTGTTGATAGATGTCATACTTACTCACTTCAAACTACTACCGGATGATGGCTACTGTTGACAGCATTTCATAGTGCCATCTTGTGCAACTGTGGCCATTGTGAAACTAGGCTAGTGGGTCAATAAGTAAATTGACTTACTTATTCCTCTCTTTTTCCCTCTCTCTCTCTCTCAGCGAGGTCTGAAGAATGTGTTTGACGAGGCCATCCTGGCCGCGCTGGAGCCGCCAGAGACCAAGCCCAAGAAACGCTGTGCACTCTTATAAAACATTTTTAAATGGGGCCAAAGAGCCAGGGGAAAGACCGAATTTAAAAGACAGACAGGCGGACACAGGAACAGACAGGGAGGGGTGTAACGCTGGGGAGGGGTGTAGAGGGAGGGAGCAAGAGAGGACAAGTGAGACATTAGTTTAACAGTGCCTTCAGCGATAGAGGTGGGGATGGGCGATGTTGGGTGGATAGGTAACAAACAGACAGAAATAAATCACAATGTGTAATAGAATGTATATCTATGGTTCTGGTAATAAGCTGATCAATTCTCTTCCTAACCAGTATAGTCCTTCTTAAAAGGAGACCGACTGAGCAATATAGGGAAGAGACAAGGTTTTGAAACCTCTATTGCCTTATAGTTACAGGACAAATGAAATGGGTTTGACAAAAAGAGGTAGACTGTGTGGAGTTTATTTTGTATTTGATGATACTAAAAACTGACTGGAAAAATTTGCTTAAGCCGCGCAATCTTGACGTTCACACACGCCTGCTTTACTCCCTTCGACCCAAAAACGGCTTCTCTCTTTCAAACTGCCCGCCATAGTTTTGAAAATCCTGCGTCTTCAAACATGAACTATTCTGCTTCACTCGCTATCTGCCGTCACCGCTCCAATGGGAACTACAAGCGTGTCTTACTTCCTCTTGGTTTTCACTGCTCCCTAAAGGCAATAACATGAACTGAATTCCCACTCGCTTTTTTTTTGGTGCCATTTATTGTTTTAGAGATGATGGTGTATTATTGATGATAATAAGAGTATTATATATTTTTTGGCTCTTTATTTCTGGGGTACCCCTAGTGGTTAATGGTTTGGACTCTTTTTTTTATATATATTTTTATTATTAACTTGATGGTTGTGTGCCAATGTGTTGAGTGTCACTGGTTTCATTTGACATAACAATCATAACATGCCTCTAATGACTACGTAGCTGGATGTGATGTCAGTAGTAATAACAGCAAAAAGCAATAATGGTTATGAGTAACAATAATAGCTCTTTTGAAGCATCCTCATCTGGTTGTTTGAAATAAATAAAAATACTTGAACTTGAAAACTAGTCAATTTCCCCATTTATTTTTATTTAACCTTTATTTAACTAGGCAAGTCAGTTAAGAACAAATTGTTATCTGGAATGGCGGCCAAACCCGGACGACGCTGGGCCAATTGTGCGCCGCCATATGGGACTGGGATACAGCCTGGATTCGAACCAGGGTGTCTGTAGTGATGCCTCTAGCACTGAGATGCAGTGTCTTAGAACGCAGTGCCATTCGGGAGCACTTTGTGGGACTATCATTTGTTTTTCAACAGAACAATGACCCAACACACCTCCAGGCTGTGTAAGGACTATTTGACCAAGAAGGAGAGCGATGGAATGCTGCATCAGATGACTTGGCTCTACAATCACCTGACCTCAACCCAAATGAGATGGTTTGGGATGAGTTGGACCGCAGAGTGAAGGAAAAGCAGCCAGCATTTGTGGGAACGCCTTCAAGACTGTTGGAAAAGCATTCCAGGTGAAGCTGGTTGAGAGAATGCCAAGTGTGTGCAAAGCTGTCATCAAGGCAAAGGGTCTCTACTTTGAAGAATCTAGAATATATTTTGATTTGTTTAACACTTTTTTTTTGGTTACTACATGATTCCATGTGTTATTTCATAGTTTTGATGTCTTCACTATTATTCTACAATGTAGAAAATAGTAAAATAAAGAAAAACCCTTAAATGAGTAGGTGTAACTTTTGACTGCTACTGTGTGTGTGTGTGTATATATATATATATATATATATATATATATATATATATATATATACATACATACATACATACATACATACATACATACATACATACATACATACATACATACATAAAAATAATAGTATAGTATGCTTTCCTTCACTCTGCCTAGTTAAATAAAGGTTACATTTAAAAAATAATATTAAAGCGCAAACCAGATGGGATGGCGTATCGCTGCAGAATGCTGTGTTAGCCATGCTGGTTTAGTGTGCCTTGAATTCTAAATAAATTACAGACAGTGTCATCAGCAAAGCACCATCACACCTCCGTGCTTCACGGTGGGAACCACACATGCAGAGATCATCCATCCCTTCACCTACTCCGTCTCAAAAAGACATGGTGGTTGGAACCAAAAATCTCAAAATTGGACTCATCGGACCAAAGGACAGATTTCCACCAGTCTAATGTCCATTACTCGTGTTTCTTGGCCCAAGCAAGTCTCTTCTTATTGGTGTCCTTTAGTAGTGGTTTCTTTGCAGCAATTCGACCATTAAGGCCTGATTCACAGTCTCTGAACAGTTGATGTTGAGATGTGTCTGTTACTTGAACTCTTTATTTGGGCGGTAATCTGAGGTGCAGTTAACTCTAATGAACTTATCCTCTGAAGCAGAGGTAACTGTGGGTCTTCCCTTTCCTGTGGCGGTCCTCATGAGAGCCAGTTACATCATAGTGCTTTGCGGTTTTTGCAACTTCACTTGAAACTTTAAAAGTTCTTGAAATGTTCCGCATTGACTAACCTTCATGTCTTAAAGTAATGATGGACTGTCGTTTCTCTTTGCTTATTTGAGCTGATCTTGCCATAATATGGACTTTGCCCTTGGTAAATGACCATATTCTGTATACCAACCCTACCTTGTCACAACACAACTGATTGGCTCAAACTTATTAAGACGGAAAGAAATTTCACAAATTAAGTTTTAACAAGGCACACCTGTTAATTGAAATGCATTCCAGGTGACTACCTCATGAAGCTGGTTGAGAGAATGCCAAGAGTGTGCAAAGCTGTCATCAAGGCAAAGGGTGACAACTTTGAAGTATCTCAATTTGTTTAACACTATTTTGGTTACTACATGATTCCATATGAGTTATGTCATAGTTGTGATGTCTTCACTACTATTCTACAATGTAGAAAATAGTAAAAATAATGAAAAACCCCTGAATGAGTAGGTGTAGCTTTTGACTGGTACTGTGTATGTATGTGTGTGTGTGTGTGTGTGTGTGTGTGTGTATATATATATATATATATATATGACAGCTACAAAACGTCACAAGGATCCTTTTAAAAAATATCTTTAAAGTATCTACAAGTACACAATATGCTATCCTTGTTTTGCAGGCTTTACCCACACACAAAAAACAACTATTTGACTTGACATCTATTTGTCACTCAGTGAGTTTTTAAACTTGAGGCAGTAACTGCTTAGGCTGCTTGTTACTGCGCATTCGGAAAGCATTCAGACCCGTTGACTTTTTCCACATTTTGTTATGTTACAGCCTTATTCTAAAATGGATTAAATAGAAAAAATGTCCTCATCAATCTACACCCCATAATGACAAAGTGAAAACAGGTTTAGACATTTTTTCAAATGTATTAAAAATTAAAAACAGATTCCTTATTCACATAAGTATTCAGACCCTTTGCTATGAGACTCAAAATTGAGCTCAGGTGCATCCTGTTTCCATTGATCATCCTTGAGATGTTTCTACAACTTGACTGGAGTCCACCTGTGGTAAATTCATTTGATTGGACATGATTTGGAAAGGCCCACACCTGTCTATATAAGGTCCCACAGTTGGCAGTGCATGTCAGAGCAAAAATCAAGCCATGAGGTCAAAGGAATTGTCTGTGGAGCTTCGATACAGGATTGTGTCGGCACAGATCTGGGGAAAGTTTCTGCAGCATTGAATGTCCAAAAGAAGACAGTGGCCTCCATCATTCTTAAATGGAAGAAGTTAGGAACCACCAAGACTCTTCCTAGAGCTGGCTGCCTGGCCAAACTGAGCAATCGGGGGAGAAGGGAGCTGACCAAGAACCCGATGGTCACACTGAGACAGATCTCCAAAGTTCCTCTGTGAAGATGGGAGAACCTTCCAGAAGGACAACCATCTCTGCAGCACTCCCCCATTTAGGCCTTTATGATAAAGTGGCCAGATGGAAGCAACTCCTCAGTAAAAGGCACATGACAACCCACTTGGAGTTTGCCAAAAGCCACCTAAAGACTTTCAGACCATGAGAAACAAAATTCTCTGGTCTGATGAAACCAAGATTGAACTCTTTGGCCTGAATGCCAAGCATCACATCTGGAGGAAACCTGGCACCATCCCTACGTTGAAGCATGGTGGTGGCAGCATCACGCTGTGAGGATGTTTTTCAGTGGCAGGAACTGGAAGACTAGTCAGAATCGAGGGAAAGATGAACGGAGTAAAGTACAGAGAGAGCCTTGATGAAAACCGGCTCCAGAGCGCTCAGGACCTCAGACTGGGGCGAAGGTTTACCTTCCAACAAGACATCGACCCTAAGCACACAGCCAAGAGTGGCTTTGGGACAAGTCTCTGAATGTCCTTGAGTGGCCCAGCCAGAGCCCGGACTTGAACCCGGTCGACCATCTCTGGAGAGACCTGAAAATAGCTGTGCAGCGATGTTGCCCATCCAACCTGACCGAGCTTGAGGATCTGCGGAGAATAATGGGAGAAACTCCCCAAACACAGGTGGGCCAAGCTTGTAGCATCATACCCAAGAAAACTTGAGGCTGTAATCGCTGCTAAAGGTGCTACATAACACTTATGTAAATGTGATGTTTCAAACCTGTTTTTGCTTTGTCATTATGGGGTATTGTGTGTAGGTTGATGAGGGGAAAAAAAGGATTTAATCAATTTCATAATAAGGCTGTAACGTAACAATGTGGAAAAAGGCAAGGGGTCTGAATACTTTCCGAATGCACTGTATATATTTTCAGGTAAGTCTCATCTATTGAAAAGGTTGGGCTTATCTGAAAACATGTCTAGGGAGGAATATCAAAACTATTCTGAACAAAAGTAAAAACACAAAGTGTTGGTTTCATGAGCTGAAATAAAAGATCCCAGAAATGTTCCATTCACACAAAAAGCTTATTTCTCTCTAATTTTGTGCACAAGTTTGTTTGCATCCCTGTTAGTGAGCATTTCTCCTTTGCCAAGATAATCGATCCACCTGACAGATGTGGCATATCAAGATGCCGATTAAACAGAATGATCATTACACCTTGTGCTGGAGACAAAAGGCCGTACGTCCAACCGGCGTCAACCACAGACAACGTGTAACCACGCCAGCCCAGGACCTCCATATCCGACTTCTTCATCAGCCACCTGGACAGCTGATGAAACTGAGTATTTCTGTCTGTAATAAAGCCCTTTTGTGAGGGGAAAACTCATTCTAATTGGCTGGGTATGGCTCCCTAGTGGGTGTGCCTGGCAATCAAGTTGGGTGGGCTTATGCCCTCCCGGCCTACCTATGGCAGCGCCCCTGCCCAGTCATGTGATATCCATAGATTACGGCCTAATGAATTTATTTAAATTGACTGATTTCCTTATATCAACTGTAACTCAGTAAAATCACTGAAATTGTTGCATTTATATTTTTTGTTCAGAATAGATGCAATACCAAAGTTGATAAAAGTGGTGAAAGAACAAAGTAGCTGCTTAGAAACTACTACTGTCCACTTTTTGAGGAAATAGTGTTTATATCCACGCTATCTCATGGTAGAGTGAAAATACTAAATATAACTACATGATTAGAGATGGGTGATGTTCCTAGTTTTCTTATTGTCATGTCCCATACTATTTATTTAACATTCTCTGAATCCAATGCAAGCAATGCAAACAGTTCTGAGAGAAATAAGATGTATAGAAAAATAAACATGCAATGTCCTTCCTTCAGTAAGTTTATCTATCCCTGGGCTGCTCAACCCTGCTCATCATGAGGGATTCAGTTCATAAGGGTTTGTAGCAAATTCAGTAGGCTTTTCTGTATGTAATTAATGCATGCTTTTTCAGTCATTCTAAATGGAAACAACCGCAATCAAAGTATCCTTTTCCCCAGAGGTTAATAGCGCTGAAACACGTTGATGAAACCAGTATTTGAAGTGGATGGACAAAGAGAATAGTCATGTACACTAGTAACCCCTCAGGGGTGGAAGACTTGAGGGTTAACTTGTTAAATCTTATGGCCACTAGGGGGAGGTATGTCATTTGTTTTGAGTCGAGCTCATTGCTTAAGTCCCATTTTGATTGGTGATCTAAAATGGATCTCATTCCAATAAAATTAAGTGATTAAATTAAATGAAGAACCATTGGCTTTAGTCTCCATGAGGGAAACGTAGTGGAGAGATTTAAGCAGAGCAGTGTGTTGGTTTGTGTGATTTGATTAAGTGAAAAAGATAGTTCTCGGGCGAGTTTAACAAAAACAAAGATAATCCTTAGCATTAAGATGACTGCTCGTCCATTGCATAGTGCATACCAATGGAATGATCTTATTGGTATGTGTAGACGATCTTTAGGTTTTTGTCGAAACCCTGGACAGCAAATACATTGGGGAACTCCACTCTACGGATAATTGATTGAGTAAGCAAATAGCCACAAAAGGTCTTCACAGACAAATGGAGGTCCAGGTTCACCTCTATTTCTTCAACAGAATGATGTGTAGTGCTACATCTCATCTTATGTCACAGTAAAGGTGTATCAGTCTGACATACTAGTCTCTAAATTCTTTCACCATACCTCTCCCACAGACGGATTTCCCTCCATTACAAAGCTTAGCTATAGCCACTGCGCTTTTATCATTCATGTTCTTATCTTTTATGAATTTAGCATCTTTCAACATCACAATACGGCCATTGAAGGTAAAGCCTCTGTTCTCACAAGTGAGGCTACATTCAAGATCTCCGTCCCAACCTAACTCTCTTAAAAGCCTGTACCGAAGGATACTGTAGGCCTATGTGTGAATCGTTGGGAATTCAAAGTGTTCAATATAATCCCATCCTGACATCAGTGAGTGTAGACTCTTACTAACCCTGTATCTTCAGTTGGTGCATTTTTAATGCGTCGATCATGATTACTGTGGCCCTGTTATCCAAATACCATGGTCCGGAGAATCACTCACAAGTGTCCGGATATGATCTGTTCATTGACATAGTCTTAGAGACCCTTTTTACTGTGGAGTCTAGCCCACTTTAGTGAATGCTCCCATAAGCTACTCCGCCTAAAATAACATGTATTGATAGTTGCCTTTCTGTAACTTGTGTAGGACAACAAACTACCTGTCAAATATAATCCCGAACAGTACAGATGTCAGCTCTTTTTTAGAACTAAGCTGATGAGCTTGATGTTAAGAAGCCAAGAAAGGTCTCATGGAGTAAGGGGGTCCTTCGTTATCCACAGAGAAATTAGACACAAGTTAGCTTTCTTGCGTCGTCAAGTGGTTGGTGTTAGCCAGTGACACATTGACTGCTGTATGTTCCACATTGCCTGAGTCAGAGTGGTTAGTGCATATTATGGGATGCCAATTTGACCTCATTATAAGAGTGTTGTCATGGGCAACCGTGTGTGTGTGGGGGGGGGCAGAAGAGAGGAATTATGGGATAGAAACCTGACCTCTCATTCTCATTCTTTTTTCTCTCAGAGGACTTACGGTTTGCCTAAACAAAGATACGTCAACAACAGATTTGAAAATAGATAAGGCATATATCGCTCTTGAATTAACTTCTGCATCCAAAGGACAGTACCTGTTTACATTGGTGATATATATTTATACAATGTACATAAAAACATACATGCAGACATTTAGACATACACGGTTAACAATAGCATGTACATTGCATCTATGGGGAAATGATAATTGTATGTGAACAACTTAAAGGCTCATGCGTTGGTTTGTATGTCGAAGTACAGTCAAGCGTCCCAGTCCCTCTATCTCTGACATAACCGGTTACCATGTATACTGTGACGGTGAGGCAGCCAACTGTGATATTATGGGATGTTCTTTGTTTGTCATGACTTGTCCTGGTATGGGAGGGGGGGGGGGGGGGAGAAATACATGTTGACGTGTGTGTTAGGCCTCTAGAGTGGACCCGGGAGCAGAGAGAAAGCAACCTTTCTCTGGATGTAAGGACTTAGACAGATCTGCATGGCATTCTCATGATAGAGTACATTACACCATTTATCCATTCAGCCTGTTTTGCCATTGGCCATCTCCCTTAGGTGACTCTCAAGACAGTCAGGTTTATTTAAACAGCACCCAGATAGCACAAACAATCTAAGGAAACCACACAGATTGTGACATGCCAACACTTGAAAATGGGGCCCGATGTAGCCTATATCCGCGAATGGTGTGCACAAACATTTAAACCATACTGTGGTTTTATAAAGGCTGCCTGAGAAAGAGAAAGAGAAAAAAAAAGAAAAAGCGAGAGAAGAACCCTTGTGCATGATGAAGTCCGTTACAGACGTCATAAAGTGTATTTTGAGCTCTGGGGCTCCTGTGTGCCCCCAGTTTCATTTTTTTAAAGACGCACTGTACTCTGTAAGGAGTGCTTATGAGACAGTAGTGAGACAGAGCTGGGGAGGGCGAATTAGCACTCCGATTATTATGGAGTGGCAGCGGTGTGGGGGAGGGAGAGATGGTGGGCAGCAGCTCTGCATATTATGGGATGCAGGGTGTTGTTATGTGGGGGAGGGGTGGGGTGGAAATTAAGGGGGGTTGAGAGGGAGGGAGGGAGGGGTGAGGTGAAAGGGAGGAGGGAGGGAAGGGGGGATTAGGGAGGGAGGGGGTGGCTGGTGGAATATTATGGTCTGGCCTAGGCCTGTTTTTGAGTGCTGTACCGTGGCCTCCCTCCCTCCTCCCTGCCTGAGAATGCGCCTGTGTTACCAAGGGAGCCCTGCGTACGGATCGAGATCAAGGCTCTACGACATGTTGAGTATTATGGGATGTTTATCCTCAGGTGTGAATTGAATAAAAAAGGAGACAGACCTGAGAGACTCTGTCTGGGAAACTCAGTCTAGGCTTGTGGGAAGAAATCTGCCAAAATATGTTTTCTGTTCATACCTTATCACTATTCTTCAAATAGACCTTGATGAAGGGTTGGAGATCTTTGCACTATGAAACCAGAATGTATATACTCATACATTGGCCCCATTGATAAGAACAAAGTCTCCTTTTCAACAAGCCAATGAAATGCTGCGTACAACAGCAAGGTGAAACCTTGACACTGAATTCCAGAAGTAATATTGACCAAAAAAGAGACATCATCTGGTTTTCTTGGACCACAGGCGAAATAGAATCAACTCTATTCTATTCCTTGGCTATCTGTCTCAGCTTATTGTCTTGTCTCCTGCAGTCTCCCATAGATTCATTCAGATTAATTACATGCATTCTATTTTTGAAGACACCTACTGCTCAGGATGGTGGTAATGAATGATCATAATGGCTATGCAAATAGGTAGGCTATACCTATTTTTGTCCATGACAGAAATATGGCACATTGTACTCTTTTCACAATGCAGTATGTGCATTGTCTGGTTATCAAGTCAATACCTATATACAAGTCAATACCTATATACACACCATCACGTGTGTCTACCTGTCCGACTCTCCGCCAAGTAGTTGCTTTCTTATCTGTCTGTCGGTGAGCTTTCTGCTTATATCAGTGGGTGTGCATGATCATGTCCATATGCACTCCTTTGCCTAGTAACAGTGAAACATTAAAGGATGTCTGGAATTGAGAGGGTGTGGGGGTGTGGAGGGAGGGAGGACTGGTGTGGGTGGGGGGGGTGAAGGAGTATTATGGTCTGCATTTTGGCTTACATGGTAATCTGACCCCGCCTGTAACCCCCACCCCCCTCGCGTGTGTTCATCTCCATAGCGACAACCAGGACAAGAAGGAATATTATGGTCTGTACTTTCTTTTTACTCAGAAATTACATTATGGGATGTTTAGTGGTGCGTCCGCCGGTGTGGGGGAGGGGCGGGCTGCGTGCGGATATCCATGACAACCACCACATATCCTTCTGATTGGTGATTATGGGATGTTACACAACCCCCCTTCCCCCTCCAAATGCACACATGAACACTGTGTCCACAGTGAAGAAGAGGTAGGGGGGAGGGGAGGAAATAGCGAGAAGAGAGAGAGAATTTAGGAGTGTGCATGTGCTTCATTTCCGCTGTTCTTTGTGCCGGCACTCTACCTCACCTTGAGAGAGAGAGAGAAAAACCAGGAAGAGGCTAGTGTGTGAGTGGGACAAAGGGAGGGACAAAGGGAGGAGACGAGAGAGAGAGAGAGAGGGGGGAGAGAGAGGAGAGAGAGAGAAACCAGGAAGAGGCTAGTGTGAGTGGGACAAAGGGAGGAGACGAGAGAGAGAGAGAGAACAAAATCCAGAGCAATTAAATTCTACAACCACCTAAAAAGAAGTGATTCTCAAACCTTCCCTAACAAAGCCCTCACCTACAGGGAGATGAACCTGGAGAAGAGTCCCCTCTGTCAGCTGGTACGGGGACTCTACTCACAAACAGACCCTACAGAGCCGCAGGACAGCAACCAAATTATGACAAAACAAAAAGATAATTACTTGACACATCAACAAATAAACAGAGCAAACTGTAATGCTATTTGGCCTTAATCAGAGAGTACACAGCAGCACTGTGACTGACCCCAAATTAAGAAAATTCTTGACTATGTACAGACTCAGTGAGCATAGCCTTGCTATTGAGAGAGGCCGCCATCGGCAGACCTGGCTGTCAAGAGAAGACAGGCTATGTGCCAACTGCCCACAAAATTAGGTGGAAACCGAGCTGCACCTCCTAACCTTCTGCCAACTGTATGACCATATCAGAGACACACATTTCCCTCAGATTACACAGAAAGAAATCCAATCTTGATAAACTCCCATATCTATTAGGTGAAATACCACAGTGTGCCACCACATTTGCCACAGTACAACACAAATGATCCCTAACTGGTAGATACATTGTGCCTTTTTTGCCAGTACTGAAAAAGGCTGATTGCATCACTCATGAGATAATTGCGTAAGCCTACATTTAATATCCACATTGTACATTATCAATGCTTTGGCTTAGCTTCATATGCAGTACTTTTGCACTCTAATATCCAGTCAGGATATAGCATAACGGAATCATGTTAGGATTCCAACCATTTTCTCACCATTGAGTGCAATACAGTATTGGCCTATCATAAGGTCTCCTTTGCAGACCTTGGGTCTCAGCTGTTGGTTACGCTGTATAAGCTAAATCTGACTAGTCACTAGGATAATACAGAGGCCTAAATGAGACGTGGCTTTGAATAAGGCCTCATTAGTTTGTGTCTATGATGCATGGTGACTTTTGAACCTATAACCATGGTCTCTCTGAGTTAATGGCACTTCTGTTTTGTCTTTGTGTCTGCTTTGACTGGAAACAACATGTTTTATTTGAGTCATGGTCGTTTGGTTGTGTGTAGACATATCATGGAGGGTTGAGCAAATCATTGGAATCAATCAATGGTTTTCAAATGGGCCTGCCCAAGTTCACAGTACAGTGTTTACCTGAATGTGTGCCCTGCGGTGAACCTCCAAAAGGAATATATGGTTTATAAGTGTTCATAAGGCTTCTATATATATAATATGCGTGTGCAATGTTTTGTGTCAGTCCATGATGCAATATACTCTTAGGCTGTACAGTACAGTGTCTCAACATACATGTAGATTGTGAGACTGAAGTTAAATGCAGTCATGTGGTGCACAGTTGCCATGTGACGTATTTTTTTCATCCCTCTCTCTCTTTTTGGAGTTATGCTTATTGTGGGATGTCAGTGACTGTGCTCATTATTATTATGGGATGTTGGTTAGGGTGTGGGGGGGTGAGTGTTTCCATAGTAACGTCGGTTGCTAGGGGGGAATGGAGGAATGGGGAAGAGACTGCATGTGAGGGGGGGTGGATTATTATGGTCTGTACATTGCAAGGTAACTATGCAGAGTGGGGGAGGGGTGAACGTGTGTGGGGTTATTATGGGATGTCTGCCCCCTGATCTCTTTGTGTGTGTGCGTGCGCGGGTGTTTAGTGCGAGAGAGGGAGACGTCGTGTGCAACATAAGAAAAAAGACTGCATTTTAATTATTGGAACTAGCTAGTTATTTTAACCTAAAAAGAAAAACATACCGTTTCGTTGTTTCTGGTTTCAAACAGTGGAATCATTCAACTTGTGAGTAACGTTACTGTAGTTTGTTGCATTGTTTCTAAATGTATTTGTGACAGACCTTTTATTATCGAAATTAAACAAATTGAAGTTAGTCATTTATTGATAGTTATATTTTGGGATGATTAGGTGAATCGTGCTTCTGAACCTAGCCGGTGTGCGCTAACGTTAGCGGGCTAACTAACCAAGTGTGGGACGGAAAACTAGTAGCAAGCTAGCCGCACGATGATGGCATGTCAAATGGCTAGCTAGCTATATGTAGCTAGCGAGACTACGCATAGATTGAAATGCTGATAATCTTGAGTAGTCTAGTGCTGGCTGAAACAATTGACACCAGAAATTGTATTTGACCTACTAAGGCATTCCATGTATTTACATTGTTCAATAAACGAAACCAGTCAAGAATATTCACTTCTGTTTTCTTTTTGTCTCTTATTTCCACCTCCTTGCGGACCTGTCCTCCTTGACTCCATGCTCGACCTGGACGGACTGAAGACTCGGACAGGACTCGGGAGGCAAAACGGATTTAAAAACTTTATTTAGCTAGTTAGCTAACTACATTTAAAGTTAGCTAACAGTATGTCTGGAAGCGAAGAAGATAGGGATGATTTTGGAGCCCCAGAGGATCGGTCTCTAATGCATGGTAGGACCACTTCTACAAATTAACGTTACATATTCATTGCAACGAAATTGATTTATCTACATTTGCTGTACTTTATGTAAATAATACGGGTAAATCGTATAACTAGGCCAAATAATACAATTTATGGCTGTGTACTGTCAACATAACATTTTATGAATAGCTATTGTATCTAACTGGTAACGTTAAGCTAGTTGATGCTGGTTATAGTTAGCTAACTTGGCTGGTTATTATGGTTAGCTAACTTGGCTCTAGTTAGCTAGCAGCATTATCACAATTTCTTATGTAGCTGGCCAACTAGTAATGGAAAAGCGTTTTAGCCAATTAAAGTACGTTTCTGAAACAATGGACATCAGTCTAAGCTAAATGTTATCTGGTTAACTGAGTGACTAGCTGGTTAACTAACTAGTTGGCCAGAAGCTAGCCTGGCAAGCTAGCTGGCCGAAGCTAACTTAGCCTAGCTTGCGTGTGCTAACAATGCTAACGTTAGTTAACGTTGGGTTTCAGTTGTTGGATTGCTTGCCTTTTTAAATTGAATTTGGTAAAACGGCCAGTTGTTTTTCCATACCTAGGCAACGGGCACAACTTAAACTTTGAGCTACTAAAATCATGCCGACCCACCGGCATATTCTTGCGGCCTAGCAAATATTACCGGTATTTTTACGTGCGGATGACAAGATGGAGCCAGCCAGTTAGCTTGAAAGATGGCAGATGACGACGGTGGCTTTCTCCTCCTCTATCGAGTGGTTGGTAGCGCCGCTTTGCGTGGTAGAAATAAATGCTGTCTATACAGCTCTGGAAAATGTTAACGGAATTTGACATATAGCTGTCTAACTATCGTACAATAAAACTTTGTTTACACAACAACAACGGATTCGGATATGAAGGCAATGCATATACCATTAGAATCTTTGAGGGGGGAAGTTAAGGCGATGGAATTTTCTGATTTTTAAACACAACATGCGTCGCCAGGCCACCTTTTAGATAGTAGCAAACTAATATAATTATTAAACCACTCGCATTCATTTACAGAAATGATCACATTAAAATGCATGGATGATTTATTTGGTAAATTCTATTAGCATGCTAGTGATTTTTTATTTTCTTTCCTTTCAAACCTCTCACTTGTGGAAATCATTGACCATAACCTTACTCAAATAAAAATAATTACTTGGAAGAGGCATCTTTTCCAATTTGTTTGTGGGAAATCACATTATGGAATTGGGCTAACTGGAATTGAACTTAATCGAGATAATGATGACATGGCAATCAGATGGCATATAATTGGTCATCCAGCCCCCCTCATTTTGACCTACAGACAGCTTATCACGTCAGACCATTGCCACTTTGTCTTGATTTCAATGCCAACGGCCATTTGCTTACGGGTAAATGTACCATGAGTAATTACATAATAGGCTTTGAACTCCATTCCATATGACTTTGCAGCTACCAGGATTGCAAGGAACGGGGGATACCTAGGATATTGAATTGACATTACAGTTATGGGGGGGTAGGTAGTAGTTGCAGCCTATTTGAAATCTAGCCAGCCAAGTGACATGGTGGCGGTTCTATTCTCCGAAACCATAATAGAGCTCACCAGCTTGTAGTTCTAAACCGGAAATGAGTTACCTTTGCTCCGTTCAGCCATTCCTATGGGGAAAGAATGGGATTTTGGGATTAATGCCAAAAATGTCTGAAGTTAGCACATGCTTAGGGGGTCTTGTACATTTTGTTCAATGGTATAATATCAGTCAGATAACATGACCTTTATGAATTATGAAGTATTTGTGTTTTTAAAAAATGACATAAAAGCTGAGGAAGATTCTCATAGAAAAAAACATATAAGATCTCCTAAGCATGTGTTTAACAGACCTTGTTTTTGGTGTTTATCCAAACACCCTACAAAAACATAATTCATTCCCCCACAGGCTTTGTCCAACGAACCATGGTGAAGTTGGTGCCTACAAAAAGACGCCATTGCGATTTCTCTCTATTGCATTAGGGAAAGGGGGAAACCTACTCAGTTGTACAACTGAAATGTGTCTTACACATTTAACCCAACCCCTCTGAATCAGAGCGGTGCGGAAGACTGCCTTAATCGACATCCATGTCTTCAGCCCCCGGGGAACAGTGGGTTAACTGTATCTCTCAGGGGCAGAATGACAGATTTTTACCTTGTAAGCTCGGGGATTCGATCCAGCAACCTTTCGGTTACTGGCCCAACGCTCCTACCTGCCGCCCCCATTAATGCACATGTTTATGGGTTAATTTGCAGTTATGTTTTCACTTTGCAAAGATGCAATCCAAAAGAAACTGCTGAGAGACAAAAAACAGACATACACACGTCTATATCCAGGGTCATGCAGTTAAGCTGTGTCTCTGACCTCCATTGCAGATGAGGAAGAGATGTCAGAGAATGAGGCCCCGAAGGTGAAGAAAAAGAAGAAGGCCAAAAAGAGCCGGGAGAACAAAAGCAGCAAGAGGCGAACCTCTCGCAGAGAGGTAGGCTACTGTGATATGACCATGTCCCTGTCATATTTGTACATTGTTAGGATGCACCATGTCTTGTTTGTTGTTGATCAGTTGGCCCAAAATTTCAAACATTAGCTTGTAGACCAAGAAAGCAGGTAAAATACTATACTGTATATTTTTACATCCTTTCCAGAGGAATGGTTCAGGGACACCCATTGTCTCCGATCAGATAGTGCAGCGTTAGTCTTTCAGTGGAGGGACACGCCACCTGTCAAGACAGTGGGCTTACTCCTAACCCCCCTGTGTCCCCTCCAGGATGTGCCTATGAGCTCCCCCGAGCCCATGGAGACCCCCGAGGTAGACCGAGACGAAGAGCGAGCGGTGCCCCACTCGGACAGCGAGGGCAGCGACTACAACCCGGGGAAGAAGAAGAAGAAAAACAGGGGGGGCACTTCCAAGGAGAAGAAGAGGAGCAGCACCAGCACTGACAGAAACGGCGGAGGAAAGGACAAGAGGAAGGACCCTGAACCTGAGGAAGAGGAGGATGAGGACGATGATGACGATAGCTCGGTAAGATTTAGATTGAGGATGGAGAGCGTTTGAGGGGGTACGGTATTAAAGTTAACCAAATAATATTTCATGATGTTAATTTAATTGTAATTATGCAACTTAAAACCATTAATAGCTCCATAGGAAGTGGTTGAATAAGCTACCTGTAGCTCTCGCTGTATATAAGAGTTGACAATACTACTATGTTGAGAGTAGACTACCATTAGAGGTAATTACACTTATGTAATGACATACTATCACTGGCAGCATAGAACTACCTGCCATTGATCCTTTGTCAAGACAAAACTTGGCACATGGTATAACTGTATGCGGCATCAAATAACCGTTAGTCGCCAATGCTGGCAGGAAAGTGCTTTGTCCAAAGCGGTGCGAGAGTAGCTATTGAAAACAATGGTACCACTCAGAGGGCAAGAAATCTCGCTATTGAAAACAATGGTACCACTCAGAGGGCAAGAAATATTCCCACCACAATAGTCCAGTCAGTATGGAAAAGACTGGAAAATAACCACTTTTACGCAAACGTTCATGTTGAAAATGTTTTCATCTAGGAGCCTAAGACATCATCCCAGCTCCTGGATGACTGGGGAATGGAGGACATTGACCACGTCTTCAGCGAAGAGGACTACCGCTCCCTCACCAACTACAAGGCCTTCAGCCAATATGTCCGGTAACGAGATTGTCCTTATCGATGCTTGCGGCTTGAATAGTATTTTAAGCTTTCACTTTCTTACCCCCTTTTGCTCACTCAAATATTTTCTCCTTTCTTCCCCTGATCTTGTCTTTTTTTGACTCATTACTCACCATCCTCACCATCTCCCCCAGACCCCTCATCGCGGCCAAGAACCCCAAGATCGCAGTGTCCAAGATGATGATGGTGCTGGGCGCCAAGTGGCGTGAGTTCAGCACCAACAACCCCCTGAGAGGCTCCGCCGCGGCCAACGCCGCCCTGGCCGCTGCCAACGTGTCTGCTGCCGTGGACAGCATGGTGGCGGAGGTCGCGCCCCCTCTCGCACCCGCCCCAGTCGCCGAGCCTCCGCTACCGCCCGCCCCGCCTCTGAAAAAGGCCAAGACCAAAGAGGGCAAAGGTCCAAATGCTCGTAAGAAGTCCAAGCCGACCCCCAAGCCCGTAGAGAAGAAGAAGGTGGCTACAAAGAAGGTGGCCCCGCTCAAGATCAAGCTAGGAGGATTCAACAGCAAGAGGAAACGCTCCTCAGTAAGTGCTTTCACTTTCTTTTTCTCTTCTCCTTTCTCACTCTCTACATGTCCCCCATTTGCAACCATTTCTTCCTCATTCTCTCTCCTTGGACCTGCTTAGTAGTGATGGAGGGGGGGAAAAATTGGTAGCTAAGTTGTTCATTATTTTTGACTATGTATCGTTTTGACAATATCGCAATACCTGCACCAAAACGCCAGTATTTTTCCTTCATAGCTTGTTCTCCATCTTCTCTTTAAATAGAGAGCTAATTTTTCAGTACTTTCATGTCCATGACTGACCATAACTCATCTTCGCATGGCTCTCTTGTCCCTCTGCAGCAGACATTTCGTGAGCAATATTTTTGGAACATCAAATAGCAATAAAATCACAGTATCGAGTCTCAATACATAGAATCGTGAAAATCGCAGTACTTCGGTGCTGATACGATATGTATCGTGATAATATTGTATTGTGAGGTCCCTGGCAATTCCCAGCATTACTGTTTAGTCACCTCTTTCTCGCTCATTTTGAGTTTCTTAGGTTGTCATTTGGCATAGAGGCCTTCAACCTAGAGAATAATTTCTCCTGAAAAATACATTTCTAACCCTTCTCTCTCACTCCCGCTGTGTTCCTATTAGAGTGAGGAAGATGAGCCCGACGTGGAGAGTGACTTTGACGACGCCAGCATGAACAGCGTGTCCGTGTCGGACGGCTCCAACAGCCGCAGCAGCCGCTCCAAGAAGCCCAAGAGCAAGCCCAAGAAGAAGAAGGGTCAGTACTCTGCAGGTGTGTGTCTCTCTCTTCCATGGCTGTGATACAGTATGTCTCAAGCCCAATAAAAAAGTGGTCTCGAGTTTCTAGACTCCATAGCTGTAGTTTGTGCATGTCCAATTGGCCATGACTCAGTCAGTACCGCTCAGTCTTACTGAGTCACTAGAAGATTGTTTTCAGGAGGGCAGTATCCAGCGTCTTCTTCCTTTAAATAGTTTGACACCCGCTAACACATTCAGTAGACAAGCTCTTCCGTCAGAGCATTGATACACATCGGTTATGAGATTGAGATGCTTCCTAATTTCAATTGCAAATGAAGTACTCTCCAACTACATAGTAAAAGGGAGAGACAAAAAAAATGTGCAATTCCGTAATGTTTCATTCTACAGCACTTAATAAACATGATTAGTTTTGGCCATACATTCTGATAAAAATATGCGTTTCTGCTGTGCATACCTTACAATATGTAACGGCTTAAGTGTTAGTGTTCCTGGTATTTCTTTAAGGGCGCTCGTCAAACAACAACAAATGTTGAAGAGGCATTCCTTTTTTGGGGAAATTTCTGTCTATACTGAACAAAAATATAAACACAACATGTAAAGTCTTGGTCCCATGTTTGATGAGCTGAAATAAAAGATCCCAGAAATGTTCCATATGTACAAATAGCTTGTCTATCAAATTTTGTGCACAAATTTGTTTACATCCCTGTTAGTGAGCATTTCTCCTATACCAAGATAATCCATTCACCTGAAAGGTGTCATATCAAGAAGCTGATTAAACAGCATGATCATTACGCAGGTGCACCTTGTACTGGGAACAATTACAGGCCACTCTAAAATGTGCAGTTTTGTCACACAACACAATGCCACAGATGTCTCAAGTTTTGAAGGAGCACGCAATTGACATGTTGACTGCAGGAACGTCCATCAGACCTGTTGCCAGAGAATTGAATGTTCATTTCTCTACCATAAGCCGCCTCCAACGTCATTTTAGAGAATTTGGCAGTACATTCAACCGGCCTCACAAACACAGAGCACGTGTAACGACGTCAGCCCAGAACCTCCACATCCGGCTTCTTCAACTGTCGGATCGTCTGAGACCAGCCACCTGGACAGCTGATGAAACTGGGTTTGCACAACCTAAGAGTTTATGCACAAACTGTCAAACAGTCTCAGGGAAGCTCGTCTGCGTGCTCGTTGTCTTCACCAGGGTCTTGACCTGACTGCAGTTCGGCGTAGTAACCAACTTCAGTGGGTAAATGCTCACCTTTGATGGCCGCTGGCACGCTGGAGAAGTATGCTCATCGCGGATGAATCCTGGTTTCAACTGTACCGGGCAGATGGTATACAGAGTGTATGGCGTTGTGTGGGCGAGTGGGTTGCTGATGTCAACTTTGTGAACAGAGAACCCCACCGGCACCATGGGGTAATGGTATGGGTAGGCATAAGCTACCCGTTGAGCATGTTTGGGATGCTCTGGATTGACGTGTACGACAGCGTGTTCCAGCTCCTGCCAATATCCAGAAACTTCGCACAGCCATTGACGAGTGGGATAGCATTGCACAGGCCACAATCAACAGCCTGATCAACTCTGAGAATGAGATGTCGCACTGCATTAGGCAAATGGTGGTTACACCAGATACTAACTGGTTTTCTGTGACCAACAGATGCATATCTATATTCCCAGTCATGTGAATTCTATAGATTAGGGCCTAATGAATTGATTTCAATTAACTGATTTCCTTATATGAACTGTAACTCAGTAAAATCTTTGACAGTGTTGCGTCTTTATATTTTTGTTTAGTTTGTATTGCTCTCACGCACTTTTCTCCTCTTATTCCCTCTCTCCAGTCGAGGAGGATGGTGACGGTTATGAGACGGACCACCAGGACTACTGTGAGGTGTGCCAGCAGGGAGGGGAGATCATTCTGTGCGACACCTGTCCCAGGGCCTACCACATGGTGTGTCTGGACCCCGACATGGAGAACGCCCCAGAGGGCACCTGGAGCTGCCCACACTGTGTGAGTGACACCTTCCTAAGCTCGGTGGAGTAAGTGACCAGGGAAAAATGGTACTGGTTAGTCAACGAGAATGTCTGGCCAATTGGAGTGCTGAAAAAAATCTGAGAAAATTGCAGAGGGTAACGATGAACTATTCATATTGACCAGCATTGGTCAATGATCATAACCTACTAGCTAGTAGTACTATGGTATATGCTGGTAGTATTTGAACTTACATTTCTCCAGTGAATAATTGTCTTTGCTCCCCTACCATTCAACCAGTTAACCCTTTGCACTACTACCATTCACGTGAACCCCTTTCCTCCCCCATCCACAGGAGAAGGAGGGCAAACAGTGGGAGGCGCGGGAGGATGGCTCAGAAGAAGAAGAGGAGGAGGAGGTGGAGCCTGAGCCGGAGGAGGATGACCACCACATGGAGTTCTGCAGAGTGTGTAAGGACGGTGGTGAGCTGCTCTGCTGCGACTCCTGTCCTTCCTCCTACCACATCCACTGTCTCAATCCGCCCCTGCCTGAGATCCCCAACGGAGAGTGGATCTGCCCCCGCTGCACTGTGAGTGAACCAATAGGGTGGGACCCAGAGGGTGATTGACATGGGGCACAGACAGTTACAGAGGGTGAAGTGAATTTGTGACCCACCGTCTCTTTTCAGTCTTGTGTACCATAATTTGAAATGGTGTACAGACACTGAGCTTCAAAATGGCATATCATACACTGTAGTTAGAGGAAACATGGGGAAGTAAAGCTGCTTTAAAAGTTAATGAACATAGTCCCATTTTGTACAAAAGGGCAACAAACATTTTGCTGTGATTTTCACACTTGCTCTAAATTAATCATTTGCAAACATATTTAGAATACTTTAATCAAGTTGCCAAAATGGATTCTCTGAACATTATCTCACCAAATTGCCCCATTAGGAAACCATTTACAGTATTACATTTCCTATTGTTGTATAATAAAGAAAAAAAGGTTACCTTTAAGGTAACCTTTCACATTGAACATCTACAGTGCTGTTCTTTGTCTACACCCATGTAGCATCGTTCACACCCTCTAAAGCCTCATATCGATCTATCTCTTGACGAATTCACATTGGAACACGCGAATGTGGCCATGTGCTAAAGCAGTGACTTAGTGCTACTTTAACTTCAAGTGGTAAAGGTAGTAGCCTACAATTTAGGTAACACATAAGGCTTAGGTGAAAACTATCTAGACCTAGGCCTATATCATCAGATCCTTTGAGTAACTTTGGTTCAGTGTTATATGTGAGCTAAGGAATCTAGCCTGAGAGCGTATTTCGATCCTGCCTTTTGGAACAGGATATGCAATGTCCATGGTTCATTGCAAAAGTCCTGATGTTCTCAAAAATATGTTTGCCGGTTTATGTCCAGTCTGGGTGATGCTTTCACATTTCTGGGAGGAAGGAGGTCAACATTGCACAGCAGCTGAAACTGGTTCCATATAAGTGAAAGCTCCTTGGCTGCAACACCAGGCTCCAGACAATTAAAGCTGTAAAGGAGGAAAGCAGACAAAAATAGACATTAAAACCTTGCATACTAACATTCATTGACCCCCCAAGTCCAAGCAATAAGCTCAAAGTACAAAGACAAAATACCTGAAGTGTTGCTTTGTCACCCTCAATCATCTCCTTGTACTGGTGGTGGAGAGCAGGTTTATGCTGAAAGTCAAATTCCAGAAAAATAAGTTAAAATGTGAAAGAATGTCCTATAGCTTGTTGTTGACTGCTACAACTGTACTACAATGCCCAGTACATGCTTAATCTGCTTCCAACCAACAATGGTAATTAGCTTGATTAGTTAGCATAATTACCAGTTGGCTAGATATAAATGGTATTCGTTAAGCAAGCCAGTTAGTGGAACATGCAAAACAATTACCTCAATCTATAATCCAATAGCTAGCTTGTCATTTAGCTATCGTTTCATCCAATTTAACATTTGTCCCAATAATGTAACTTGGGGTTTGATTAGCTTGCTAATCGATTAGCATTTCGCACCACAGTGGCTATTTTTGATAGCTAGCTAACATGAAAAAGATTATCGTCATACATGCCTTTAACACATCAGCATTACTATAATAGCAGAATGCAACTGCTGAGCTAACTGTCTTAATGTTGCTTCGTCCCGCAATGAGCCATCTGTAAACAATGGCTCGTTTCGGAACCAAGTAAGCTATAACGGTACATGTATGCAACTGTTTAGCTAGCTAGTACAATAGCTAGCAGTAAGCAACTTTTTGATACAGTTGAGACAGTAACGCATGTACATGTAGTTATATTTTGGCATTTTAACTGTATACTCTTAACTGGTGTATGGAGAATGATTCACGGCAGACTGAATCACAGAAGACAGAGCTGTGTGAATACCAGCACCTCTATTCAGGACAAGACTGGTATTGAAAGTTGTAGCTACACTTTGCATGTAGTCCATGATGAAATCCAATGGATCTTCCAAATATCCGCGGTAGCAGAGAGCAGGATGTGCCATTTGACAGAGAAGCCTTGAGTGACAAAATTGCCTTTTTCTCGTGAATGTCCCAGCCCCTCGTTGTATCAACCAATCATGGCTAGGCAAGATTCTGTATTTTTTTGTTGTGTCTAAACAGCTTTGTGATTTCATTTTATTTATTTATTTACAAATTATGTACTGGTTTGTTATGAAGGCACATGAAAGTTCACATGTTCAAGAAGGCATTTCTCCAGAAGATATACGCATTTTGATGAAAATTGTTTTTTTTTACATTCAAATGCCACTCCTGTGAAGTGCGACATACGGGTCACATTTGACTTCCCAAATTGAAACCTAGCCCCTACCGTCTTAGGTAGTGAATGGGAAAACAAAACTACTAAGTGGTTGAATGCCATGTAACAATACCTATCTGTAGGCAAGGAGTTTTCACCATGTCATTATGATCAGTTGGTCATGAAAAGTGAATGTTTTAAATACTTTTGACCTATTCATTGGATCTCCCCTCTTCTCCTCAGTGTCCACCAATGAAGGGCAAGGTGCAGAAGATTCTGACGTGGCGCTGGGGCGACCCCCCTCCGCCCACGGCCATCCCCCGCCCCCCAGACCTCCCGGCTGACCAGCCCGACCCCGCCCCTCTGGCCGGGCGCCCTGACAGGGAGTTTTTTGCCAAGTGGAGCAACATGTCCTACTGGCACTGCTCCTGGGTGTCAGAGCTGCAGGTATGTACGCACATACACATGATAAAATACTCTCGCCAGGCTGCTACTTTACAGGCAATCGCGCTCATACACAGCTACCCTCATTTGGCTTGTTGCACATCTTCTTTTTCATTTCTCAGTCGCACACTGAAACAAAAGCGTTCGAACAAAGAGACTCTCTTCTTTCTCACTCAAATTGATTAGAGAAGAGCTTTAATGTCACAACCACGTTTGGGAACACACACACACACACTTCCCCCTTTCACCCACTCTTTCCCATCTCCCCAGTTGGAGCTGCACTGTCAGGTGATGTTCAGGAACTACCAGAGGAAGAACGACATGGACGAGCCTCCTTCAATAGACTTTGGCGAGGGCGACGAGGAAAAGAGCACAAAGAGGAAGGCCAAGGACCCGCTCTACGCCAAGATGGAGGAGAAGTACTACCGCTTCGGCATCAAGATCGCCTGGATGATGATCCACCGCATCCTTAACCACAGGTCAGACAAGGACTGGCTCCTAAATGTGATTGAAATGTGTTTTAGTCTCATTGAGAGTTAACATTTCCAAAATATCAGCAGATTTTTAGTTGCCAGGCCGATAGAGTCGTGCACTTTGTAAATAGTGTCTAGTCGGGAGTTTCCCTTCAATGGAAAGGAGAACTCCCGCACACATGATTACCTCTGCATGTGTTTGTCAGGTGAAGGGTTTTCCTTCATGGTGCAATTCTGACATTGGTCAAAGCAATAATTTAAACCAATCCGTTGCGAATACCTACCGGATGTAATTTTCAATGTTGCTAACCAAGTTTTGCCTGTTTGTGCGCTGCAGCCAGGACAAGAAGAACAACATCCACTACCTCATCAAGTGGAAAGACCTCCCCTACGACCAGGCCACCTGGGAGGCCGAGGACATGGACATCCCCGAGTTCGACATCTTCAGACAGCAGTACTGGAACCACAGGTCACTAATGCGTTATTGTACACCTTCTCTATATTGCATAGACTAACTGGAGGAGTTTCTTCTTTCTCCCTTTGTCTGTTTACCAGGGTAACAATATTCTCTATCTGTTTGTTTCAGGGAGCTAATGATGGGCGACGAGGGGAAACCAGGGAAGAAGATGAAGGTGAAAGGCAAGACGAAGAGGTTGGACCGGCCTCCTGAGAACCCTGTCGTTGACGTAAGTGGAGTTGTAACTGTTATTGGAGTCTTATGTCTTTTTATGAGAGATGGTTTCTCTTGAATTAGGAGATATTCCTGATCATCATAAATTGTTTCAGTATATTACTATTAAAATTGCCTTTTAGTCTCGTCTGCCGCTCTAAGTTGTGACAAGCACATAAATCCTGTATGGTGCATATTTACTGCATAGTGTCTTGGCTTCAACAGTAATTCACTTCTCATTCTCCCCCCCTCTTCAGCCCACCATCAAGTTTGAGCGGCAGCCTGATTACCTAGACAGTACGGGGGGCAACCTGCACCCCTACCAGCTGGAGGGTCTCAACTGGCTGCGTTTCTCCTGGGCACAGGGCACAGACACTATCCTGGCTGACGAGATGGGTCTGGGCAAGACTGTGCAGACTGCCGTATTTCTCTACTCACTCTACAAAGAGGTATGGGGTGAATGTTTATGTATTAGAAATAATAACTTTCAGTTAGAATTTTCAAATGTTAACTATAGCTTCTAACTTTTTATTTATTGATTAATGTCATTGTTTAAAAAAATTAAATCAAGGCCAAAATGCGAAGTGCTAGCCGTTAGTTAAAGAGAAACAGATTAGAAATGCCAACTTTGGCATATAGTTCCCTTGGCAGCCTTCTAGACCAATACCAGCCCAGCCATTTTGTATAAATCAGGTGAAATCTGACGACATTAAGCTTGAGCTTTGTGTCAACCCTCTTGGGGGGGTCACATGGAGATTACTGCCACCTATTGGTCGGAGTGTAGAATGCAACGCCTTTGACAACACCATGTATTTACATTAGAATTATGAAAAATGACATTTCTTTATTAAATTAGCTGTGGATCAGTTGGTGAAGCATGGCATTTTCAACTCCAAGGGTAGTGGGTTAGATTCCAGCTGGGGCCACACATTAAAAAGAAGATCATTTGTATGGGACTTTTTTTCTTTTCCCCTCACAGGGTCACTCCAAGGGCCCGTTCCTGGTGAGCGCCCCCCTGTCCACCATCATTAACTGGGAGCGAGAGTTTGAGATGTGGGCCCCGGACATGTACGTGGTGACCTACGTAGGAGACAAGGACAGCAGAGCCGTCATCAGAGAGAACGAGTTCTCCTTCGAGAACAACGCCATCCGCGGAGGCAAGAGAGCCTCTAAGATGAAGGTGAGAATGATAACTGATCAAATGTACTTTGTTGATTTAAACGACAGTTCTAAAGTTGGCGTTCTGTTGAAGTAAGGAAGTACTTGCTTTGTCAATATGTCACGATAAGCTCACTCCTTCAATGATATGCTGGTGTGTGTCACGTTTTTAACCGTCCCCGTGGCTTTGTAGAAAGACTCATCGGTGAAGTTCCATGTGCTGCTGACGTCGTATGAGTTAATCACCATCGACATGGCCATCCTAGGTTCCATAGATTGGGCCTGTCTGGTGGTTGATGAGGCCCACAGGCTTAAAAACAACCAGTCCAAGGTGAGAGATTAGAGTTGACGACTCTTATAACCTGTCTATTGTGAGGGTTTAAAGAGCTTGTCCTAGGGAGGTAGTTTACCTGTTATGTGCAACACATTCCCTTATTCAGGAAAAATATCAATTTGGAAGTATAAGGGTATTGAGGCATCCCAAATAACATTTCTCGTTATTTGGATATCCTGATTTTTGTATTAAGTACAATGAAACTCCACTGCTGATGGTACCATTGAGAAATTCAAGTGTGCCTTTTTTTTTTTGATAACAGTTTTCTCTCTCTCCCCTCCAGTTCTTTAGGGTGCTGAACAACTATCCTCTCCAGCACAAGCTGCTACTGACCGGTACACCTCTACAGAACAACCTGGAAGAGCTGTTCCACCTCCTCAACTTCCTCACGCCAGAGAGATTCAGGTGTGTGTACACATTCTGACCACATTACTCCCCATACTTTCCCACTCAATCCCAACGACCACTTCACGTCACCTGTATCACACCCCGCACTTCTTAGACCAGCTATTATAGAGTTAACCTTTACTTACTTCCCTGCATCTTCCTCTCTCTGTGTAGTAACCTGGAGGGTTTCCTGGAAGAGTTTGCTGACATCGCCAAAGAGGACCAAATCAAGAAGCTGCATGACATGCTGGGACCCCACATGCTCAGGAGACTGAAGGCTGACGTCTTCAAACACATGCCCTCCAAGACGGAGCTCATCGTCAGGGTGGAGCTCAGCCCCATGCAGAAGTGAGTGAACGTGGGAAAGGAGGGATAGGATGTAGTGAAGGGGGTAAATGGAATAGTGGTAATAGCCAATTTTATTGGCTGAAAGGTGATGTGATCAAATATATAGTTAGAATGATTAGTTATCTTCCCAAGACTTAACTTAATTAAACACAATCTTCCCTTGGGATACTCAACTCATGAGAACTTTACCATAAAATTGGACTGGGGGAAGTGGTATTAAGTGTTTCTTATTGTCTCATCTTTTTAGGAAGTACTACAAATTCATCCTCACCCGTAACTTTGAGGCCCTGAACACACGAAGTGGTGGGAACCAAGTATCCCTTCTCAATGTGGTGATGGACCTCAAGAAGTGCTGCAACCACCCCTACCTCTTCCCTGTGGCAGCCATGGTATGACCCACATACCAATGTTGTTGACTGAGAATGGACCATGCTATTGTGATGGATAAGTGTGTGTGGGGAGGGATTGTATTTGCAGTTTAGGTATAATATGCATTATAACTTGTGTAGTCTTTTGCTGTGAAGCTCTATATAACTGAGGCTCTGACTCTTGATTGGTTCCCCCAAACAGGAAGCCCCAAAGATGCCCAATGGGATGTACGACGGCAGCGCCCTCACTAAGTCTGCCGGAAAACTGACTCTATTGCAGAAGATGATGAGGAAGCTGAAAGACGGAGGGCACAGAGTACTCATCTTCTCTCAAGTTAGTTACCCAACACTCACATTTTAAAATCTTTTTTTTGAATCCACAAATTGCATTACATCTTGAAGGATTCAACCATTTCAAATATCTTGGAGACAGACACTTAAAGATACAAAAAGCACACAGACAGACATACACATGGACACTGCTTACCCTTGTAGATTATTTTATAGATTGACGTTTATTTTGCCTCTCGTGCATCAACTTTATTTGTTTACTCACCGCCCATTCACTCCCTCTGTATTAGATGACCAAGATGCTTGACCTGCTGGAGGACTTCCTGGAGAACGAGGGCTACAAGTACGAGCGTATTGATGGAAGCATCACCGGGGGCATGAGACAGGAGGCCATCGATAGATTCAACGGTGAGGCTCACCCCACAGACTTCCTCATTCCAACTCGTCTACGTCACTGTGTATACTGCAGTTTCAGAGTGAATATTGTATAGTTGAGTCTTTAGGAGTATATATCCTATCGTTGTTTGATATTGAAAGTGATTGATATAGATAATAGCTGATGTAGAAAGCAGGGTTTTTTTCTGGATCAAAAGGGGGCTTAGGTGGTGGTCGGTGCGGCTGAATTTGTTCCGGTCCCCGGGCAAGAAACAACACCTTTCTTGGTGGTGCAGATACATTTTTTTGTTGTTTCCATTACTGCAATTCTACATGTTTCTCCATGAAGCTGACATTTTTCGTTGTTGCTGTTTTGAAGCCAATTTGCGGCAATTCTATATATTTTTCCAATGTGCTGAAAGAAAACGTTGAGGTTTTTTAAAGCAAATTTCCTGCAATTTTATGCATTTTGCCATGGCTAATGCTGTGTTTTTTTTATGCTCAAACATAATTACAAAATCAATACTCCTGAATTCATTGGGCCTATTGCAACCATGGATGGCCACCAGATTATTGCCATGGCCCGACAGACAGTTCTTGTGCTGACATTGCTTCCAGAGGTAGTTTGGAACTCGGTAGTGAGTGTTGCAATCTAGAACAGACAACTTTTACACGCTTTTGTTCTGTGAGCTTGTGTGGGCTACCATTTCACGGCTGAGCCGTTGTTTCTCCTAGACGTTTCCACTTCACAGTAGCACAGGCCTGTGCAATTCCAGTCCTCGGGGCTTGATTGGTCTCACACTTTTCCCCCATCCCTAGCAAACACACCTGATTTATACTAATAGCATTTTTAATTGAAGATCATGATTAGTTGGAGTTGGGTGTGTTAGCTCGGGTTGGGGCAAAAGTGTGAACCAATCAGGGCCCCGGGGACTGGAGTTGCCCAGGCCTGTGAATAAAAGCACTTGCAGTTGATCGGGGCAGTTCTAGCAGGGCAGAAATTTGACGAACTGACTTGTTGGAAAGGTGACATCCTATGACGGTGCCATGTTGAAAGTCACTGAGCTCTTCAGTAAGGCCATTCTACTGCAAATGTTTGTCTATGGAGATTGCATGGCCGTGTGCACGTTTTTATACACCTGTCAGCAAATAGCCGAATTCCCTAATTTGAAGGGGTGTCCACATACTTTTGTATCCATGTTTGTGTATATGTTTAGTGATTTTGGTCTGAGTGGTTGATCTGTTTTGTTCCTTAGCCCCGGGAGCGCTCCAGTTTGCCTTCCTGCTGTCGACAAGAGCTGGAGGTCTGGGTATCAACCTGGCCACCGCCGACACAGTCATCATCTACGACTCAGACTGGAACCCTCACAACGACATCCAGGTATCACACTTAAAACCATCACACATAGGCCAAATCAAGTCCTAAGGACTTTGAGAATTTGATTTGTTTAAGCAACATGGTGAAACTTCCACCTAGCCTATCAGGGCAAGTGGAGCTATTACCATATTTCTTACGCCTATCCAATCAGCTCTTCACACGTGTTTAGTGGTCGATTTGGGATTATCGTTTCCTTGTCCTCCTTCGTATCAACTTTATTAAGGTGGTTGCAAGGATGACAGGTTCATACAGTTTCTCTGCCTCTTCCTCATCTCAGGCGTTCAGCAGAGCTCACCGTATCGGACAGAACAAGAAGGTGATGATCTACCGCTTCGTCACAAAGGCCTCTGTGGAGGAGAGGATCACTCAGGTAAAGAGGCTGTCCCCTCTCCCGCAACATCACAATGACATCTTCACAACGTAACACAACAAATCTGTATCATAGAAATTATACTTTCTTGATGGATCCAATGAATGTTTGTGTGTGTGTGTGTGTGAAACAGAGCCTTGTCTGTCAGCTCTACTCATTTAATTTCTATGGCCTAAATGGGCTGAAAGAAAGTGCATGCATTGCAACGTCCATGTTCCCTCCCTCTCCAGGTTGCCAAGAAGAAGATGATGCTGACCCACCTGGTGGTGCGTCCTGGTCTGGGCTCCAAGACGGGCTCCATGTCCAAACAGGAGCTGGACGACATCCTCAAGTTCGGCACGGAGGAGCTGTTCAAGGACGAGCTTGGAAAGGGGGACAAAGAAGGTAAACATGGAGGGATGATGGATGGAGTGGATAGTTGTTCATCTGTCAAATCACCAGTCAGTTGGCTTGCAAGTGAGCAAACAAAATGTCCTTTTTTTTTTTTTACCTGCCCACAGCAGGTTACTGGAAGCGTGTTGCAGGTGAACAGAAAACGAGCAAAGGCCAGCAGATACGAACAGTCAAATAAGCTGATAGTTTGTTGTTTATTACTTATTAGTGCTTATTAGGTGAAATGTTCAACATTTCTATCATGTGTTCCCCCCCCCTCCCCCCTTAGAAATGAATGGAGCGTCTAACCAAATTACACATGGTTTTAGTTCTGTGTAAACCGAGATTAAAAACATAATGATGTATAGAACAGATTTGGTTCAAGATTAAGGTTATGACAATGTTTATAACTCGTACAGTATAACGTTTTATTAACTGGGTGGTTCGAGCCCTGAATGCTGATTGGCTGACAGCCGTGGTATATCAGACCGTATACCACGGTTATGACAAAATATGAATTTTTACTGCTCTAATTGCGTTGGTAAAAAGTTTACAATAGCAATAAGGCATCTCTGGGGTTTGTGGTATATGGCCAATATACCACGGCTACGGGTTGTGTCCAGGCACTCTGCGTTGCGTCGTGCGTAAGAACAGCCCTTAGCCATGGTATATTGGCCATATACCACACCCCCTCGGGCCTTTGTTTAATTATACCGTGGCATTGATAAATACTTGTTTTTGATTGGCTTGAAGGGCATTCTTGAGCGTGCATATTTTCCCAATAACGCACGGGGGAATTCAATGGCTATAGATAATTCTTACATGTTCTATGTTTGAGCTGCTTTTGAAAGTAAAAGTCGAATTGAAAACATTGGCATTGTTGCGTTCGATTTTCATAATGACAAGCTAGGACTGATGGTTTGGGAAACCCTGCCGTACATGATGTTTAGACCGTGTGCTGATGTTTTTAGATGGAGCATGTCCATAATGGAAATGTGATGTCCCCCAGGTGAGAACAAGGAGGAGGACAGTCAGGTGATCCACTACGATGACATGGCGGTGGACAGACTTCTGGACAGGAACCAGGAGTCCGAAACCCCGGAGGAAACGGAGATCGGGAGCATGAACGAGTACCTGGGCTCCTTCAAGGTGGCCCAGTACGTGGTCAAGGACGAGGAGGAGGCGGTAAGTGTGTTTGTTGGACATACCAGCCACTTAGCAGGCGATTTAGATCCAATTTTGCTTTTTTAGAAGGTCCACTCCTAAGTGGCTTTGTTGTAGCCCAGACGTTGTGTGTGTGTGTGTGTGTGTGTGTGTGTGTGTGTGTGTGTGTCTAATTTGACACAGTCACCCAAGTCATAGACTGTTCTCTGCTACCGCGCGGCAAGTCAAGGTTTTTCAAAAAGGCTCCTTAACAGCTTCTACCCCCAAGCCATAAGACTGCTGAACAATTCATCAAATGGCCACACGGACTATTTACATTGACCCCCCCCCCCCCCCTTTGTTTTTACACTGCTGCTACTCTCTGTTTATTATCTATGCATAGTTGCTTTACCCCTACCTACATGTACATAGGACCTCGATTAACCTGTACCCCCACACACTGACCCGGTACCCCCTGTATATAGCCTCGTTATTGTTATTTATTCTTGTTGTTACTTTTCTGAAATGTTTTAGTTTAGTTGGTAAATATTTTCTGAACTCTTCTTGAACTCCATTGTTAGTTAAGGGCTTGTAAGTAAGCATTTCACAGTAGGGTCTACACATATCGTATTCGGCGCGTGTGACAAATAGAATTTTTGATTTGATCAATGAATCGCCTTTTGTCTCACTCACTCGCTCATATTCCTTCTCTGTTGGCCCCCTCAGGAAGAGGAAGTACAGAGGGAGATCATCAAGCAGGAGGAGAGTGTCGACCCAGACTACTGGGAGAAGCTGCTCAGGCACCACTATGAGCAGCAGCAGGAGGACCTGGCCCGCAACCTGGGCAAGGGCAAGCGCATCCGCAAGCAGGTCAACTACAACGACGGCTCCCAGGAGGACCGAGGTAGTAGACGGGGTAACAACAACAAGCGCCAACGCCATTATTTACTTACTTACGTGTGTGTGTGTGTCCCTTTGTGGATGTGTGCAAGGGCAGGCATGGAGGTATGCAGTGTGTAGGAGCATGGAGGTATGTACCTGTGTGAGCGCCACCGGTGAAGCCTTGGTAACAGAGTGGTGTCCGGGGCTGGTTTGAATATTCTTTACCTCCTGCATGAGGCACGCCTCTCTGTCACAGTTGTGTTGGAAATTTTGAATTTTCATACAATTTGCATTACCTCACCACTTCAGCAAGGCTCTGTGTCAAACCTCAGAAAGCCTGGTAAATCTTCACATGTTAGTGATCTTCTATCCCCAACAACAATCCAAACTATTCAGGATTACATATGATGAGCAGATATGTTCAAGCCCTTTTATGTTGGAATGACCGCTTTCCTTAATTCACTTTTGACACCTGAATGCAATGCATTGCAATGGTGTGGACTACTCTACCCACAATGCATTGTATGGGCACCATGATCTCAGGCTCCTCACCAAGAGGAAGAAAATGCCGGCACCCGCCCCGCAAACTGTACTCTTCTAGTCCCCTAAGAGATAGGAGTTGGCGTGTGTGACTGAATTGGGGTTGTGTGTGTGTGTGTGTGTTGTGCTTACTTGGTTTGTGTTTATTGTACCCCTTCCCTCTTTTGAGTTGGGAACCGGTGCCTTTTTCCTTGCCTGCTAACTATAGACATACTAGCTTAACCAAAGTCCCACGTGTGGTTTGTTAGCTACTCCCCCCTCGGGCACTGCGTGTATTGTGTGTAGGCAAGTGTGTGACGGTGGTTTCCTGCTAGATCTCTGTACTTGGTCTGTTTGTCAACCTATCACTCAGTCTATTTCCTTGTAGAATTTTCTCCCCCCTCTTTGAATATATATATTTTTAAAGAAGTTCAGACGTTTCTGGACTGTGTACTGAAATTGCTCCCCGTGCCTTTTTCTGTCTCCAAGCAGATTGGCAGGATGACCAATCGGACAACAACTCGGACTACTCTGTGGCCTCCGAGGAGGGTGACGAGGACTTTGATGAGCGGGCAGAAGGTAAGCGAGAGTGTGTGGACAGAGATGGTGTCCCTTTCAGTGGGGTTTACAAGAGCGCGTGTGTGTGGTTTGTGAAGCTTAAGAGAATAACTTTTCATGTTTTCCTTTTTTCTGGCGGTGCAGCCAACTCTCGCAGACCCAACAGGAAAGGCATGCGGGGCGACAGGGACAAGCCACTGCCCCCCCTGCTGGCCAGAGTGGGAGGCAACATTGAGGTCAGCTGTCAATGTCCATCAATCACTGCACTCTGAACCAATGCTCTGCATGATTCTGAATGTGTTTGCAATTTAGGTTATCTACAGATGGGCCTACCCACCTCTTGCCTCTGACTATTTCTATACAAGCCAATTTGAATGTCAGGTTGGGAGTCGATCTGTAAGACTACCTGTTAACTCGACACTAACCCTGCCCCTCTGGTGTTCAGGTGTTGGGCTTCAACGTTCGCCAGAGGAAGGCCTTCCTGAATGCAGTGATGCGTTATGGGATGCCTCCCCAGGATGCGTTCACCACCCAGTGGCTGGTCAGAGACCTGCGCGGGAAAGCGGAGAAAGAGTTCAAGTGAGTAACTAACATTGTTATAGTGTAAATAGTCATTTGAATATGTCCCTTTCTTTGTTGTTGACATCTGATCCACTCATCTCTCTTCCTTCTTGGTCTCTCTCAGGGCGTATGTCTCGCTCTTCATGAGGCACCTGTGTGAACCCGGCGCAGACGGAGCCGAGACCTTCGCCGACGGCGTCCCACGTGAAGGGTTGTCGCGGCAACACGTCCTCACCCGCATCGGCGTGATGTCACTGATCCGTAAGAAGGTAAAGCCCAGTTCCTGTTTGGGATAGCCGATCAATTCAACTGTCATAGTTTTTAAGTCAAAGTCTTAACGGTACACTGGTCTCATGATCATATACGACCCTGTGTTTCATTATCTGTCCTGGCCGCGTTCTGACCGTGTTTTCCACCAGGTCCAGGAGTTTGAGCACGTCAACGGCCAGTGGTCCATGCCCTGGATGATGGAGCTGGAGGAGAGTAAAAAGGCTGCGGCCGCTGCAGCTGGAGCCCACCCCGACTCCCCAGGGAAGACTCCCTCCACGGGCACGCCTGCAGACACACAGCCCAACACACCCGCCACAGGTACAGACCGCTACGCCCTCTTCCACAACCCTCTCCCTGATCCCTGCTCTTTCCGCATTCCTTATGGACAATCCGTCTTTCACTGCTGTGTTGACCTATGGCCTGCAAACCCGCCCATTTCTGCAAGTAGACCCTCTCCTGCGATAATGCTTTTAACTCCTGTTCTCCTCTGTGTGCTCGCCCTCCCCAGCCCCCAAAACTCCCTCCACAGGCACACCCGCAGACACGCAACCCAACACGCCCGCCCCAGGTAAACCATCTGCCCCCCCCCCACCTCCACACCCTCTCACTGTTCCAGGACTCTGACCCACGCGCTGCTGCTATGCGGGTTTTTAGTGAAACCACCATAGAATAAGAGTGCTTGGTGTGTAAAAATGTGTAACTGTCAATCAATGCTTGGAGATGTGGAAGGTGGATTAAAGAGGATGACCTGTTGGTTTAGCAGACGATCCTTCAAGGACTGAGGACGCCGTGAAGGATGGCGAGAAAGAGGAGCAGAAAGACAGTGAGGGGGAGAAGGAGTCCGGGAAGACGGAAGACCCAGAGGTAAAGAATTTGATCTACATTGGTCAATAGACTAGAAAAGGGCAATGGATAACAACCAAAGCCACCCAATGTATCATACCTGTACATTGGGTATTGATACTACAGTATATCATTGTTGTGAAGTCGGAGATGGAACTCCTTTTCCAGAATGGTTATACTTAGTTAGTTCTCTGTGCTTCAGGCTCTAATAAATCTCTCTCTTTCCCCTCTTTCAGATAATTGCGATCCCTGATGAGGATGAGAAGACCCCTTCCCCTAAACAGAAAGCAAAGCAAAAAGAGGAAGAGGAGCCCATGGAAACAGACGAGCCTACCAACGGAGAGGCGGAAAAGAAGGATGGCGAGACTGCGGAGAAGAGTGCTGAGGGAGGAGAGGGAACCAAGTCTCCAGCAGCGGAGGAAAAGGCGGACGTGTCGGAGGTCAAATCTGAAGACTCTGAGGCCAAAGGTGAACTTTTCTGTCAATGTCATAATAGAATATGGCTCAGCACTATTTTTCCCATAGTACCATTTCTATTACACTTGTTTGCTAATGTCTCCCCCTCTTTCTCTTCATGGATTTGCAGCAGAAGATAAGAAAGAAGAGCAGACCGAAAAGATGGACACCACTCCTGCCTCAGAGGAAAAGAAAGGTAGCTTGTCTGTCATTCGCTCTCGTTTTGTCCCTTGTCGATCAACAAACTGCAGTAAGAACATACTGTAGGTTCGGTGCCTTGGTCGATGTTTGTCAACGTTTCTGCTTCACGCCATTCTCTCTTTGGCCCCATTTTTATTTCTTCTATCTGCAGAGCAAAAGGAGGAGAAGGATGGAGTGAAGGTGGAGGAGCCGGCCAAGCTGCAGAACGGGGACAGTGTGAAGGAGGGAGCGGCGGCCGGAATCAGTGAGGAGAAGAAGAAAGCTAAGACCAGATTCATGTTTAACATCGCCGACGGCGGATTCACAGGTAAGAGGACTGGAGAGTGTCGAGGGACACGCACGCTCAGATCTCAACTCCGTCTCAACTGAGTTTTGGTTGGTTTCAAACATGGTTAAGCGCTACTCTTGGACTAAACTGCATTTTCAATATTCTCAATTGTTACAGGGAATCACTAACAATCTCTTCTCTCTCCTACAGAACTGCACTCCTTGTGGCAGAACGAGGAGAGGGCCGCCACCGTCACCAAGAAGACCAACGAGATCTGGCATCGTCGCCACGACTACTGGCTGCTTGCTGGCATAATACAGTATCCTTTTATACCAGTGTTGACTTACTAGGCTGCCCACTGTGGCTCTTTGTAAACAGACATTAGGACGGCGCGTTCCAACTGATAGAACTCAATGATTTACTGTCAAGTCTTTCTCTTAAACGTTTAACCGGTACAACACCATCATTGGATTATTGCCTCCAGGGTGGACTGCCTGTAGCATGATCTGAACATATCTATGAACTATGACCAGCTTCAAGCATTAGTGAAAGGTCACATACATTAGGCCAGTATTGCTCATAACACAAACAGTGGGGCTTGTTTTGTTTTTCCCTTGACTCTGGCGCCCCCTAGACACGGCTACGCGCGTTGGCAGGACATCCAGAACGATGTGAAGTACGCCATCCTCAACGAGCCCTTCAAGGCTGAGATGAACCGAGGCAACTTCCTGGAGATCAAAAACAAGTTTCTGGCCAGGAGGTTTAAGGTATGAAGTCCTTTATTAGCCATTTGTCCTTTTTATGAGCGTCATTTCTAAAGCCAACTCTTCTAGTACAGTTGTCAGCCGTTCTCATTTTCACTCTTATAATAATATACAGGTTTGTTGTGCTCCGTGTACACGCCGCGCGTTTTGGATTCATGTATTTTCAACCACCCCTTTCCTTCCCCATCTCCTCTCCTCCTTCCCTCCCACTAGCTGCTGGAGCAGGCCCTGGTGATCGAGGAGCAGCTGCGCCGGGCAGCCTACCTCAACATGTCAGAGGACCCTTCCCACCCCTCCATGGCCCTCAACACGCGCTTCAGCGAGGTGGAGTGTCTGGCCGAGTCCCACCAACACCTCAGCAAGGAGTCCATGTCGGGGAACAAGCCCGCCAACGCCGTCCTGCACAAAGGTAGCTAGCCAGCTTGCACTCGCCTAGTACGTCTGGGTCGAGTTCGTTAGGGCACACTAGAAATGTTTGGGGCAACGGAACATTTTAATTAAGTTGGTCTGGATGGTACCTTTCCATTTTTCATTTTGTTTCTGACAGTTTTTTTCCCCCTGGCCATTTTATGCCTACTGAACGTGACCCTGTGCAAAGGATTGGGAAGGATGGTCTCTTTGCTGACAACAGACCATAATACGTTATCAACCTAACCTAAAGTACCTTGAGGCTTAGTTGAAGATTTAAGTTGGCAAGCACTTCCAGGTTCTCACTCTTTTCCCTCTCAGTGCTAAAACAGCTGGAGGAGCTTCTCAGTGACATGAAGGCAGATGTCACCCGTCTCCCGGCAACCATCGCCCGGATACCCCCCGTCGCAGTGAGACTCCAGATGTCCGAGAGGAACATCCTGAGCCGCCTGGCCAGCAGAGGCCCTGAACCACAGCCTCAACAACAGCAGGTAAGCGCCCAGCCCAAAGAGGTGTGTGTGTGTGTGTGTGTGTGTGTGTTTTGTTCATGAGTCTTGTCACACTTTGTAATGTGGTTGTTCCTTTCTCCTTCTACAGATGTCGCAGCAGTAGCCTGGCTTAGGCTTGCCCCCCCGAACCCCATCACCTTTACATTCCTGATCGGCACAGCAGAAGAAGACGCAACCAAGCTTGAAACCACGGCTCTTTACATATATATACATACATACATATATATATATATATGGACTTGCAGCGTTTCTACAGGCTGACCCCTGGACACTGTGGAAATGATAGCTATTTTATTTGTTTTGTTTTTTGACTTAATATTATTGATATGTTATTATGTTTTTTTTGGGACCTAAATAAAAATGTAATAAAGGATTGTTTATTTTTATCGTGAGATTGTGGGGGGGGGGGTCAATTGTATTTATCACGTGCCCCGAATACAACAGGTGTAGACCTTACCGTGGAATGCTTACTTAAAAGCCCTTAACTAAAAATGCTGTTTTAAGAACATTTTTACAAAATAAACTAATGTAACACGATAAAATAACAATACATGAGGCTATATACAGGGGGTACCAGTACCACGTCAATGTGCAGAGTTACAATCAAGGTAATTTGTACATGTAGGTAGGGGTAATGTGACTGCATAGATAGTGAACAGCGTGTGTGTGTGTATACAGTACCTGTCAAAAGTTTGGACATAACTACTCATTCCAGGGGTTTTATTTTTTTATTATTTTCTAACTTTGTAGAATAATCGTGAATGCATCACAACTATGAAATAACACATGGAATCATGTAGTAACCAAAAAAAGTGTTAACCTCTACAGTATTGGTGAGTCCCACTCAGGACGGTTGCGCTAACGTAGGCTAATGCGATTAGCATAAGGTTGTAAGTAACAAAATTTCCCAGGACATAGGCATATCTGATATTGGCAGAAAGCTTAAATTCTTGTTAATCTAACTGCACGGTCCAATTTACAGTAGCTATTACAGTGAAAGATTACCATACTATTGTTTGAGTAGAGTGCACAGTTATGAAGTTAAGTTATTAATAAACCAATTAGGCACATTTGGGTAGTGTTACAACATTTTGAACAGAAATGCAATGGGTCATTGATTCAGTCTAAAACTTTGCACATACGGCTGCCATCTAGTGGCTGAAATCATTATTGCGCCTGGCCTGGAAATACGACCTTTCTCTTGCATTTCAAAGATGATGGTACAAAAAAAATAAACGCATGTTTTTTTTCTTTGTATTATCTTTTACCAGATCTGTGTTATTCTCCAACATTCATTTCACATTTCCAAAAACTTAAGTGTTTACTTTCAAATGGTATCAAGAATATGCATATCCTTGTTTCAGGTCCTGAGCTACAGGCAGTTAGATTTGGGTATGTCATTTTAGGCGAAAATGGAAAAAAGGCTACAATCCTTAAGAGGTTTAAACAAATCGAAATATATTTTAGATTCTTCAAAGTAGCCACCCATTGCCTTGATGACAGCTTTGCACACTTGGCATAACTTGGAATACTTTTCCAACAGTCTTAAAGGAGTTCCCACATATGCTGAGGACTTGTTGGCTGCTTTTCCTTCACTCTGTGGTCCAACTCATCCCAAACCATCTCAAATGGGGTGAGGTCATCTGATGCAGCACTCCATCACTCTCCTTGGTCAAGTAGTCCTTACACAGCCTGGAGGTGTGTTGGATAATTGTCCTGTTGAAAATAATGGACCTACTAACCGCAAACCAGATGGGATGGCGTATCGCTGCAGAATGCTGTGGTACCCATGCTGGTTAAGTGTGTATTGAATTCTAAATAAATCACAGTGTCACCAGCAAAGCACCATCACACCTCCTTTGTGCTTCATGGTTGGAACCACACATGCGGAGATCATCCGTTCACCTACTCTGCATCTGGAGATCATCCGTTCACCTACTCTGCGTCTGGAGATCATCCGTTCACCTACTCTGCGTCTCACAAAGACACAGCGGTTGGAACCAAAAATCTCAAATTTGGACTCGTCAGACCAAAGGACAAATTTCCATTGCTCCATTGAAATGTCCATTGCTCGTGTTTCTTGGCCCAAGCAAGTCTCTTCTTTTTTTTAAATGTATTTTTTTTAAATTGAACCTTTAACTAGGCAAGTCAGTTAAGAACAAATTCTTATTTACAATGACGGCATACCCCGGCCTAACCCGGATGATGCTGGGCCAATTGTGTGCCACCCTATAGGACTCCCAATCACGGCCGAATGTGATACAGCCTGGAATTGAACCAGGGACTGTAGTGATGCCTCTTGCACTGAGATGCAGTGGCTTAGACCGCTGTGCCATTCGGGAGCCAATTGGTGTCCTTTAGTAGTGGTTTCTTTCCAGCAATTGACCATGAAGGCCTGATTCACAGTCTCCTCTGAACAGTTGATGTTGAGATGTGTCTGTTACTTGAACTTTGTGAAGCATTTATATGGGCTGCAATCTGTGGTGCAGTTAACTCTAATGAATTTATCCTCTGCAGCAGAGGTAACTCTGGGTCTTCCTCTCCTGTGCCGGTCCTCATGAGACCCAGTTTCATCATAGCGCTTGATGGTTTTTGTGGCTGCATTTATAAATGTACGGATTGACTGTTAATCTGTTAATTGAAATGCATTCCAGGTGACTACCTCATAAAGCTGGTTGAGAGAATGCCAAGAGTGTGCAAAACTGTCATCAAGGCAAAGGGTGGCTACTTTGAAGAATCTGAAATATAAAATATATTTTGATTTGTTTAACACTTTTTTGGTTACTACATGTGTTATTTCATAGTTTTGATGTTTTCACTATTATTCTATAATGTATAAAATAGTACAAATAAAGAAAAACTTTGGCAGGAACTTTTGACTGGTAGTGTAAGATCCTGGATGGCAGGAAGCTTGGCCCTAGTGATGTACTGGGCCGTACGCACTACTCTGTAGCGCCTTACGATCAGATGCCGAGCAGTTGCCATGCCAGGCGGTGATGCAACTGGTCAGGATGCTCTCGATGGTGCAGCTGTAGAACTTTTTGAGGATCTGGGGACCCATGCAAAAGGTTTTCAGTCTCTTGAGGGGTAAAAGGCGTTGTTGTGCTCTCTTTACGACTTTCTTGGTGTGTTTGGACCATGATCATTTGTTGGGGATTACACAATGTAGTACAAAACAGTTTTTTTTACCATAAATGTGAATCACATTAAAGGCCATGACACACTTTGCGCCAACCTGGTGTCAGGGCCTTTCGTATAATTATTTACGTAAATTCATCCGAGACGCTCCATTTAACATGATCTGTTATGTTTCCTATGTTATGTATTAATTTGTGGATGTCCATCACCCATTTCGTATGTTATGTTACAAATTAAAATTCGTATTATATGTTACCAATTGTAGCTAGCTGGCTAACGTTAGCTAGGCTACAGTTAAGTTTAGGAGTTAGGTTAAGCTCTTAAGGATCATACCATTTTTTTCAATTTCCGCCTAAAATTACACAAAATCTAACACCCTGTAGCTCAGGACCTGAAGCAAGGATATGCATATTCTTGATACCATTTGAAAGGAAACACTTTGACGTTTGTGGAAATGTGAAATTAATGTAGGAGAATATAACACATTAGATCTGGTAAAATGTAATACAAACCGTTTTTGTTCCATCATCTTTGAAATGCAAGAGAAAGGCCATAATGTTGCTGCGGGTGATTCCCTGATCCACCTCTACGCAGACGACACCATTCTGTATACATCTGGCCGTTCTTTGGACACTGTGTTAACTATCCTCCAAACGAGCTTCAATGCCATACAACACTCCTTCTGTGGCCTCCAACTGCTCTTAAACGCTAGTAAAACCAAATGCATGCTTTTCAACCGTTCGCTGCCCGCACCCACCCGCCCGACTAGCATCACTACTCTGGACGGTTCTGACTTAGAATATGTTGACAACTACAAATACCTAGGTGTCTGGCTAGACTGTAAACTCTCCTTCCAGACTCATGTTAAACATCTCCAATCCAGAATTAAATCTAGAATCGGCTTCCTATTTCGCCTCCTTCACTCATGCCGCCAAACATACCCTTGTAAAACTGACTATCCTACTGATCCTCGACTTCGGCGATGTCATTTACAAAATAGCTTCCAATACTCTATTCAGCAAACTGGATGCAGGCTATCACAGTGCCATGCGTTTTGTCACCAAAGCCCTTTATACCACCCACCACTGCGACCTGTATGCTCTAGTCAGCTGGTCCTCGCTACATATTCGTCGCCAGACCTACTGGCTCCAGGTCACCTATAAGTTGATGCTAGGTAAAGCTCCGCCTTATCTCAGCTTACTGGTCACGATAACAACACCCACCCGTAGCACATGCTCCAGCAGGTATATCTCATTGGTCATCCCCAAAGCCAACACGTCCTTTGGCCGCCTTTCCTTACAGTTCTCTGCTGCCAATGACTGGAACGAATTGCAAAAATCGTTGAAGCTGGAGACTTATATTTCCCTCACTAACTTTAAACATCAGCTATCTGAGCAGCTAACCAATCACTACAGCTGTACATAGCCCATCTGTAAACAGCCCACCCAATCTACCTACCTCATCCCCATATTGTTTTTATTTACTTTTCTGCTCTTTTGCACACCAGTATTTCTACTTGCACATCTTCGTCTGCTCATCTATCACTCCTGTGTTAATTTGCTAAATTGTAATTACTCTGCTACTATGGCCTATTTATTGCCTTACCTCCTCACCCCATTTGCACACACTGTATATAGACTTTCTTTTTTTTCTATTGTGTTATTGACTGTACGCTTGTTTATTCCATGTGTAACTCTGTGTTGTTTGTGTCGCACTGCTTTACTTTATCTTGGCCAGGTCACAGTTGTAAATGAGAACTTGTTCTCAACTAGCCTGGTTAAATAAAAGTGAAATAAAAAATGTATAAATAAAATGTATTATTTCAGTTTAGGCGCAATTTAGATTTTAGCCACTACATGGCAGCAGTGTGTGTATAAAGTTTCAGATTGATCCAGTGAAGCATGGCAATACTGGACAATATTTTATATCAAGTTTGCCCAAATGTGCCGAATTGGTCAATTGATACATTTTCAAGTACATAACTATAGAGATCATACAACAATCGTATGGTAATACAAAATGTAAGTTTACACACTCCCAGGAATGTCATACATGATGGATTATTAGCTTATTCACTAACTTTCACTCATCTAGATGGCTGGACAGGGTGGGTGTGGAACCAAAGACAGCAGGGGTTCAAACTGTAGAATCCAGTTCCTACATTTGAATATAAAAATGTATTTTATCAAACAAAACAATGCTACATTTTATCTGGGACCCTCAGGATGACAAATCAGAGCAAGATTACTGAATGTAAGTACATTATTTACCTTGTTTGTTGATGTGTACTCTCCTCAAACAATAGCATGGTATTTTTTTCACTGTAATAGCTTGGACAGTGCAGTTAAATTCTTGTTAATCTAAGCTTTCTGCCCATATAAGACATGTCTATGTCCTGGAAAGTTTGCTGTTACTTACAACTGTCATGCTAATCACCACTATGTATTTATGATCAATATTCCTTTTTGTCAATAACAGATTCTACACATCATGGCAACATACTTGACTGAAAAATCTTTAAACATGTCTAGATTTTATTAGGGTGATGCTGTTGCCCATTTTTCCAGTGAGATATTCGCTGTCCCACGCCTCCCCCAGCCATTTTTCTCCCTCCCTCTTAGGATCTTGTTTGCAGACTTCTTCCTGGTTAACCTGATCCTGTGGGTGGATGGTTTCTTGGCAGCCATCCCCTTCGGCACGGTGGTGGCCATCTTGGCTTTGTGGTTTGGCATCTCCATGCCCTTACCTTCATGGGCGGCTAGCCTACTTCGGCTTCACCTATTAATAACACTGTTTGTATGAATAACTCTTTCAGGGCATCTTACATCATGTGCATTTCCCTCGTGTTTGCAATTTATTTCACAATGGCAAAACTATCAGAGCAAATAGCACACTAACAAGGGTCTAATAATGTGTTGATGAGTTTCTATGCTACTCCCTGTGCTCCAGGCAATTGATCATTCAGTGCGAACCAACCATATCACTCAGCGGATTCATAAACATTCCTTCTTCACCAAGCCCATGCCCGGAATCGTCATGGGGGGTATCCTGCCCCTTGGCTGCATCTTCATCCAGCTCTTCTTCATCTTCAACAGCATCTGGTAAGAACAAGGGTCATGTCTGCCACTCAAATATGAGCCTGAATTTGCCTAGTGGTGCTTGAATAATGATTCCTAAAGAAACAAACAAGTAATTCATTGATTATTAATGTGTAACTAACATTTACATTCTAACTGACAAGTAAATACCTAATCATTTCTTTGAACTAATATCAACTCAGCCTCTAAGTAAGGAGACTGATTTTGATTGATTGTTGAGTATTTTCTCAACATGTTATTTTAAAACATTTTACTACATGTTTGGTCTCCTGTTCCTGGTGTTCATCATCTTCCTCATCACCTGCTCCAAGGCCACCATCCTGCTGTGCTACTTCCACTTATGTGCAGAGGTGGGTGGAGCCATACATACAAACATACATACAGTTGAAGTCGGAAGTTCACATACACCTTAGCCAACTACATTTAAACTCAGTTTTTCACAATTCCTGACATTTAATCATAGTAAAAACTCCCTGACTTAGGTCAGTTAGGATCGCCCCTTTATTTTAAGAATGTGAAATGTCAGAATAATAGTAGAGAGAATGATTTATTTCAGCTTTTATTTATTTCATCACATTCCAAGTGGGTCAGAAGTTTACATACACTCAATTAGTATTTGGTTGCATTGCCTTTAAATTGTTTAACTTGGGTCAAACGTTTCGGGTAGCCTTCCACGAGCTTTCCACAATAAGTTGGGTGAATTTTTGCCCATTCCTCCTGACAGAGCTGGGGTAGCGGAGTCAGGTTTGTATGCCTCCTTATTCACACACGCTTTTTCAGTTCTGCCCATAAATGTTCTATAAGATTGAGGTCAGGGCTTTGTGATGGCCACTCCAATACCTTGACTTTGTTGTCCTTAAGCCATTTTTCCACAACTTTGGAAGTATGCTTGGGGTCATTTGCGACCAAGCTTTAACTTCCTGACTGATTTCTTGAGATGTTGCTTCAATATATCCACATAATTTTCGTTCCTCATGATGCCCCCCACAACATGATCAAATCAAATCAAACTTTATTTGTCACATACACATGGTTAGCAGATGTTAATGCGAGTGAAGCAAAATGCTTGTGCTTCTAGTTCCGACCATGCAGTAATATCTAACAAGTAATCTAACCTAACAATTTCACAACAACTACCTTATACACACAAGTGTAAAGGAATGAATAAGAATATGTACATAAAAATATATGAATGAGCGATGGCCGAACGGCATAGGCAAGATGCAGTAGATGGCATAGAGTATAGTATATACATACTGTAAGTGCAATGCTACATTTCTACTCTGTCGATGGCTGTTGTCTTGTTGAACCATGAATTTCTCATTGTCTCTTTTAGATGTACAACACATGGTTCAATTAAAACGCTAAATATATGGACCATAAGTTTGTGCATTTCTTTAATTCTACCTGTAACCTGTACACGTTAGTAGCAATGGAAAATGTCAAATTCTATTTTTTTTCCCATTTCCTATGTACAGAGGATCCAATACACAGGAATGTGTCATTGTCAACATATTTATGGAGGACTGTGTACCCCTATATTTGTAATAAAATAAACTAGAATATTTATTGTAGAGGTTGATGCAGTAGTGAGAGCAAATGCCAGTGAACACAGACCTCCAGAAACTGATTTGTCTGGTATCAGTATGGACGGAATGGCATTTAACTTGCATTCGGAATTAACGATTTTCTGCTAGAATTACAAGGCATAAATATTCTCTCACACACAAAACGTATTCACTGCTTTACTTCAGAATGGATCAAATAGGCAGAGGAATGCTTTCATTTATATTGCTACATTTCTTGGAAATGGTCAAATACAAAATACAATTGTTACAACGTGGACCCGGCGACTATCAAAAGTGATTTTGGCACTGTTTCGACCAGGGCCTTTTACAGGAAGAACAAGGCTCAGTCTTGGGCAATTAACAAATCATTTCCACTATGACACCATTCTCAAAGAAAGCAGAAATGATTTGCACAAGAGTGTTTAGGAGGAGGTTTTGAAAAGAGTTGGGCGTAAAAGAAAGACAGCAGTACACAACTGAGAAAAAGTTGCAAAAACAGTAACACCATGACACTTTTAGATGTGTAACAGTCTAGATGTTATTGAATCAGGTATTAATGAAGGAAGCAGCATAGGGCAAAGGGATGTAGGTAGAGTGGGCTCATATAATTAAGATGGATGCTTCAACAGAGTCTGAAGTTGAGGGATGGTTGGACATATAAGATGGGGTGCTGGTGTGCTTCTGCCCCCCAATTTAGGCCATTGTCACACAAATATTCCCCCACCCATGTCCAGGGGTCTCGGTGTTTTGTCTCTTGACGCCATTAAGTTCCAGTTGCAGCGCTCTAATCGTGGTCATCGTGTGTCTGTGAATCACAACATGAAAGGCAATGAGTGACAACATATCCACATATTGAGTCATACAACTTTAGCATGGGGAAAGAGTTTGCTTCTAACATGTATACTGGGAGTCTGAATGATGAGAGCATCTTAACCCAGCTGTAGGTCCATTGTGTGTGTTGGTCTTTTAAGCCTCAACATCATCCAGCTCTGGGGGCATTGGGGATGCTTGCTCTCAAAGTACTGCATGAATGTCTAAGGAATTGAGGATAACAACAATTGTTGGCCGAGACTGACTGGTGACAAACGATAACAAAGCAATAAGATGCATCAAACTACTCCACATAACAGGCCAGTACAATGGACTAGACACAAAGAGAAACCTAAAAGTTAGGGATGTCAAACGTTCAGGCTGCTGTACAGACTATGGAGGCTCTAGTCTAGAGCACCTGGTTAAATTGTGTTTGAGAGCATTATTTTACTCTCTAAATGGTTAAATGAGTGAGAAAGAGATGTCATTGTTGCAATAGTTTGTGAGTGGGCAACATACTGTATACTATCATCTTAAATTGACATGTTAAATTATTTTGCCATAGTAAATTATTATAAATTACACTAATTTCCCACAAGTCTGCATTTTCACCCCATAAAATCTTGTGGAATTACACATCCATTTTACCTCAGATTGTTGATGCTAGTATAAAAGTGTATAGTTTTCAAGATGACATATGATTGATTGCTTAAAACAGATTAATATATTTGGTTTTGTACCGATGATTTTGTCACAGGCGTTGGGTTATGCAGGACTTAGAAATGCCACATAGGTTTATGAAATGGCACAGAAGATTAAACACGGTCTCTATAAAAGTCTATGGCCACACACCAACATGGATTTGACAGTCAAACGGTCACTTAAATAGCAGCAAACCGTTGTCACTGTTGATATTCTACGTGATTCGTTTAAAGTTAACTAACAAAAACGTGGTCTGTTTCCTACCGAAATCAACACCTGACATTACAAGATAAAAATGTAATTCCGCTACACGTTCATCTAACCAACCGTGTTTAGGTTATTCCAAGTGTGAATATAGTTACTTCAAACAGCGCTACACCACCAACATTTAACCCCCATTCTACTGATTTCAGCGTGACGTCGGCTGATGTAAAAGGGCTTTATAAATACATTTGATTGATTGAAGTGGCGACCCACTTAAAACAAAATGCAACAATTCAAAACGTAGGCCTAGCTAGCTGTCTTCTACAAATTGTCCTCTTAAAACCTGTTGAGGATCTTATCCCGATCTTATCCCGGTATTGGGATTCATTGTCATGTGACCATGGCGGGGAATTCAAAACTGCAAGAGTAATCATTTCAAAAAATCAAATAATCAACTATTTTCCTCCATTTGAAAGATATATCTCCTAAATCTAACCACGCTGTCCGATTTTCAGAGGCATTACGGAGAATGCATAAAGTTAGGTTATGTGAGGAGAGTACATTGACAATAGCTGCGTGTAATGTTTAGCCAATTCAAAGAAGGGCATCAACAGACAGAAAACTAGCTAGAATTATGCACTTACCTTTGACAATCTGCATCAGATGACACTCATAGGACATTATGTTATACAATACATGCATTTTTAGTTCCATCAAGTTCATATTTATATCCAAAAACAGCATTTACAGTCGCGGTGAAATTCAGAATTTTTTTCGGCTCGAATGCACCCAGTGAATCCAGCATTACAAATCACGGAATTACTATTCGAAAACATTGGTAAATTATAATATTGTCATTCAAAGAATAATATATTATCATCTCGTAATTGCTACCGAATGGCCAGATCTCAAAATAACTTTACTGGGAAATCACATTTTGCATAAACTGACTACTATGCTAACAACAATAAGCTATATGCTAAGCTATACCGTTAGCATTAGCATCATCTAATATCGATAATAACATTCTAAATATCCCCTTACCTTTGATTATCTCCATCAGAAGGCGCTGCCAGAGATCCCAGGTCCAGAACAAATGTGGTTTCTTTTGACAAAGTTCATAATTTATGTCCAAATAGTTAGCGTTCAGTAGGCTCCCACAAAATGAGGTGGGCAGTGTAAAGTCACGTCGAAAAGCTAAAGAAAACCTAGTAAATAATCTATTTACGTTTGTTCAAACATGTCAAACGTTGTTTAGCACTAATCTTTTGTTCCATTTTTAACGTGAAACATCAGTAAACATCAGTAATATTTTCACACAACCTATCAAGTGTCTAGAATAAACGATAATGACAAAGGCACTCTTCTCAGATTCATGCGCAGGCGCAAAAAATGAAGTGATGACGTGTCAACTTGTAAGCTTTCTAATTCGGTCTGTATTCATGACAGATGCTTCCAACAACTTTCTAAAGATCGTTGACATCTAGTGGAAGCAGTAGGAGTTGCGAACTGAATCCTTTCTCACTGTGGTATCTTTAAAACAATGACACTAAATAGTACAGTCAAAAAATTCTCATTTTTTTTAATCTATTTTTCACAGGTTTTTGCCTGCAATATGAGTTTTGTTATACTTACAGACACCATTCAAACTGTTTTAGAAAATTCAGAGTGTTTTCTATCCGAATGTGTTAATAATATGCATATCCTAGCTTCTGAGTTGGTGTAGGAGGCAGTTAAAAATGGGCACATATTTCTTTCAAAATTCTCAATACTGCCCCCGTGGCCCGTAGAGGTTTTAACAGTGATGTACACATTATTATACCCTCTGGGTTCCTGCATGAACGCCACCAACCACGCTATGATCCAACTAGTGGTCAGTATGCACTACTACACCCTCTCTCACATGAACACTAACATTGGTTTCAGTGGGAAAGATGGTAAATGGCTCAGACATTAATGGGAAATATGGCAGATTGAAAGTAAAATCCCCATGTTAACTGAGTCTACAATGGCAGACTCTCTGGGCCAGTGGGACGCTTGCGTCCCACCCTAATCAACAGCCAGTGGAATCGCGTCGCGCTAAATGCAAAACCTCATAAATGCTATAACTTCAATTTCTCAAACATATGACTATTTTACACCGTTTTATAGATACACCTCTCCTGAATCGAACCACGTTGTCCGATTTCAAAAAGGCTTTACAGCAAAAGCAAAACATTAGATTATGTCAGCAGAGTACCCAGCCAGAAATAATCACACAGCCATTTTCAAAGCAACTAGTATGCATCACAAATACCCAAAACACAGCTAAATGCAGCACGAACCTTTGACAACCTTCATCAGATGACACTCCTAGGACATCATGTTACACAATACATGCATTTTTCGTTCGATAAAGTTCATATTTATATATAAAAACAGCATTTTACATCGGCGCATGACATTCAGAAAATCTTTTCCCTCAAATGCTTCCGGTTTATTAGCGCTACAATTTACAAAATTACTATTCGAAAACATTGTTAAAATGTAATATTGTCATTCAAAGACTTATAGATTAACATGTCTTGAATGCCATCTCTTTACCAGATTTAAAAATAACTTTACTGGGAAATCACACTTTGCAATAAACGAAGTGGTATGCCCAGCAAAAAAGTCTAGGCTATAAATGTTGGAGCCATCTTGGAACGATCAACCATCAAAAATACTATTGTAAATAATCCCTTACCTTTGATTATCTTTATCAGAAGGCACTTCTAGGTATCCCAGGTCCATAACAAATGTAGTTTTGTTCAAAAAAGTTAATAATTTATGTCCCAATAGTGTTAGCTGTACCGTGTGCGTCTGACTTGTCGTCAGGAATGAGCAAAAAAATATATTTAAGTTTGTTCAAACATGTCAAACGTTGTATAACATAAATCTTTAGGGGCTTTTTCAACCAGGGCTTCAATAATATTCCATTGGGACGGTTGCATTGTCTTTCAAAACGTTTCGAAAAGGGAGAGTACCCATGGGCGCCGACGTCACAATGGTAATGGCCCATCCCCTGTGACCAAGATAAACAGGCACTCTTTCAGTCAATTTTGATAGTAGGAGACTCAAACCACTTTGTAAAGACTGGGGACATCTAGTGGAAGCCATAGGAAGTGCTAAATGATCCACAAGCCCCTGTGTGTTTCAATGGCAAATGTTTGAAGTGATATCCACACATCAGATTTCAGTTTCCTGTCAGGATTTGTCTCAGGGTTTTGCCTGCCATATGAGTTCTGTTATACTCACAGACACCATTCAAACAGTTTTAGAAACTTTAGGGTGTTTTCTATCCAAAGCCAATAATTATATGCATATTCTAGTTACTGGGCAGGAGTAGTAACCAGATTAAATCGGGTACGTTTTTTTATCCGGCCGTGTCAATACTGCCCCCTATGTAGAGTACAGATAGTGAGAAGTTACATTCAAGACTGAAGTGGTCGACTTTATACTATATGCCTGCTCTTTAAATGACAGACTGACCAGGTAAAACTATGATCCCTTATTGATGTCACTTATTAAACCCACTTCAATTAGTGTAGATGAAGGGGAGGAGACAGGTTAAAGAATGATGTTTAAGCATTGAGACATGGATTGTGTATGTGTGCTATTCAGAGGGTGAATGGGCAAGACAAAAGATTTAAGTGCCTTTGAACAGTGTATTTAAGTGCCTTTGAACAGGGTATGGTAGTAGGTGTATCAAGAATGGTCCACAACCAAAAGGACATTGAACGAATTTGACACAACTGTGGGAAGCAATGGAGTCAACATGGGCCAGCATCCCTGTGGAACACTTTCGACAGCTTGTAGAGTCAGTACAGTGTCACACATCACAATACAATGCCATAAAGTGTGGGCCTGTAGTACCTGTAAATCAACTAAACGTTGTTGTTTATTTCCATATGTAAAGAATAAAGCATAATTGTTCATGTAATATTAGCCTCATAACTCCAGGAAGAGGTAATAGTGATAAAATGATGAAGTAAATGAAAAGACAGAGACAAATACTTTTAAATGACCAGTTATTTTATTTAAAAATGTCAAATTCAGTGCAAAGTAATGTAGTGCATTAGTGTCTAGATCCCTGTTAGGTGGCAAAGTGTCATAAGAATCCTGTGGGGAGAGAAAACAAGGGAATACATTAATTTAATGGGTGTTAACTAATCACGGCTCAACGAAGCACTTCATGTCCTCAAATCCTGAGAGAGAGAGAAAGAGAGATGGACAGAGAGAGAGAGATGGACGGAGAGAGAGAGAGATGGACAGACAGAGAGAGAGTGTGGTCTTTCAGATCTCTGCAGCAGGACTACATGCTGGCCATGAGGTTCTCCAGGTGGTACTCCAGGAGGCTGGAGAGCTCAGTGACCAGAGATTCTGGGTTAAAGTACCAGGCCAGCTGCTGCCCAAACATGTCATCTAGCAGAGCCATCAGCCCGCCCTGAAGAGAACACCACACAACACATAGATAATGGCTCTGAGTTACTAGCTTACCAAGAGGAAAGAGACAATGAGAGTTACTCCCTGTAAAACGTCATTGAAACCATGTTAATCAGGAAAAAGGAAACTAGGAATAAGGAAGTAAACTCGACTCTTACATTGAGCAGCAGCAGGTATCTCTCAGCCTTTGGCTCAATGCTGGAAGTTACGGGCAGGAAGGAGTACAGGAGAGCGTACAGACGCTCCATGAACCCACCAGGGTGCTAAAGGAAACAGAGGAGGAGAGAAGAGAAATTGAAGTGAAATTGCTAATAGGGAGACATGGAAACATGTACCAGTGAGATGCTATTTACCACCATCATGGACTTCTGAGCTGTCATCATCCCAAACACCACCAGTTCAAAGAGGACATCTATCAGGTTAACATGATGGATCTAGGACAAGAAAACACGTTTGGAGAAAATAGGAAGGATTTCAAATAGATCAGATACTGTGATGTATAAAATACATGCATGTGGAAGAACTCAAAGTGAGACTTGAAAGAGTTAATGAACTCACCTTTGCCTCAGCCAGCTCCCTCTCAATGTCAATCTTCTTGGAGGGGTCACTCAGGTAGTCTACAAAGTCCTTATAGGCACGGATGAATTCGGCCTCGTCCTATCACAAAGCAAAGAGCATTGATGTTAGTGAACAGAAGACATTTCCCACTGAGGACGCTCTCTTTCCCTTGAATGAATAATGAGTTAGTGAGCTACCATGTGGTGGGCCTGAACCAGTGCGCCCATTAGGACCTTTCCTGCCACAAACAGATGGTTCCTGCTCAGGGTGGAACCAAGCAGTGTCTAGAGAAGAGGGAAGAGTTAGGGTGAGACATCCATCTTCCTCTAGGAGACAGACAGAACAAGAAGATACAGAGAGAAAAAATAAAAGTGGGTCCACTCACAGTGAAGGCCTGGCGCAGGGAGACGAGCCTCAGGGCGATGTCCTCCACTCTCTTGGTGGTAAGGTAGAGGCTGTGGGAGGGAGGGAATGGAGCATGTCAACCATTAGAGTCAATGGGGATAACAGCATGGTGACCACTATCCTTCAGCATCTGACAAGCCCGGACTACACAGACATTTAGAGGAACTCACTTTAGCAGAGGAACCTCCCTCTCCTCAGGTAGCAGGTCCTCCTCCCAGCCCTACAACAACAGAACAAACATTCAACATCAGTGACGAATGCAATGACATGACAAACAATGGGTCAATGGAAGGATCTTAATGCTACTAGTCAACAGAATGTGTAGCTGTGTGTCTAACATCTGACCTCATAGCAGTTGTGGCCCTCAGGCTCTGGCTCAGTGAACTGCTGATTGGTGGGTGTAGAGACGGAGGCAGCTTCCGACCACGCCGAGGAGGAGAGCAGCCCATCCAGCCCCATGTGGAGAGTGGTGTACACCACCGAGACATCAGTCTGCTGCTCCAAAAACACACACAACACACCTGTTTACCACACACACACATTATTAGAAAACAGAGCATATCTAATGGACAAATGCCCAGTCATTTGTATTCTATATACATAGGAAAACGTTTATTTACCTGGTAGCAGCCAAGCGTCACGTCCACAGACGTCTCGTGGCGGAGGTGAGATGCATACTGGGTCACCCTGCCAGCCACATACTGACAGAGAGAGACGAGATGTTAAGGCCAAATGGAATAAGTAAAGAAAAGCCTAATCTAATACTATTTACACCTTACCTGGATCCAAGTGACAGACTGCACCTTGGTGGCACAGTAGGGGATGCCCTCTGGACTAAGCCTGGCTGTCTCCTTGGAGATGGCCCACACCAGTTGAGTCTCCAGGCCTCGAACCCTACTCACATGGTGCATCCTCACCACCACCTGCTGTGGAGAGAAACAACAAAACAACATCAACAAAACAACATCAGCCATCGCTGTAACATATTTCCATCAAGATCACATGACTCTGACAATGTAGATTAGGACTAGACAGTTACAAAGACACATACCTGGGATCCCCCACGCATGTAGGTGATAATGGGGCTGATGAACTGGAAAGTCCTCCAGGCTTTAGCCACCGGACCGGCATTGTTCTGCACAAGAGGGGGGTGACATTACAATACATTCAGGTTAGAAACAGCAAACATTGTAATGGTGATGTGACTGTGTGTGGTTCTCTTACCCTGATCACAACAGGCCCACAGTACAGGGGGCTGAACCTAATCGCTATCAGCTGCCAATTACCAGTGGCCTCCTAAAGCAGACAACAAAGATTTTCACAATGAATATGTGGGATACTTTTCAAACATAAAACCAAAAACTTTCTGAAAAGTGTACCTCAAGGATGATAGCAGCATCCTGGACATGAAGGATAACTGGCAGCAGTGGCACATCCAACTGGACCTCATCCAGTACAGTTGATTCTAAAATTAGGAAAAGGAATACAAACAAACAATTATTAGGACGTAAAATGTAGCACGCTAGCTAATACTACTAGCAAAAGTGCATCGTTTAGCAACAATTACTAAAGTTAACGTTAGCTTGCAGGTCTGGATTACAGAAATACACAACATTTCACAAATCATATTGTCGATATTGAATGTGGTAAATAAGAAGTTTAAAACTCCACATACCATCTTCGAAGTCGCTGTCGCTGTCCACCTCCCGACGATCGCGAACCCTGCAAAACGGAAAAAGAGAAGAAAAACAAACCACAAATGAATTTGAACAACCTGTCGACGCAGTAGGCCGCCGACGTCCTCGCAGTCTCTCCGTCAATGTTGAAAAGCACCCAGGCATTTTCCAGTCGATGTTTCAATCTCAGGTCTCAAAAATCAGTCAAGTTTGTTGTTGTTGAACAGCAAATTCAAGTTGTTCTTGTTTTCGAACAGAAAACGTTCAATAGAACGCCGATATGTTCTAACGGTTAGATGTCTCATGGCAACACATATATTTGAAAATTGTTGTTTACAAAATTGACAGCTGTGTTGCCATAGAAATGAGTTTGGAACTCTATGGTTACCGTTAGAATCCTATACAGTTCCTGGTCATCATTCTAATTCTATTGACCCTATTTTGTCACCAGAGGCTTTCCTATGTTGTGTGTGTATAATGTAAAATAAAAATACCATTTTTTTTTTAAAGTCACTAGCTTGGTCAATGGCCCATTGACATGTTTTAGCTTGTTTCATGGAAGTTGTTGTTGAACTTCTGAAAGTCTAGGCTTTGGCTCAGTGGGCTATAAAGTGTTGTGGAGCACAAACAACCCGGGTTAAAACATATTGACCAAATTCAGACAAGGGGGGCAAAGCCACAGCCCACTGATGTTGGAGAGCACTGAAGCATCTGCATAATAATAATCCATATCTCTTATATAAACAGGATATTATCATTGATTATATCAAAGTGTATGTATGAATAAGTGTGATTGACCTTTTTTTCATGGTAGGTTCACCTTTTGAAGCCAGATGAGGTTCCCAAAGCGTGCTGCGGACCCACCAAGCTCAGTCCCATCTCTGTACTCTTCTACGACGACAACAACAATGTGATCCTAAAGAAGCATCGCAACATGGTGGTCAAGACCTGTGGATGCCTGTGACATCTGTGGTGGCCCATCTATTCTACATCATTTTAATAAACCTCACTACCATTGTTCCAAAAGATACAAACAGGGTAATATACCTTGCAGCCAGCAGTTGATAGCAATAATCTGGCAATATGTGGATAAATAGTATGTATCTACACTGAACAAAAATATAAACGCAACATTGAACTATTTCAACGAGTTTACTGAGTTATAGTTCCTATAAGGAAATCAGTCAATTAAAATATGTTCTTTAGGCCCTAATCTATGGATTTCACATGACTGGGAATCCAGATGTGCATCTGTTGGTAACAGATACCTTTTTAAACGAAGATAGGAGCGTGGATCAAAAAAACAGTCAGTATCTGGTGTGACCACCATTTGCTTCATGCAGCGGGACACATTTAATTGAATACATTTTTGTTCTATTTTATTTAACTAGGCAAGTCAGTTAAGAACAAATGTTTATTTACAATGTCGGCCTACCCGGCCAAACACGACAACGCTGGGCCAATTGTGCGCCGCCCTATGTGACTCCCAATCATGACCGGATGTCATGCAGCCTGGAATCGAACCAGGGACTGCAGTGACACCTCTTGCACTGAGATGCAGTAACTTAGACCGCTGCGCCATTCGGGAGCCCACATCTCCTTAGCATAGAGTTGATCAGGCTGTTGATTGAGGCCTGTGGAATGTTGTCCCACTCGTCTTCGTTGGTTTTTTAAAGTTGCGGGAACTGGAACACGCTGTCGTGCACGTTGATCCAGAGCATCCCAAACATGCTTGCGAATATTTAGGACATGGAGGAATTGGGACATTTTCAGCTCCCTGGAATTGTGTACAGATCCTTGCGCAATTGGACCGCACATTAAAGTGCTGAAATATGAGGTGGTGGCGGCGGATTACTGGCACAGCAAAGGGCCCCAGGATCTCATAGCGGTATGTCTGTGCATTCAAATTGCCATCGATAAAATGGAATTGTGTTCGTCATCCGTAGCTTATGCCTGTCTATACCATAACTCCACTGCCACCATGTGGCACTTTGTTCACGACATTGACATCAGCAAACTGCTCGCCCACTGAAGTCAGTTATGATGCCGAACTGCAGTAAGATCAAGACCCTGGTGAGTACGACGAGCACGCAGATGGCCTTCCCTGTGACAGTTTCTTACAGTTTGTGCAGAAATTCTTCAGTTGTGCAATCCCAGTTTCATCAGCTATCCGGTTGTCTGATCTCAGACGATCCCGCAGGTGAAGAAGCCGGATGTGGAGGTCCTGGGCTGGCGTGGTTACATGTGGTCTGCGGTTGTATGGCCGGTTGGATATACAGCCAAATTCTCTAAAACGACATGGTAGAGAAAGGAATATTAAATTCTCTTGCAACAGCTCTGGTGGCCATTCCTGCAGTCAGCAGGTGGATGGATTATCTTGTCAAAGGAGAAATGCTCACTAACAGGGATGTAAACAAATTGGTGTACAACATTTGAAAGACATACTCTTTTTGTGCATATGGAACATTTCTGGGATCTTTTATTTCAGCTCATGAAACATGGGACCAACACTTTATATGTGGCATTTATATTTTTGTTCAGTATAATATATTGATTTTGAGTATGAGAATGGTATATGAATAACACCTCTTGCCTCTTTCCTAAAGAAGGATCTTCACATTCGACTTATAACCATACTTCTTGTTTTTTAAAATGTATTTGTAAGAATGACAATTACAACAATACTGATTGAACACTTATTTTAACTTAATATAATACATAAATAAAATCAATTTAGCCTCAAATAAATAATGAAACATGTTCAATTTGGTTTAAATAATGCAAAAACAAAGTGTTGGAGAAGAAAGTAAAAGTGCAATATGTGCCATATAAAAAAGCTAACGTTTAAGTTCCTTGCTCAGAACATGAGAACATATGAAAGCTGATGGTTCCTTTTAACATGAGTCTTCAATATTCCCAGGTAAGAAGTTTTAGGTTGTAGTTATTATAGAAATGATAGGACTATTTCTCTCTATATGATTTGTATTTCATATACCTTTGACTATTGGATGTTCTTATAGGCACTTTGGTATTGCCAGTGTAACAGTATAACCTCCGTCCCTCTCCTCGCTCCTACCTGGGCTTGAACCAGGAACACATCGACAACAGCCACCCTTGAAGCAGCGTTACCCACGCAGAGCAAAGGGAACAACTACTCCAAGTCTCAGAGCGAGTGACGAAAGTGCTGTTTGAATGAATGCTTACGAGCCTGCTGCTGGCCTACCACCGCTCAGTCAGACTGCTCTATCAAATCATAGACTTAATTATAATATAATAAACACACAGAAATACGAGCCTTAGGTCATTAATATGGTCGAATCCGGAAACTATCATCTCGAAAACAAAATGTTTTTTTCTTTCAGTGAAATACGGATCCGGTCCGTATTTTATCTAACGGGTGGCATCCATAAGTCTAAATATTCCTGTTACATTGCACAACCTTCAATGGTATGTCATAGTTACGTAAAATTCTGGCAAATTAGTTCGCAACGAGCCAGGCAATGAACGCAAGAGCAGTGACACAATTTCATGTTAGCAGGGAATATTAACTAAATAGGCAGGTTTAAAAATATATACTTTTGTATGGATTTTAAAGAAAGGCATTGATGTTAATGGTTAGGTACATTGGTGCAACGACAGTGCTTTTTTCTCAAATGCGCTTGTTAAATCATCACCCGTTTGTCGAAGTAGGCTGTGATTCGATGAGAAATTAACAGGCACCGCATCGATTATATGCAACACAGGACATGTTTGATAAACTAGTAATATCATAAACCATGTGTAGTTAACTAGTGATTATGTTAAGACTGATAGTTTTTTATAAGATAAGTTTAATGCTAGCTAGCAACTTACCTTGGCTTCTTGCTGCCCTCGTGTAACAGGTAGTCAGCCTGCCATGCAGGCTTCTCGTGGAGTGCAATGTAAGGCAGGTGGTTAGAGCGTTGGACTAGTAACCAGAAGGTTGCAAAAACGAATCCCCAAAGTCATTGAAAATAAGAATGTGTTCTTAATCTGACTTGCCTAGTTAAATAAAATAAAAATATTTTTTTCAATCGGTAAATCGGTGGCCAAAAATACTGATTGTTATGAAAACTTGAAATCGGCCCTAATTAGTCGGCCATTCTGATTAATCGGTCGACTTCTAGTAGAGGTTGATTTGATGCAGAAGTGAGAGCAAATGCCAGTGAACACAGACCTTCAGAAACTGATCGACACTCCTATCCTAGACAGTGTCACCGCTCTTCAGTTACAAAGCATTGCAGTATGTTGGAAATACATTTGAAAATACTTGTAAGTATGCATTTGTCTGGTATCAGTATAGACGGAATGGCGTTTAACTTGCATTCGGAATTAACGATTCTCTGCTAGAATTACAAGGCACACATATTCTCTCTCTCACACACACACAAAACGTATTCACTGCTTTCCTTCAGAATGGATCAAATAGGCAGAGGAATGCGTTCATATACACTGCTCCAAAAAATAAAGGGAACACTAAAATAACACATCCTAGATCTGAATGAATGAAATAAAATTTTCTTTACATAGTTGAATGTGCCGACAACAAAATCACACAAAAATAATCAATGGAAATCCAATTTATCAACCCATGGAGGTACCTAATGGCAGTCAGGCTACCTCTGGCGAGCACATGGAGGGCTGTGCGGCCCCCCAAAGAAATGCCACCCCACACCATGACTGACCCACCGCCAAACCGGTCATGCTGGAGGATGTTGCAGGCAGCAGAACGTTCTCCACGGCGTCTCCAGACTCTGTCACGTCTGTCACATGTGCTCAGTGTGAACCTGCTTTCATCTGTGAAGAGCACAGGGCGCCAGTGGCGAATTTGCCAATCTTGGTGTTCTCTGGCAAATGCCAAACGTCCTGCACGGTGTTGGGCTGTAAGCACAACCCCCACCTGTGGACGTCGGGCCCTCATACCACCCTCATGGAGTCTGTTTCTGACCGTTTGAGCAGACACATGCACATTTGTGGCCTGCTGGAGATCATTTTGCAGGGCTCTGGCAGTGCTCCTCCTGCTCCTCCTTGCACAAAGGCGGAGGTAGCGGTCCTGCTGCTGGGTTGTTGCCCTCCTACGGCCTCCTCCACGTCTCCTGATGTACTGGCCTGTCTCCTGGTAGCGCCTCCATGCTCTGGACACTACGCTGACAGACACAGCAAACCTTCTTGCCACAGCTCGCATTGATGTGCCATCCTGGATGAGCTGCACTACCTGAGCCACTTGTGTGGGTTGTAGACTCCATCTCATGCTACCACTAGAGTGAAAGCACCGCCAGCATTCAAAAGTGACCAAAACATCAGCCAGGAAGCATAGGAACTGAGAAGGGGTCTGTGGTCCCCACCTGCAGAACCACTCCTTTATTGGGGGTGTCTTGCTAATTGCCTATAATTTCCACCTGTTGTCTATTCCATTTGCACAACAGCATGTGAAATTTCTTGTCAATCAGTGTTGCTTCCTAAGTGGACAGTTTGATTTCACAGAAGTGTGATTGACTTGGAGTTACATTGGGTTGTTTAAGTGTTCCCTTTATTTTTTTGAGCAGTGTAGTATGTATCTACACTGAACAAAAACATAAATGCAACATGCAACAATTCCAATGATTTTACTGAGTTATAGTTCATATAAGGAAATTGGTTAATTAAAATACATTCTTTATGTCCTAATCTATGGATTTCACATGACTGGGAATACAGATATGCATCTGTTGATCACAGATACCTTTTTAAATAAAGATAGGGGTGTGGATCAGAAAACCAGTCAGTATCTGGTGTGACCACCATTTGCCTCATACAGAGGGACACATCTCCTTAGCATAGAGTTGATCAGGTTGTTGATTGAGGCCTGTGGAATGTTGTCCTGCTCCTCTTCGATGGTTTTGCGAAGTTGTTGGATATTGGTGGGAACTCGAACCCACTGTCGTGCACATCAATTCCGACCATCCCAATCATGCTCAATGGGTGAGATGTCTTGTGAGTCTTCGGTGTGCACTACTTCTTCTCCAAGCTACAGATCACCACCACTACCATCCTCTACTTGACCATGATCATGGTGTTCATATTCTTCCTCAACGACAGTGGCACACTACGCAATGACAGTCGCATACTATGCAAGACTAGAATGTAACAGGTTTTTTCAGAGGAGCTTAAACAAATACGGTGTATCCTGATTTTTACTTTACAAAACGGTACTGGAGCTTTTTGCAGACTTTGGCAGATTCATCGGCTGTTTCCCGGCCACCCCTCCCGATAGGAATTGAATCAGCCTTTTAATAAATGGAATTTGGTGGTGCTATAATAGCGAGCCGAGCTAGTTGAAAATATTGATGCCAGGGATATTTTTGGTCTGTGTGCTCCTGAAGTACCGTGGCCCTGTGTTCTCTTTCATTCGTTTTGTTTTTAATGTATTTCTGGTACCCTCCTACCTGAGCAGAATGAGGCATGTGTGGCGTTTCACTGTTAAAATCATCCCAGTGGGGATATGAAACACCTACGTGTTGCAAAGTCACGCTTCTCTAAGTCAGGGGTATTCAACTCTTACCCTACGAGGTCCAGAGCCTGCTGGTTTTCTGTTCTACCTGATAATGAATTGCACACACCTGGTGTCCCAGGTCTAAATCAGTCCATGATTAGAAGGGAGCAATGGAAAAAATGCAGTCGAACTGGCTTCGAGGTCCAGAGTTCATTTTGAAGGCTCTAAGTCATCTCTGCTCTACCAATGTGTTTAATGGGCTGATGTGGGTAATACTAATACAGAGAACCATTGTAAGACATTTTTTTCATCTTTAAAGCTTTTGGCCTTTTTATGCCATTGTGTTTACCACCATTAAATCTGTAGTTTGAAGCATCTATTCTTCCGCACCCAGAAACCTGTTCCTTTTACTCTCTGTTCCGAACGCACTAGACGACCAGTTCTTATAGCCTTTAGCTGTACTCTTATCCTACTCCTCCTCTGTTCCTCTGGTGATGTAGAGGTTAATCCAGGCCCTGCAGCGCCTAGCTCCCAATTCCCAAGGGGCTCTCATTTGTTGACTTCTGTAACCGTAAAAGCATTGGTTTCATGCATGTTAACATTAGATGCCTCCTCCCTAAGTTTGTTTTACTCACTGCTTTAGCACACTTTGCCAACCCGGATGTCCTAGCCATGTCTGAATCCTGGCTTAGGAAGGCCACCAAAAATCCTGTAATTTCCATCCCTAACTATAACATTTTCCGACAAAATAAAACTGCCAAAGGGGGCGGAGCTGCAATCTACTGCAAACACAGCCTGCAGAGTTCTGTCATACTATCCAGGTCTGTGCCCAAACAATTCAAGCTTCTACAGTACTTCTAAAAATCCACCTTTCCAGAAACAAGTCTCTCACCGTTGCCGCTTGTTATAGACCACCTTCTGCCCCCAGCTGTGCCCTGGACACCATATGTGAATTGATTCACCCCATCTATCTTCAGAGCTCGTACTGTTAGGTGACCTAAACTGGGACATGCTTAACACCCCGGCCATCCTACAATCTAAGCTAGGTGCCCTCAATTTCACACAAATTATCAATGAACCTACCAGGTACAACCCCAAATCTGTACACAGGCATCCTAATAGATGTCATCCTGACCAACTTGCCCTCTAAATACACCTCTGCTGTCTTCAACCAGGATCTCAGCGATCACTGCCTCATTGCCTGCGTCTGTAATGGGTCTGCGGTCAAACGACCACCCCTCATCACTGTCAAACGCTCCCAAAACACTTCAGCGAGCAGGACTTTCTAATTGACCTGGCCCGGGTATCCTGGAAGGATATTGACCTCGTTCCGACAGTAGCGGATGCCTGGTTATTCTTTAGAAGTGCTTTCCTCACCATCTTAAATAAACATGCCCCATTCAAAAAATTTAGAACCAGGAACAGATATAGCCCTTGGTTCACTCCCGACCTGACTGCCCTTGACCAGCACAAAAACATCCTGTGGCGTTCTCCATTAGCATCGAATAGCCCCCGCGATATGTAACTTTTCAGGGAAGTTAGGAACCAATATCCACAGGCAGATAGGAAAGCCAAGGCTAGCTTTTTCAAACAGAAATTTGCATCCTGTAGCACAAACTCCAAAAAGTTCTGGGACACTGTAAAGTCCATGGAGAATAAGAGCTTTCCAATAAGAGATTGGAAAGCTGCCGCGGTCATCCCCCTCTTCAAAGGTTGAGACACTCTAGACCCAAACTCTTACAGACCTATATCTATCCTGCCCTGCCTTTCTAAGGACTTTGAAAGCCAAGTTAAGAAACAGCAGTTAACAAACAGTTAACATTTCAACCAGCTTCATGAGGTAGTCACCTGGAATGCATTTCAATTAACAGGTGTGCCTTCCTAAAAGTTAATTTGTGGAATTTCTTTCGTTCTTAATGTGTTTGAGATAATCAGTTGTGTTGTGACAAGGTAGGTAGGAATCTCTGGGTCTTCCTTTCCAGTGGCAGTCCTCATGAGAGCCAGTTTCATGGTTGATGGTTTTTGCAACGGAAGAAACTATCAAAGTTCTTGCAATTTTCTGGATTAACTGACATTCATGTCTTAAAGTAATGATGGACTGTTGTTTTTCTTTGCTTATTTGAGCTGTTCTTGCCATAATATGGACTTGGTCGTTTACCAAATAGGGCTATCTTCTGTATACCACTCTTACCTTGTCACAAGTGATTGGCTCAAACGCATTAAGGAAAGAAATTCCACAATTGAACTTTTAAGAAGGCACACCTGTTAATTGAAATGCATTCCAGGTGACTACCTCATGACGCTGGTTGAGAGAATGCCAAGAGTGTGTGCAAAGCTGTCATCAAGGCAAAGGTTGATTACTACATGATTCCATGTGTTATTTCATAGTTTTGATGTCTTCATTATTATTCTACATTGTAGAAAATAGTAAAAATAATGAAAACCCTTGAATGAGTAGTTGTGTCCAGACTTTTGACTGGTACTGCATGTACAGTTGAAGTCGTAAGTTTACATACACTTAGGTTGGAGTCATTAAAACTCGTTTTTCAACCACTCCACAAATGTCTTGTTAACAAACTATAGTTTTGGGAAGTCGGTTAGGACATCTACTCTGTCTCAGTCTCCAGTATCTATGCTGCAATAGTTTATGTGTGAAGTGAACTTGGGCGTTGAAAACCTCAACTTATAAAACGTATAAAAAGACCCATTTGCGACCAAGCTTTAATTTCCTGACTGATGTCTTGAGATGTTGCTTCAATATATCAACAAAAATTCCCATACTATATTTATTTATTTATTTTGCTCCTTTGCACCCCAGTATTTCTACTTTGCATACTCATCTACTGTCAAATCTACCATTCCAGTGTTTTAATTGCTATATTGTATTTACTTTGCCACTATGGCCTATTTATTGCCTTTACCTCCCTTATCTCACCTCATTTGCTCACATTGTATATAGACTTATTTTTCTACTGTATTATTGACTGTATGTTTGTTTTACTCCATGTGTAACTCTGTGTTGTTATGTGTCGAACTGCTTTGCTTTATCTTTGCCAGGTCGCAGTTGTAAATGACAACTTGTTGTCAACTTGCCTACCTGGTTAAATAAAGGTGAAATAAAAAAAATAAAAAATACAATAAAAAAAAAGGTTAGCAGTAAAATTATCCCTAGCCTTAACAGGGAGCCAATGTAGAGAGCCTAGCACTCGAGTAATATGATCAAATTGTTGGGTTCTAGTCAGGATTCTAGCAGCCGTGTTTAGCACAAACTGAAGTTTATTTAGTTCTTTATCCTGGTAGCCGGAGAGTAGAGCATTGCAATAGTCTACTCTAGAAATGACTAAAGCATGAATTAGCTTCTCTGCATAATTTTGGAACAAAACGTTTCTGATTTTTGCAATGTTACGAAGATGGAAAAAAAGCGGTCCTTGAAATATTCTTGATATGTTCGTCAAAAGAGAGATCAGGGTCCAGATTAATGCAGAGGTCCTTCACAGTTTTATTTGAGACGACTGTAAAACCATCAAGATTAATTGTCAGATCCAACAGCAGATCTCTTTGTTTCTTCGGACCTAGAATTAGCATCTCTGTTTTGTCTGAGTTTAAAAGTAAAAAAATGTGTCGCCATTCACTTCCTTATGTCTGAAACACAGGCTTCCAGGGTAGGCAATTTTGGGGCTTCACCATATTTCATCAAAATGATCAGCTGTGTGTCGTCCACATAACAGTGAAAGTTGACATTGTGTTTCTGAATGACATCACCAAGAGGTCGAATATATAGTGAAAACAATAGTGGTCCAAAAAAGGAACCTTGTGGAACGTCGAAACGTACAATTGATTTGTCAGAGGACAAACCATCCACAGAGACAAACTGATATCTTTCCGATAAATAAGATCTATAACCAGGCAAGAACTTGCCCGAGTAGACCAACTAGGGTTTCAAATCTTTCCAAAATAATGTGGTGATCGATGGTGTGAAAAGCAGCACTAAGATCTAGGAGCACAAGGACAGTTGCGGAGCCTTGGTCTGACGCCATTAAAAGGTAATTTACCACCTTCACAAGTGCAGTCTCAGTGCAATGATGGGGTTTAAAACCAGACTGAATCATTTTCTATACCTTATTTGTCTTCAGGAAGGCAGTGAGTCGCTGCGCAACAGCTTTTTTTTAATGTTTGAGAGGAATGGGAGATTCGATATATGCTGATAGTTAAAAAAAAAATTCTAGGTCAAGTTTTGGCTTTTTCAAGATAGGCTTTATTACTGCCTCTTTTAGTGAATTTGGTACACATCTGGTGGATAGGGAGCCATTTATTATGTTCAACATAGGAGGGCCAAGCACAGGAAGTAGCTCTTTCAGTAGTTTAGTTGGAATAGGGTCCAGTATGCAGCTTGACGGTTTAGAGGCCATAACTATTTTCATGAATGGGTCAAGAGAAACTTGACCCATTCAACCTGAGTGTCTCCATTAATCCTAGGTCCTGGCAGTTCTGTGCAGACTCAGGACAACAGAGCTTTGGAGAAATACGCAGATTCAAAGTGGAGTCCGTAATTTGCTTTCTAATGATCATGATCTTTTCATTGAATAAGTTCATGAATTTATCACTGCTGAAGTGAAAGCTATCCTCTCTTGTTGAATGCAGCTTTTTAGTTAGCTTTGCTACAGTATCAAAAATAAATGTTGGATTGTTCTTATTCTCCTCAATTAGGTTGAAAAATAGGATGATCGAACAGCAGTGAGGGCTCATCGATATTGCACGGTACTGTCTTTCTAAGCTAGTCGGAAGACTTCCAGTTTGGTGGAGCGCCATATCCGTTCCAATTTTCTGGAAGCTTGCCTCAGGGCTCAAATTGTTTCTCTATACCAGGGAGCAAATTTCTTGTGACAAATGTTTTTTGTTTTTAGGGGTGTGACTGCATCTAGGGTATTACGCAAGGTTAAATTAAGATCCTCAGTTAGCTGGTTAACCGATTTTTGTACTCTGACGTCCTTGGGTAGGTGGAGGGAGTCTGGAAGGGCATCTAGGAATCTTTGGGTTGTCCGAGAATTTATAGCACGGCTTTTGATGATCCTTGGTTCGGGTCTGAGCAGAATATTTGTTGTGATTGCAAACGTAATACAATTGTGGTCCGATAGTCCAGGATTATGAGGAAAAACAGATCCACAACATTTATTCCACAGGACAAAACTAGATCCAGGGTATGACTGTGGCAATGAGTAGGTCCGGAGTAGAGGTCGACCGATTATGATTTTTCAACGCCGATACCGATTATTGGAGGACCCAAAAAAATAAACAATCGGACAATTATTATTCTTTTTTTTGCAATAATGACAATTACAACAATACTGAATGAACACTTATTTTAACTTAATATAATACATCAATAAAATCAATTTAGCCTCAAATAAATAATGAAACATGTTCAATTTGGTTTAAATAATGCAAAAACAAAGTGTTGGAGAAGAAAGTAAAAGTGCAATATGTGCTAGGTAAGAAAGCTAACGTTTAAGTTCCTTGCTCAGAACATGAGAACATATGAAAGCTGGTGGTTCCTTTTAACATGAGTCTTCAATATTCCCAGGTAAGAAGTTTTAGGTTGTAGTTATTATAGGAATTATAGGACTATTTCTCTCTATACGATTTGTATTTCATATACCTTTGACTATTGGATGTTCTTATAGGCACTTTAGTATTGCCAGTGTCCCTCTCCTCGCTCCTACCTGGGTTCGAACCAGGAACACATCGACAACAGCCACCCTCGAAGCAGCGTTACCCATGCAGAGCAAGGGGAACAACTACTCCAAGTCTCAGAGCGAGTGACGTTTGAAACGCTATTTGAGCGCACCCGTTAACTAGCTAGCCATTTCACATCAGTTACACCAGCCTAATCTTGGGAGTTGATAGGCTTGAAGTCATAAACAGTGCAATGCTTGAAGCACAGCGAAGAGCTGCTGGCAAAACGCACGAAAGTGCTGTTTGAATGAATGCTTACGGAACCGTTCCGTATTTTATCTAACAGGTGGCATCCCTAAGTCTAAATATTCTTGTAACATTGCACAACCTTCAATGTTATGTCATAATTACGTAAAATTCTGGCAAATTAGTTCGCAACGAGCCAGGCGACCCAAACTGTTGCATATACCCTGACTCTGCGTGCAATGAACGCAAGAGAAATGACACAATTTCACCTGGTTAATATTGCCTGCTAACCTGGATTTCTTTTAGCTAAATATGCAGGTTTAAAAATATATACTTCTGTGTATTGATTTTAAGAAAGGCATTGATGTTTATGGTTAGGTACAGTCGTGCAACGATTGTGCTTTTTTCGCAAATGCGCTTTTGTTAAATCTTCCCCCGTTTGGCGAAGTCGGCTGTCTTTGTTAGGAAGAAATAGTCTTCACAGTTCGCAACGAGCCAGGCGGCCCAAACTGCTGCATATACCCTGCCTCTGTTGCAAGAGACATCTGAAAAATAGAGTGTACCGGTGCTCGACCAGTCGGCGAAAGCCAACATCATCAAAGACAGAGAACGGTTGATTGTCAAGGGCAATGAATTCCATTATCTTGATGTTAATGGATTTTCCTTTTGAGTTGTCTTACTGAAACTTTCTTATTCTTTCAAATGAATGCTCGACTTGAACTTGTTTAGTTGTTGGAAGTGCGCACTTAGTATCTTTCTGCTTTTGTTCTGTGTAGCGCTGTATTTTTTGTGGCGTCATTACGTTATCTACTTACGTTATATAGGTATGCACGTCAGCTTTGACATCGGTTTTGCACATCGGCGTTAAACTAGACATCGGGCGATGCGATGTTGGCATTTTTAGCTAATATCGGCCGATTCCGATATGCTCACCGATATATCATGCATCCCTAGCTAAAATAGAACTTAGTTCTATTTGTGACGCTTGATGCACTGCAAGTCCCGCCTCTCCCATCTCCTCATTGATTTTTAGGAGCATATACCCATGTGCCATCTCCTTATTGGTTTTTAGGAGCATATACCCACGTGGGTGATTGAAAGATGAACTGAGGTCCACACTCCAGTTCAGTTGGTAGTGGTAACGCACTTTAAAGTTGGTTTCAAACAGCCATATAAAGTCCAAAGAAGAAGCCTGTGGATTAATTGTCGGAGTAGAGGACCTTGTGCATTTCAGGTCAAATAATAACCCATTGATTATATCCCAGGACAAATTAGCTAGCAACAGCAAGCTAACTTGCCATAAATATTTAGTGCTTATCGACCTGTCCCCAAATTAATATAGTTGGTTCAGAGTTAGTTTTGATATTTCAACCTGTGTGTCCTGATTGTGTCTGGTGTGGTTGGACAAAATCAACATGCGTGCGATGGCGCACGCGGACGCACGAGCATGAGTGGTCTGGTCAGCATGTAAACCGAAATGTTTGGCAAATTACCAAGTAGCAACAAACAGCACAACAGCACGGAGACAAGTCCGGAAGTTGAGGGCGGGAGTGATTGATTCGTGTTGGTCCACACAGAGGATGACAACGAATCCAAAAGAACGGAGCCTTCAGAAAGTATTCATACACCTTGACCTATTCCACATTTTATTGTCTTACAGCCTAAATTCAAAATGGATTAAATATATTTTTTTGTTCACCCATCTACAAACAATACCCCATAATGACAAAGTGAAAACATGTTTTTAGAAAATGTAATGCAGAAATATCTCATTTTTGGCACCGATTACAGCTGTGAGTCTTTCTGGGTAAATCTACTAAGAGCTTTGCACACCTGGATTGTACAATATTTCCATATTATAATTTTTTTAATTCTTCAAGCTCTGTCAAGTTGGTTGTTGATCATTGCTAGACAGACATTTTCAAGTCTTGCCATGGATTTTCAAGCCGATTTAAGTCCAAACTCTAACTAGGTCACTCAGGAACATCCAAAGTTGTCTTGGTAAGCAACTCCAGTGTATATTTGGCCTTATGTTTTAGGTTTTTGTCCTGCTGAAAAGTGAATTTGTCTCCTAGTGTCTGTTGTAAAGCAGACTGAACCAGGTTTTCCTCTAAGACTTTGCCTCTGCTTAGCTCTATTCCGTTTCTGTTTATTGTAAAAAAAACTCCTTATTCCTTGCCGATGACAAGCATACCCACAACATGATGCAGCTCCCACCAGGCTTGAAAATGTGAAAAGTGGTACTCAGTGATGTGGTGGATTTGCCCCAAGCATAACACTTTGTATTCAGGTCATGAAGTTCATTTATTTGCCACATTTTTTGCAGGCAGGATGCAGACAGAATGCATGTTTTGGAATATTTGATTATCTACAGGCTTCCTTCTTTTCACTCTGTCATTTAGGTTAGTATTGTGGAGTAACTATAATGTTGTTGATCCATCCTCAGCTTTTCCTATCACAGCCATTAAACTCTGTAACTGTTTTAAAGTCACCATTGGCCTCATGGTGAAATCTCTGAGGTTCCCTTCCTCTCCGGCAACTAAGTTAGGAAGGACACCTGTATTTTTGTGGTGACTGGTTGTATTGATACACCATCCAAAGTGCAATTAATACCTTCACCATGCTCAAAGGGATATTCAATGTCTGCATTTTTATTTATTTTTTACACATCTACCAATAGGTGCCCCTCCCTGGTCTTTGAGGTTGAATCTGTGTTTGAAATTCACTGCTCGACTGAGGGACATTACGGATATGTGTATTTGTAGGGTACAGAGATGAGGTAGTCATATAAAAATCATGTTAAACACTATTACTGAAGTCCATGCAACTTATTATGTGACTTGTTAAGCAAGTCCTGAACTTATTTAGGCTTGCCATAGCAAAGGGGTTGAATACTTATTGACTCAAGACATCTCATCTTTTCATGTTTAATTCATTAGAATGGTCAAGTGAGTGTGTGTGTAGGGTCAGTGTAAGCAAGTCAGTGCAGACAGTTTGGGTCCCATGAATGGACTATTTAGCAGTCTTGTGGCTTGAAAGTAGAAGCTGTCTCAGAGCCTGTTGGTCCGAGAGCCGATGCTCCGGTACCGTTTGCCTGACGGTAGCAGAATGAACAGTCTATAGCTTGGGTGGCTGGAGTTATTGGCAATTTTTCAGCCCTTCTTCTGACTGCCTGATAAAGAGGCCCTGGATGGCAGGGAGATTGGCCCGGTTGGCACACGTGTCTGTGTAAAGGTGTTAGATGGCACTCCTTCAGAGTTTTCCTAAGTACTTCATAAATATAAAATGTAGAGCAGAAGTACTTCTCTGTAATGTGGAATATGGAATTATGTCAGACATCACCAGTTCTTCAGCAAGTTAGTTCATATTCCTTTCACTCTATTTCTTAACATCTTTCAATATAGCAATATTCACATACGCATATGAACTATCAATGTTTCCCTTTACTGTGGGAATTGTGATCGAATCAACACAATATTTGTCACTTTCAATGCAACATACCGAAACAAAACAAACTATGCAAGACTTGGTATGCAAAACTAGAAATGCAAGAATTTTTGTTGTAGGCAGAGCGCATCGTAGTAGGATTCTTTTGCAATGACAGACACGACTCAGGCCCCATACTTTAGTCTACAGACCGGTGCACCATAACCAATCAGAGCTACAGTAGGCCTTTATGCAAATAGACCATATATGGATTGGTGCAATTCACTTTGAATGGGACTGTTTTACAGCATGAGCGGTCGTGATTATTATGCGCTTGTTTGAGATCAAAGCGTAGCCACGTCTGCACATTTGTTTGTATTCTTTGCTAGTTAGTGAGTTATTAGCCCAGTTATAGATCATTTGCAGTCAGCAATATGGGAGTGATTGCTTCCTATAAGAGCACAAAACCTGTACATTTCAAAGACGGATAGAAATGTGAGTCAGGTAAAGTGCTTTTTTTATGTCTTAAAGGGGCAAGCCGTGCATGTTTTTTTTTTAAAGTCTCATGGAATGAAGGCCTACATTGAACACCACACATTGGCTGCTACTATAGGCTGAATGATAGAATCGCTATTTCCATGTTAAAATGTTATGAGATGCATTTTCTCCTTTGTTTTTTTTATGGGTAGGCCACTCTAGTAGGCCTACATTATGATCAAATAGCCACAGTAGCCTACATGGCCACTGTTAAAACAGTAATTTAAAGCAGGTACAGTCTCAGTATTCACAGTAAACGCATGCTGGAAGTTGCACAGAAAAGTTTGCGCTCAGCAGACCTGAAATTTGCCAAGAAATATTAGAGGGAACATTGCCTGTATGTCGTTTTTGACTTCAGAGGAGTCTAGTGTTGGTTTCGTGAGGAGGGGAGCGACTCAAGCCAATTTTAAGTCAGAAGGGATGCAGCCAGTGGTCAGGGATGAGTTGAGGAGGAATTGGAGAAGGTCCCCAGAGATGGTCTGGAAAAGAAAGGAGGGGATGGGGTCGAGTGGGCAGGTTGTCTGTCAGCTGGTCGAACCTCATTAGTTGCAGGATTTCATCTGGAGAGAGAGGGGAGAAAGAGGTCAAGGTGTAGGGTAGTTCTCTGTGAGTGGGACCAGTGGACTCAATAGGCTGAGTGAATGAGGAGCGGATGATTGGCAAAGTCATCCGCGGAGAGGATGGAGGGGGTGGAGGATTGAGGAGAAGATGGAATAGACTATCCTAGGGTTAGAGGCAGAAGCTTGAAATTTAGAGTGGTAGAAAGTGGCTTTATCAGTGGATACAGAGGATGAGAAGCTGCCTGCAGCTAGGGCTGTGGCGGTCATGACATTTTGTCAGTCGGTGATTGTCAAGCAAATAACTGCTTGTCTCATGGTAATTGACCGTTAATTAACAAACACATTTAGCATCTCCTGGCTTCCACGCATAGCCTACAAGCCACTGATGCAGTCCTTTGGAAGATCTACATTTTCAAAACATCTAATAAATCAATTTAATATAGTTAACACATCACAATAAATCCAATGTTTATTTTAGACAGGTCTAAAGAAACATGTTAAGAAGAAAATGTGGTCTATTTCAGAAGAACAGGATAGCATACTCTAAGTTGTCCTTATGTTAGGCCCTGATCTGGCTATGCCATATGGCTGTGGGCTACACTAGTTCATTTAGCAGACAAGATTTGCTTAGAATTCTGTGGCATTATTTTATAGTATGAAGAATACAATTGAACATAGCTGAATAAAATAGAGCGGATATTGCCTAGGCCAGCATCCCGGAGTCGCTCTTCACTGTTGACGTTTTGACTGGTATTTTGCAGGTACTATTTAATGAAGCTGCCAGTTGAGGACTTGTGTGGCGTCTGTTTCTCAAACTAGACACAAATGTTACTTGTCCTCTTGCTCAGTTGTGCACCGGGGCCTCCCACTCCTCTTTCTGTTCTGGTTAGAGCCAGTTTGCACTGTTCTGTGAAGGGAGTAGTACACAGCGTTGCACGAGATCTTCAGTTTCTTGGCAATTTCTCGCATGGAATAGCCTTCATTTCTCAGAACAAGAATAGTTCCAGAAGAAAGTTCTTTGTTTCTAGACATTTTGAGCCTGTAATTGAACCAACAAATGCTGATGCTCCAGATACTCAACTAGTCTAAAGAAGGCCAGTTTTATTGCTTCTTTAATCAGAACAACAGTTTTCAGCTGTGCTATCATAATTGCAAAAGGGCTTTCTAATGATCAATTAGCCTTTTAAGATGATAAACTTGGATTAGCTAACACAACGTGCCATTGGAATACAAGAGTGACGGTTGCTGACAATGGGCCTCTGTACTCATATGTAGATATTCCATTAAAAAAATCTGCCGTTTCCAGCTATAATAGTCATTTACAACATTAACAATGTCTACACTGTATTTCTGATCAATTTTATGTTATTTTAATGGACAAAAAAATGTGCTTTTCTTTGAAAAACAAGGACATTTCTAAGTGACCCCAAACTTTTGAACGGTAGTGTATGTAAATAAGGTATCTGTTTTTTTATTTTTAATAGATTTCAACAAAAAAATTAAATAACAGTTTTCATGTTGTCATTATGGGGTATTGTGTGTAGATTGCTGATTAACTTTTTTGAATACTTTCCGAAGGCACTGTACCTAGGGGCGTGGCTCAGAAAACCAGTCAGAATCTGGTGTGACCACCATTTGCCTTATGCAGCGTGACATTTCCTTCGCATAGAGTTGATCAGGCTGTTGATTGTGGCTTGTGGAATGTTGTTCCACACCTCTTCAATGGCTGTGCGAAGTTGCTGGATATTGGCGGGAACTGGAACACGCTGTCGTACACGTCGATCCAGAGCATCCAAAACATGCTCAATGGGTGACATGTCTGGTGAGTATGCAGGACATGGAAGAACTGGGACATTTTCAGCTTCCAGGAATTGTGTACAGATCCTTGCGACATCGGGCTGTGCATTATCATGCTGAAACATGAGGTGATGGTGGTGGATGAATGGCACGACAATGGGCCTCAGGATCTCGTCACGGTATCAAATTGCCATTGATAAAATGCAATTGTGTTCATTGTTCGTAGCTTATGCCTGCCCATACCATATCCCCACCGCCATTTTGTGGCACTCTGTTCACAACGTTGACATCAGCAAACCGCTCGCCTACACGACACCATATACGTGGTCTGCGGTTGTGAGGCCAGTTGGACGTACTGCGAAATTCTCCAAAACAACGTTGGAGGCGGCTTATGGTAGAAAAAGTTAAATTCAATTCTCTGGCAACCTCTCTGGTGGACAATCCTGCAGTCAGCATGCCAATTGCACGCTAGCTCAAAATTGTTGACATCTGTATCATTGTGTTGTGTGGCAAAACTGCACATTTTAGAGTGGCCTTTTATTGTCCCCAGCACAACGTGCACCTGTGTAATGATCATGCTGTTTAATCAGCTTCTTGATATGCCACACCTGTGAGATGGATGGATTACAATGGCAAATGAGAAATGCTCACTAACAGGGATGTAAACAAATGTGTGCACAGAAATAAGGTTTTTCTGAGTATGGAACAGTTCTGGGATCTTTCATTCAGCACATGGGACCAACATCCTACATGTTGTGTTTATATTTTTGTTCAGTTAGATGAATCACTGTACCGAGTGTTGAAAGGGTTTCCTGACTGTGACTGAAATGGACCTGTTCCTTTAAGCATCACTCTAAGATGTGCATACCATCAATCAATAATATGAAGCTAAGAAAAAGCATTTGAATACAACGTGCTATCAAAAATATAAACATCGGGAGCAATAGCCAGGACCAGATTAAGAAATCATAAACCCCGGGGCTTTGTTAAAAAAAACAAGTAAAAAAAAAAAACAAGGACATGTTATGTATGTGACTGTTATTAAATTGTATTTTACAGGCATGGGCATTGCTGGTGTAGCATCTTTTACTGTTAGTTGGGTCATTCCTACTATGCGTAGCCTTTTGGACCTCACATTATTTTCAAAAAGTTATATCTTCAAAAAACGAAAAGTATTCTATCAGAAAAAGGACATGTTTGACTTTCAGAAAAACATATGGGTCAAGCTCAGGCACTTAAATGTTTAAATTGGGTCATTACCACCACGACAAGCAAATGACATGATAATAACGTTCTTTCAAAAGTTTGTGTTCTTGGTTACCATGGATGTGAATAGTGACAGTGGAGCACATGGATGTCATAAATTAACCAAGAAGAAGACAAGGACATATATTTGTATATATAGTGTATGTGGACACCCCTACAAATTAGTGGATTTGGCTATTTCAGCCACAGTCATTGCTGAAAGGTGTATAAAATTGAGCACAAAGCCATGCAATCTCCATTGACAAACTTTGGCAGTAGAATGGCATGTACTGAAGAGCTCAGTGACTTTCAATGTGGCACCGTCACAGGATGCCACATTTCCAACAAGTCAGTTCGTCAAATTTCTCCCCTGCTAGAGCTGCCCCGGATCAACTGTAAGTGCTGTTATTGTGAAGAGGAAACGTCTAGGAGCAACAACGATTCAGCTGCGAAGTGATAGGCCACACAAGCTCACAGAACAGGACCGCCGAGTGCTGAAGCACGTAGCGTGTAAAAATTGTCTGTCCTCGGTTGCAACAAACTACCGAGTTCCAAACTGCCTCTGGAAGCAATGTCAGCACAAGAACTGTTCATCTGGAGCTTCAGGAAATGGGTTTCCATGCCCGAGCAGCCGCACACAAGCATAAGATCATCATGCGCAATGCCATGCGTCGACTGGAGTGATGTAAAGCTAGCTGCCATTGGACTCTGGAGCAGTGCAAATGCATTCTCTGGAGTGATGAATCACGCTTCACCATCTGGCAGTTCGACGGACAAATCTGGGTTTTGTCGGATGCCAGGAGAACGCTACCTGCCCCAATGCATAGTGCCAACTGATACGTTTGGTGGAGGAGGAATAATGGTCTGGAACGGTTTTTCATGGTTCGGGCTAGGCCCCTTAATTCCAGTAAAGAGAAATCTTAACACTACAGCATACAATGACATTCTAGACGATTGTGTGCTTCCAACTTTGTGACAACAGTTTGGGGAAGGCCCTTTCCTGTTTCAGCATGATATCTCCCCCGTGTACAAAGCGAGGTCCATACAGAAATGGTTTGTCGAGATCGGTGTGGAAGAACTTGACTGGCCTGCACAGAGCCCTGAACTCAACCACATCGAACACCTTTGGGATGAATTGGAACGCTGACTGTGAGCCAGGCCTAATCGCCCAACATCAGCGTCTGACCTCACTAATGCTCTTGTGGCTGAATGGACGCAAGTCCCCACAGCAACGTTCCAACATCTAGTGGAAAGCCTTCCCAGAAAAGTGGAGGCTGTTATAGCCACTGGGTGGACCAACTCCATATTAATGCCCATGATTTTGAAATGAGATGTTTGACGAGCAGGTGTCCACATGCTTTTGGTCATGTAGTGTATATAAAACAAAATCAAACAAGATCCTATAGGATACCAGGAGTATCTTAAGAAACAAAAAGAAAGATACCTCAAGACAAAAGAAAGTGTTGAACTGAAATCCCAGTGAGGAAAAAAAGGGGGGAAAAAGGAAACAAAGGAAAATAAACCAATGTAACAGAAGATCAGCTATCCAGAAAATAGTGGTTATGGAGTCATACCTGTCAAGGAACACCCCCCCCCCCCCCCAAAAAAAATCACCTTAAGTCTTACAGCTACACAATGATGACCTATCTGCCCCTCAAATGACTCCAAATCTATGTAATTGTTTTGGCCCACAGACCGTGATAATTCAACAGAGGCAGACAAAGCACAACCTTCCACTTAAACTTGAACAGCATCACAGCCATCTCCTAGAGAAAATCAGCCCATTGCAGACATATATGAGGGACTGATTGGAAAGTGGTGTGTTGTGAAATAGGATGAAGACCCTTACCCTGGTATTATACAAGATGTTGATGCAGAGAGCTGTGCTCTAGTCAAAAGTCATGTGGGAGTCAACCGCTTATTTTGGCCAATGAGAGGACATTGTACAGTATGGTACCAACCAGGGAATGTGCTTGGGCTCGTCCCTGAGCCTCATCCAGTGACAAAACGGCATGTGATGCTTGATGGCGCAGTCTGGGAGGAAATTTGTTTTTGTTAAGCAATCGAGTGCATTAAGGGCAAAACCTAATCTTGTGTGAGCACACACCTGTCTCATGAGTCTGAATCAATAGACTGCAGCCAGTGAACAATCATGTGTTTAATGTCAACCAGTGATTCCAACCTTGTATGTGTATTTATGCCTAATGCCAAATTGTTATAAAATATGCTGTTTTTGGGGGGTTTGAATGGTCTGTTCTATATCTTCAATAAAATTAAACCTGTACAACTGTGACAATGTTTAATGGAATTTTCCATTGGTTGTTTTATATGAAATGTCATTTCCACCACACTCTGTCATTACCACACTCAGTCAGGAAAGGGTGTATTAAATTACAATTGATATTGATGATTTTTCCCATATGTGAACTTTATATGTATGTTCTTAAGATATTTCCTAAAATAATGTAAAATATTAAGATTTTGATTAGGTAAATAGATGTTTCTGAGTATCAAGGCATATATAGACATTTAGACATGACAATGATAAAACTTACAAATAGTAATTTTAATTTTTTTTATAAAACACAAATGTCATGTGAAATGTTATATAAAACACCTTCCTTTTCAACTAAAATAGCAAATTTTATGACGTGGAAGTAATGACATTTCCCCTCAGGTATTTGGGGAAACCAATACAAATCTTTATATTTTTTTTAAAGTATGGTCTCAGCCAATAATCTATCTTGTCTACAGACAGAGTGAAGAAAATATTCAGATAGATAAAAAGCCGTTTCAACGTTTCATTTTCTAAAGCATTTAACAAAAGTGCTCGTATTTGCAAATCAACTATGTATGTACTGTGGGGACAACGTCGTAGATGTACTTATTAATAAAGCTGTTGACTGATGTGCTAAACTCTTCAGCGCCATCATGAATCCCGGAACATATTCCAGTCTGTGCTAGCGAAACAGTCCTCTAATTTAGCGTTTGCTTCGTCAGACCACTTCCGTATTGAGTGCGTAACTGGTACTTCCTGTTTGAGTTTTTGCTTGTAAGCGTTAATCAAATTTGCCAAGTGGAGGGCGAGCTTTTGTATTCTTCTCTCTATGTGGAGTAAAGGTGATCTAGGTTTTTTTTCCCGCTTATGATAAAATTTAACTCAGTGTGCAGACATTGATGCCATCTTCGGGACTGTTTTACTGATACATTTTAATCAAACGCAAGTTAGTTCGTATTACTTTCTATTTATAACATATTTGGCAAAATGCAGATTCACAGCACGACTGCAAAGCCCACCTGGAAATCGACCATGTTTTCTTGTAGATGACGTCACGTCGAAGTAGCCAGCCAAAGAGGGAGTAGACCGCCACTTTGTTTAGACGACCAAAGCTTTTGGACTTAGCTACACTAATATTAACCTTGTATTATCTCATTTACTAGTTGCTGTAGGCTACTATCAAAAAACTAGATCGACAATGTCATTGGCAGACGATGTCGGATGGACATGGTCCGCGGATGAGACAAAGGCGCTGATCTCGGTATGGTCAGACGAGCAGATTCTTCTGAAGATGGAGCAAACGTACAGAAACAAACATGTTTACAGCGAAATTTCGGAGCGGTTAAAAGACCTTGGTGTCAAACGGACGTGGAAGCAGTGCCAAAACAAGATTAAGGCCTTGAAGTGGAGATACAGAGAAACACTGAGAAACCCAAGCAGTAGCCGACCGTGTCCGTTCTTTTCTGAACTGCACGAATTTCTCGCCGCCATGCCTGACATGCCTGAGTCCAAGGAAACTGACGAGGAGGAAGATACTGGTAAGAAAATCAGGTTACATTCATAGTTTCAGTGTCAAACTTGACAATTGTTTTCTTTAAAAAAAAAAAAAAATGTGGCGCGATATTAATTTCTAGAATTCGCAGCCCAATTCTGATATTGTTTTCAATGGACCAATCATAACAAGCTCAAAAAATATATATATTGATGTGAAAAGATCTGATGTTATTGGTCAAAGACTAATTAGTGGAAAAATATATAAAAATGTGGCTGCCTGTGTAAACTCTGTCAAACAGCTCAACATAATAATCTTCAAGAGTTTAAGGCAATGTTTAGACAGGTTGCCCAATTATGATATTTTCCCCACAAATTGGTGTTTTCCTCACTTCAGATCTTTTTACATCAGATCTTTTTAAGAGCTGGTTTGATTAGCTAATTTTCACTAATTAGTAAAAAAAAAAACATCCGTATTGGGCTTTTTGTAAAGAATGTAACCTGTCCCCAGGCTTAATTGGTATCACATATAGGTTCGATATGGCAAGATGGCGCCGACAAACATGACAGTTCTGCTTCTAGCTCCTAAGAAACTTTGCGGATTTGATGAGCGGCAGGTGGGCAAGATTAGTTAGAATGGAAATTCGTCCTCAGTCTTTCCCAAAACCCCAGACACACACACACACACACACACACACACACACACTCACACACACACATTAAGGCACAGTGTGCACACAGCACCCTGGGTGGATTAAGTGCCTTGCTCAAAAACACAACAGCAGGGCCCGGTCAGAAAACGTACCTCAATGCAGGGATGGGATGTACTCCAAATTTTACCTATATCCAAACTGATACGTTGAAGATTTAAATACTGCTAGTTTTTATGGGAAACTGCCCTTTTCGTCCTCATGCTAGCTAGCAGTAGTCACTGCAACCATTTTGGAATGGCATTGTCAGCCAATCAGCTCCTTTGTTGATCAACATGACGTGCCATTCCTAAATGGCTAGTGTGGCTACTGCTAGCCAACAATAAGGCGAAAAGGTATGTTTTCTGGAAAAACTAGCAGTATTTCAATCCTCTCAATGTATCAGTTTGGATATAGATAAAATTTGAGTGGCACATCCCATCCCTGCATTGAGGTACATTTTCCGACCCATATCTCACGCCGGCTCCGTAATGTTTTAATCTAACCATGACTGCGTTCAGACCCCAGTGCAGTAGTGTCAACAAGTATAACGATAGGGTCAGAATTTGCAGGCTAACAAACAGCTGACTGAATGACCACAATGCAGCAGCAGCACACAGGAATATAATGAATATAACCTCTAACCCTGGCAATTTGACTGGTAAACTCATGGGTACACTCACAATGGCTGCCTGGTATTGTGATGCAATAATTTCAAGTTTTAGGGGGAGTTCATAAATCCAGATTCAGAGCGTTTCGCTGAAGCACCAAAACTACCTGGCTAAAGTTGGCTAGCTTGCTACTTCCAGACACACGGAGAACACCTCACTCTGACCATTTTACTTGCCCTAGCAGAGCTGGTTGAGCTGTTTTCATGTTATCTAGAGCATTGGTGACTGTAACTGTGTTGCGGCAACAATTTCATAGTTTTTTTGCAGACGTTTACTGACACCGGTCATATTCAACGGTTGTTGCACGTTTGTAAATTCATCCGTTATTCTGCACACTGAAATCGGAGTAGATGGCCAAAGTGATTTTACGAACGCTTCCTTAAAATCACATGCACAATTACAGTGAAAAATGCCTTTCTTGCAAGCTCTAACCCCAACAATGCAGTAATTATAACAATGTAATGCAAAAATAGCAAGCTAGAACAAAAACACACAAGATATAGAAATAAGAACAAGATAAAGTAAGCATACTATATACAGGGTCAGTTCCAGTACCATATTTACAATGTGATGGGATACTGCATCGATAGAGGTAGATAGAGGGGTAAGGGGACTAGGCTAGGCATCAGGATATATGATAAACAGAGTAGCAGCAGCGTTTTTGATGATAGTCAGTATAAATGTGTGTGTGTGTGTGTGTGTGTGTGTGTGTGTGTGTGTGTGTGTGTGTGTGTGTGTGTGTGTGTGTGTGTGTGTGTGTGTGTGAGCAAATGATGGAGTAAGTGTTTGTATGTAGAATGTTCATTCAATAGAATGCATTTTATTTTTTTGTAATGTCAGTTGAGTTGAATCCAAAAATCACAGCACATATTTTAGCACATATTTTACTTCCTGCTTTGCTGCTCTGTGTACACTCGCAATGGCCGCCAGTCCACCATCATTGAATTGAATGGGGACGTCCATTGAATTTCTATAGCAGCACATGCAGTCAGGAGCGGAGGAGAGGACAAAATATGGGTCAACGTTTTTTGAACTGTTATTATGGTGACCTCGGTCATTTGGCTGTCCAATTACAGTCATCCAAAATTCCATGACAGTCACAGCCCTAATTGGATTAAATGTTGGGTATTTCAAAACTGAAAAATAAGATTCTCATCCTCCGAATACGGATGTGGTAATCCAGTCTGACCTTTAATCAGGATTAGGTTAGGTTGGTTTTAATGCAGAAAATCCATATAATCTTGATCCCACAGGAAGGATGGATTTAGAAAGTAGAAAGGCACTACTGTGATATTTCTTGGTAATTAAGGTGGGGAGGCTTAAAAAACCTTTCTTACATCTGAAAACCAAAGCTTCATTATGTTAAATTGATTGTAGTATAGGTCAGTTGTTACATTTATTTGACACTTCTCAATATATGTAGGCTACTTATAAGTGAAATGCAGGCTCTATTATTTGTAATCTTAGTTGCCTTCATTCATGTAGTTAACAAATGTCTGTTTCATTATGACGGTGTAGAAGTAGGAACATAACCTGTCCAGTAGATGGCTAGCCACTAGGCTACTGCCACCCACATTTAGCTACGCAGCAACAAAACCACTCCATGACGTGTACAATCTGATAATCTGTATGTGACAATCGCAATAAAAGATGGCCTGGAATGTCACCAAATGTTTTCTTTCCTACCAGGTCTTCCTCTTCCTCTGTCGTCTCTGCGTCTTTTGGTTCCTCCACTGCGGCTGGTGTCGGCAGCTCTATGGCAAGTTGTTCAGCGGAGAGACACAATGGACTACGGGTTGGTGGAGGAGTTTGTCACCACTGTGTTGGAGATGATCCCTGATCTGATGAGTTACAGAGAGAAAGTACAACTCATCATGGGGCTGCGAGCACAGGTGAGAGATGGAGGGGTATGACTGAAGTAGAACGTAGGGTGACATTTGTGTGCATGCAGGGCTCCCTTGAGAAAGAGACCTTGGTCTCAATGGGACTCCCAGTTAAAAGAAAGGTAAAATAAAACAAATCCGGTAATACTTTACTATAAGGTTCCACTTGTAAAGGGGTTATAATTATGTTATTAACATTTCATCATTTGTAAATGCATTATAAATCATGAATAAATAGTTATATTGCATTGGTCAAAATAGTGCAATAACTGGTCTGTGTTTGCCAAATAGTGAGCCAATATTTACATCCAGTTATTAACAATGTTTAAATGCACTTAATAAATGCATGTAAGATTAACCCTTATGTACCATCATGCAACCTTCTATTCAATAGTTGCACAGTTGAACAATTAGTTATCTGCATTGGTGCTCTGTCCCAGGAACAGAAGAGGTTGGTTTTCATGATGTCTTGACCCACATTTGAAATCGTGGCCAAATTTACATTCAGGACATTATTCAATCATCATTCACAACATATTACCGCTTACTAGATGATATCAACACACTTACCACTTCTCTGTGATGGTCCAAGTATGGGGAATGCTCTGGTGTGAAATGGTAACCGTAATACTTTTGTTTGGTGAAACAGTGGGGGTATCTTCTCACAATGTTTAATGTTTTGCTCTTCATACCCACCATTCATTGAAGTTTAGTGTCATCTTCTCTCATGTACGGTACCAGTCAAAAGTTTGGACACACCTACTCATTCCAGGGTTTTTCTTTATTTTTACTATTTTCTACATTGTAGAATAATAGTGAAGACATGAAAACACACATATGGAATCATGTAGTAACCGCAAAAGTGTTGAACAAATCCAAAATATCTATTGGCTTTCTCTCAACCAGCTTCACGAAAATGCATTTCAATTAACAGGTGTGCCTTGTTAATTTGTGGAATTTCTTTCCTTCTAAATAATCAACAGGATTTCTGTATCCAAAAATGAAACAAATTGTATAGAGAATGTACCCTCTGAAATGTTTTTTCTTGTGAACGTTCCTTTCGCTCAATCTCTTCTTTCTGGCCTTTGCACGCTTTTCATATCCATGTCCATCCTGATTCTACACGATGCACTATGGGTGCACCGCACTATGGGTGCGTTCGTAAATTCACTCTGGAGTGTCAGAGAGAGCTCAGAGTGCGCTCTGGGCGTTCGTAAATTGTCCGTTTGTAAATCGGAGCGTTTCGCTCTAGGAGCGTTTAGAGCACACACTGATCGCTTTGGCCTAGAAGTAGGGTTGATCCAAGACTTCTGATCTCACAAAGGCAGTCAAGCTAACTGGCTAACGTTAGCTAGCTTGCTAGCTACTTCAAGACATAAATGAGAGAGCACCTCAATGACCATTTTACTTGTCCTAGCCGAGCTGGTTACGCTGTTTTCATGTTATCCAGATCATTGGTAACTGTGCTGCTGGCAACAATTTAATTAAGCTTTTTTCTGATGTTTACTGTCACCGGCCATATTCAACGGGTGTTGAGCGTTTTGTAAATTCATCAGTTATTCTGCCCTCTGGCACACAGACGAGAGTGCTCTGAAATCAGGGGAGATAGGGCACATTCGTAAATTCACTCTGGTTATGTCTGTGTCAACACACTTCTGGGCACGTTCCAGGTCGTCTTTATTTCAAGCATGTTTCACAGATGTGCACATCTCACAAAGTCGTGGGAAATTCTCCAAAACCAGCAAACCACACCAATAATATGGCTTGAGATCTTCAGATGAGGCTTTCATCCCTGGAATAAACAAGTGTACCAATTAATCATCAAGGTTTCAAATGTGGGGCTATTGGTCTGAAAACGAACCATATGGGTAATGTGTTAGGAACGAGGATTCAGTAATGTCCTGGATGTAAATTTGATCAGGGCATCAGGGTTTCAAATGTGGGTCAAGACACATTATGAAAACCAACCTCTTCTGTTCCTGGGACAGAGCAACAATGCAATCACACCCAAAAGTGAGAAAATAACTATTGCTTAACTGTGCAACCATTGAAAATAAGTATGCATGATGATACATAAGGGTTCAATATTATACGCATTTGTAAGTGCATTTATATACTGTGTAACACTTACTTTAACATTCTTATACCATACTCACTGCCGGATTGGTTTGCATCTAAAATGCCTCAGTGTTACCTGTTTGTTGTTGACAGCTGGTTCTGGAGTTGTGTCGCTCTGATTGTTCAGCCGACCCAGAGACCATCCAGCCACACCTGAGCAGGATGAGAACCTGCATCATCACTCATAGAGAGAAGGAGGCGAGTGCCACTCAAGTGATCAAGCCTTGTAACTCTGTTGGCTAGGTTCATTTACTAACTGTGTTATGTATACTTGCTGTAGATAGATACAGAGGTGGAGGCATCGGAATCAAACTTCTTGGAACTCGTCCAAACTCTTCTAGATGACCCAATTGAGAGGGAACACTTCTTCCAGGTTGGTGTGAGAACAATGTTTCTGCTAAACAGACATTTAAATCAAAGAGGTAAACTGTACAGCAAAGTCCTTGTTACTGGCTAACTCAGTAATGCTGAACCCCAACCTGCATTAGCTAATATTGAGTTGACTTGTATAGCTACTAATGATGTCAATAGGATGCCTCACACCCAATTAAGGCATTTGTTTAATCTGTTATACACCACTCAGATGCACTCTGTTTCCTGTAGGATGTTTTTCCAGAAGAATTCGGGCCCAAGTATGACGCAGCACTGCAGACTCTGATGTGGGAGTTCCTCGTCAGGCTGGAGAAGTTGCTTCCAACGCCAACCTTTCAACAGGTAGGTGCAATTTGCGAAGAGCCAATAGTGGCAACCTTGGCCGATTTAGAGTTGTTGTTATATTGCGGAGTCTACCATACCATACCTTACTTTTGTCATTTGGTGAATTGAATTTGTTGCTCATTTTAAACCACCTCCCCTTCACAGACTGTATCCTGGCTCAGACCTGCTCCATCTGTGCTGAAGGAGTGTGCACAGTCTGTGACTCAACCTCGGCCTTTGAAGACTCTCCTCCAGCACAACAGATGCCATGGCCATTTGTTCACTAATGGTAGGCTTTTTTCCCAGCTCTGTTTTCATACAGTGGCAAATAAGTTTTTCATGACGTTTCTAAATGTAACGGCTGCTACACTGGACGTGTAACTGTTGCGGAGACGCTCCCATTTGTTTTGAAAGGAATCATGGGCGTAAGCAGCGAGGCCTCTGGGGGAATTTATGCTTTGTTTCTATTTTCAAGATATTCATTTAGTAAACATCTGAGGGATGGAGTTGGAAAAATGTAACCACTCTCATATTCATAGACAAAGCTATGGATACAAGGACTGACCATCCATACCAAAATTATAGTTTTAACCATGATTTGAGGCTATAAAATTGAGTAAAACAAACGTATATTTTCATTTTGATGGGCTACGACAGTTGAACTAAGCTCATGAGGCATTTACAAGTTATATTCTTCAAGAATCATATCATCATAGCATATATCATTCAAATCCAAAAATGTATGTAGCAATCACTGGCAGACTAAATATTTATCTTTTTTTCCAATGTTTCAGCTCCTTCATCTGGTGCTGATGATCGCATCCTCTCTTCACTGTCTCACTCGCTCTCAGAGAGGATAGAAATGGACATTGATGAAGCACGCTCGCATAGCCAGTCTTTATCCACGTGTGCATCCAGAAATGAAAGGGACACTTTGATAGAGCAAGATAATGCAGAGAAGGAGCTGGGGATGAGTTTGGACACGGTTAAGAAGGCAGTGGAAATGGTGGATGGAAGGACAGAGGAATGGGGAGAGAACGTCTATGAGGAGAGACTGCAACATGACTTGGCTTATGATGTTTTAAAGGTAGAGATTGTAGATGGAGAAGACATGTCCTCAACATCATCGATGACAGCAGACGAGGTTGGATGGACCTGCTGGACACCTGAGGAGACAAAGTCACTTATCTCTGTATGGTCGGATGAACAGATTCTTCATAAGATGGAGCAAAGCTATAGAAAAAAACATGTTTACAGTGAAATTTCAGAGTGTCTAAAGGAGCTTGGTATCAAAAAGACAACCAAGCAGTGCCACAATAAGATAAAAGCCTTGAAGTGGCGCTACAGAGAAACACTGAGGAACCCAAGCAGCCGACCGTGTCCGTTCTTTTCTAAACTGCACAAATTTCTTGCCGCGGTGACTGATATGCCTGAGTCCAAGGAAACTGGCAAGATTTCAGATGGAGGAGTCATGTCTTTGGATCGGGATAAAGGGCCTTCTGTGGCTGTCGAGTTGGAGCCTCAACGTGAAAAAATGATTTCCAGAAAAGTGAAAGACAAGACACTCCCCGGAGAGCAAACCAAAGAGAAAAAGGAGGATGAAACATTTTGCATCCCTCAAAGCGACAGCAAGATGAAAAGCCCCCCCAAAAAACATTGTCGCAAACAGATGGTTGAAGGCATGTCTTCCACAACATCGGCAGACAATGACACGCGGACCTGGACCCTGGAGGGGACGAAAGCGCTGATCTCCGTGTGGTCAAACAAACACGTTCTTCAGATGATGGAGCAAAGTTACCGAAAAAAACATGCGTACAGTGAAGTTTCAGAGCGGCTAAAGAACATTGGCATCAGAAGGACGTGGAAGCAGTGCCAATCAAAGATTAAGCACATGAAGCACAGCTACAGACAAGCACTGAGGAACCCAAGCATTAGTGGCCGAGCAACCTGTCCGTTCTTTTCTGAACTGCACACATTTCTCGCCAACATGCCTGATATGCCTGATTCCAAGGGAACTGGCAAGGTTTCAGATGGCGAAGTCGTGTCTTCGGATCAGGATGAAGGGCCTTCTGTAGAGCTGGAGCATCTACATGAGAAAATGGCTTCTAGAAAAGTGAAAGTCAAGGCACTCCCCAGAGAGCAAACAGAAGAGAGAAAAGGGGATGAAAGTGACAGCAGAAAACAACATGTGGTTGAAGACGTGTCTGATTTAGAACTTCAGCCCGTAGTGCTGCTGACCCAACTTGATGACAACAGTCTTATGACAGGTGAGTAAAACATTTTTAAAAACAATATATTTTTGACATGTATGGAAGGTGTGTGTGTGTGTATAATTCATTCCAAGATTTAAGTTAGTGTTGTGTGTGGAAAATGTATTCCAAGGCTCAAGTTAGGGGGGAGAGTGACATCTGTAACCTTCTAACAATGGTACTTCTCTCTTCCAACACCAGTTGGTGCTCCTGGTCCTGTTTCCCATACCGCAGAGCAGTCTCCTAAAAGAAGCAAGCGTGCCAAAATTTGCTCCTTATGTGGGAAGAGTTTTGTTGAAGCGAAGGATTTGACAACACACATGCGAACTCACACTGAGCAGAGCCCTCACCAGTGCACCCAGTGTGGGGAAGGCTTTGACCATCAGGACGACTTACATAAACATCAGCAGCATGAGTGTGAGGAGATGATGAAACAACAGGAGGTCAATGAACACCAGCATGGAAAGAATGACAGGATATCAGGACAGTCCAGTAACGCAAGTAGTGATCCCAAAACATGCCATCTATGCCATAAGACTTTTGAATTTCAATATATGTTGAGAAGTCATCTTATTATATTTCACAAAGGCAAAATACTTTTTAAGTGTCCTCTTTGTCTGAAGGGTTTTGCCTTCCTCCGTGATTTGAAGAAACACCAGAGTAATAAAAGAGGTTGTCCTACAAGTGAAGCCGTCAAAAAAAGGAAGGAGCTAAGATCAAAAAGCCCTTCTGCTCGCATCATTCCAGAACTTTCCTTAAATGCAAATCATTCCAAAACATGCCCTGTATGCCATGCAACGTTTTCACAAACGTCTAGTTTGAAAAGCCACTATCTTCACCATCACGCCCCAGACAAGAGCCGCTTTAAGTGTCCCAGTGCTTTGAAGGCTTTTGTATCCCACAGTCAAAGGAAGAGACACCAGCAGAATAAAAGAGGTTGTCGGTTAGAAAGAGTTTACAAACATGGGACTAAGCCAGCATGGTCACTGGCTCCAAGGGAAAATAAAAATGACATTCCTCCGCCTTCCAGTACAGCAACCCAGGAACCACCAATCTCTCAAGCCCCCACCACTACAGCACAGTCCTCTAATAAAAAGACAATTCCTAAAGCATGTCCTCTATGCCATAAGACTTTTAAATTTGAAGCTACAATGGTAAGGCACATTGCTTCACACCAAAAGGAAAGTCTCAACAAGTGCCCTGACGTCTTGAAGTGCACCTTTTGTGAAGAGATCTTTTCACAGGGCATGGACCTGAAGAGTCACTACAGTCGTACTCATCAATTTACGGGACCGTTCCCCTGTCCTTCTTGTCAGAAGACTTTTGTTTCGTTAACTGAGCTGCGCTTACATCAAAGAAACGAGTCCACTCCTTACCAGTGCTCAGTGTGCCAGCGATTATTCCGAACACAGTATACCCTGACTATTCACGAGCGAATTCACACAGGGGAGAAACCGTTCCTCTGCGCCGAGTGTGGAAAGGGTTTCCGGAGTGAAAAACTACTGCAATCACACTCGAAGAGTCATGTCGAGGGAAAACCCCACGCTTGCTCCACTTGTGGGAAAAGGTTCCAGAGAAAAGAGCTATTGAAACAACACATGTTGCATCACACAGATGCTGCTTTCATCTGCCCAGACTGTGGGAAGAAGTTTTTTCAGTTGGTATGGTTAAGAAGGCATATGTTAATGCACACTGGCGAGAGACCATTCCTCTGTGACCTCTGTGGGAAGGGTTTCAAATCTACGGCTGAATTGAGGATACACACCCGGACACACACTGGAGAACGGCCATTCAAGTGTCCAGAATGTGGCAAAGGTTGTAGGCAGAAGAGTGAGCTGCAGGAGCATCTGCGGAGGCACACGGGGGAGCGGCCGTATCCATGCACAGTGTGCGATAAACGCTTTTATGTCAGCAAAGATAGAAAACGACATATGCTCATACACACTGGAGAGAAGCCGTTCAAATGTCAAGCATGTGGCATGGCGTTCAACCGTAAAGCACTTTTGAGGGTACACCAAAAAAACAAGTCGTGTTTATATAGCCACACAAGTCCCCTACATTACACTCCCCTACATTACACATCATTGTAATGTTGGGGATTTGTGTGGCGTGATCAGTGTTGGGATTCATTACTTAGAAAAGTAATCTATTGTTACATTTAAGAAAATTCATCTTGTCACGTTACAATATTGTTGCATGAAAAGTAGTATATTACATATTACTTGTTGGGATTGTGTTTTTTTTCTTTCTTTTCTTTCTGCCGCTGTCCATTCAGCACCATGGAGCTCCACTATAGGCCTACCTGTATCAGATGAGCAAAGCCACCCCTAAGGCGCTATCCTAGGTGCTGAATCCTTCATTCACAATTACAATTGATAGCCTGATATTGTCACCCATCAGACTTGTGAATTTAATCTGGTCTTTAGACTGCGTCTATTGTTATTATATGTGTGAAATTATTTTCAATATAGTTTAGGTGTTTCGATTGGCCGTTAGTCAACTGTCGGGTGAAGGAAGGGCAGCGTGGGAAAAAAAGGAATGCATGTCCTCCTAAAAGTGCTTAGAACACACTCTTGATTGTCATATCGAAATTCTAACGTCAGTCAGTGTGTTAAATGGACTTATTTAGGAAAGGTCAAGGACAGAGGAGGTATGACTACTACAATGCATTTTGTGTAGGGTTCATATGACACAGCTGCTATATATATATCTCAGCAAAAAAGAAACGTCCTCTCACTGTCAACTGTGTTTATTTTCAGCAAATTTAACGTGTAAATATTTGTATGAACATAAGATTCAACAACTGAGACATAAACTGAACAAGTTCCACAGACATGTGAATAACAGAAATTGAATAATGTGTCCCTGAACAAAGGGGGGTCAAAATCAAAAGTAACAGTCAGTATCTGGTGTGGCCACCAGCTGCATTAAGTACTGCAGTGCATCTCCTCATGGACTGCACCAGATTTGCCCGTTCTTGCTATGAGATGTTACCCCACTCTGCCACCAAAGCACCTGCAAGTTTCCGGACATTTCTGGGGGGGAATGGCCCTAGCCCTCACCCTCCGATCCAACAGGTCCCAGACGTGCTCAATTGGATTGAGATGCGGGCTCTTCGCTGGCCATGGCAGAACACTGACTTTCCTGTCTTGCAGGAAATCAGGCACAGAACGAGCAGTATGGCTGGTGGCATTGTCATGCTGAAGGGTCATGTCAGGATGAGCCTGCAGGAAGGGTACCACATGAGGGAGGAGGATGTCTTCCCTGTAACGCACAGCGTTGAGATTGCCTGCAATGACAACAAGCTCAGTCAGTGAAGAGCACTTTTTTGCCAGTCCTGAATGGTCCAGCGACGATGGGTTTGTGCCCGTAGGCGACGTCGTTGCCAGTGATGTCTGGTGAGGACCTGCCTTACAGCAGGCCTACAAGCCCTCAGTCCAGCCTCTCTGAGTTTATATACTGAGTATACCAAACATTAGGAACACCTTTAATTCATCAGGGCATGGACAGGGATTCTGCTTCTCACAGTTGTCAAATTGACTGGATGTCCTTTGGGTGGTGGACCATTCTTGACGGGAAACTGTTGAGCTTGAAAAACCCAGCAGCGTTGCAGTTCTTGACACAAACCGGTGTGCCTGGCACCTACTACCATACCCCGTTCAAAGGCACTTCAATCTTTTGTCTTGCCCATTCACCCTCTGAATGGCACACATACACAATCCATGCCTCAATTGTCTCAAGGCTTAAAAATCCTTCTTTAACCCGTCTCCTCTTCATCGACACTGATTTGAAGTGGATTTAACAAGTGACATCAATAAGGGATCATAGACTGACCAGGTGAATGCTATTTCATGGGAAGAGCATGTTTTGTACACAGTGTATAACACGCTGAGAGAGATGATGATGATGATGATGATGAAAGTAAAGGACTGGTTATATTGCTCTGTTACTCACAAAAGTAATATATTACTGTAACGCGTTACCTCCGACACTGGCCTTGATGAGCATTAGCTTGATGTTTTTATAGCATTAATGTATTGTCTTTATTGAAGGTAGCATTATTATTCTTATTCCAAGATAAATCACTGTGCCAGGTGTTGAAAGGGTTTCCTGTCTGCCTGCATTTCTTTTTTGGGTACCTAAATAAAAATGTCATAAAGGATTATTCTTCTTGTTATTGGGAGGAATATGATTAAATGGTTTATAAGCATAGCCTATATCCTGTAAGTGTAGGGTGAACAGCTAGTATAATCAAGGCTCAGGAGAAATTCAAACTACAGTGGGGTCTGAAATTGACACCTTTTGATAAAGATAAGCAATAACGACTGTTTAAAATAAATAAAATACTGAGCTATAGTGTGCACATTCTTTTGTTGCAAAATTATATTTTTTACTAATACAATTGCTCAGGTAAAGACATTTTGTTTAACAAGTAATAATTGTTTTCCTCAAAGGTAGGGGTCAAAATGATTAACACCCCTGTTTTCAATGCCTCACCTTGTGAGGATAACGACACTGAACATTTCTCTCCAACTCATAGAACATTTTAGAACACATCGGGAGGGATCTTGACTATTCCTCCATACAGAATCCTTCCAGACCCTTGATACCCTTCATCTGCGTTTATGGACTGCCCTTTTCAATTTAAACCACAGGTTGTCAAGTCTGGAGACTGAGATGACCATTGCAAAATGGCGTTATACTTGGGAAGATGAGTTAATCTATGGACATGCAATGGGGGGAGTGGGCAAAGGTGATTAGAAATTATGCACAAATTTAAATGGATAGAATTAGGAATTAGAATGGAATGAATCTTATGGTCCAAAGGTCAGCCATGTTGGTCAGGGAGTGATAATCCATTGTTTTACACAATATATTATGTGTTAGCCAGACAGTTTTAGAGGAATGATTCCATTAATTTATTTAACTGCCAATATGCCAAAATGATATTCAAACTATTCAGTCAATCCACAGCCATAGACTGGCTGAAATCAATTGATGATAGGACTTAAACAAATTTTAAATGCAACAAGTACTAATATTGTATCATATAATAGCACTCTCAGCTTTACAAAAAAACAAAATCTGAGACATCTATGGTCTGTTTTCATATTTTTGTTGGCTATTTATACAGAAACGTCACATGCCTTACTTTTATTTTCCTGCATAAGTAAAAGCAGGAAATGCATCACCTATGCCTCTACTGCAGCGTTTCCTAAACTCGTCTTGACCCTAAGGGGTGCACGTTTTTGTTTTTGCCTTGACACTTCACAGCTGATTCAAATGATCAAAGCTTGATGATTATTTGAATCAGCTGTGTCGTGCTAGGGAAAAAACCCTTGGGGTGCCGAGGACCGAGTTTGACAAACGCTGCTCTACTGCCATTCATTCTATTTAAACTGGTTTTGGATTTCTCCCTGACCAAGATTACTTCCATTTTGGCCTCATTATGGAACTTTGATGGATTATGACAGTTCTCTGGTAATATAATATGATCTCTATGGATAAGAACCCACAAGCTATCTGGAATATTAAAGCTGATCTGCTTATTTGTGGATTTTGATGTGTGCTTGGGGTTATTGTCTTGCTGGAAGATCCACTTGTGGCCAAGTTTCAGCCGCCACAAGACATTTTTGGACTCACCTTGTTGTGTTGTACTCACTTGAACAGGAAGATGGCGTGGCGGTCCATCGTGGGCAAATTTTGTTATCAAAGTCTGGCCTTTTCTGGATTTATGGCGCTTTCAAGACAACTGGGAACTCAAGAGGGAAAAAAAGGTTGAATCATGATGATGTCAGTGATCTTCAGGTCGTAGCTCAAGAAAAAGGCCCGAGTTCTGAATTTACAATTCCGAGTTGGATGAACGTTGAAAACGTATTTTCCTAGTCGTAGCTCATTTGTCCTGAGTACCCAGTTGTCTTGAACTCAAAGTCAGATTTTACAGTTCTGAGTTGTGTCGCCATGAGTGACAGAACACTGAGCCAATCACGGCCCAACGCTCCGTATTTTCAACTGCTGTCACACCACCACAGAAAGCACTGAGCTAGGCTGAAACATCTGCATTTTGCAACTGCCTTACTCAAGAAAACAAAAAAGAGATCATGTTTGTATTCAGCTTTATTAACTCAATGATATATATATATATATATATTTTTTTTTTACATTGTTTGCAAACTGATGTGACACGTATTAATGCCAAAATAACATGCAAAACAGGAAATGTATGGCTCAGGAAATGTGCTAAAAATGTGGGGCTCAAAAACCCCACCTGCCTTGAACGACGTGTCGCCACTGAGTGGCGGAACACTCTTGTAGCCGCATCACTCTAGAGCCCTGTATAAAAAAAAGTTAAAGTGATGCCTGGCTTGCTAGCAGAATTTTTTTTTGCAAACGATTACAGCATAGCTGTTGGTAGAATATAGTCAGTTTATGATTCTGTAACCTTTTTCGTCCGATTCCGAATAGGAAGACAATTGTCTAGACACAAAAATCAATTTCCCAAACTAAGCATGATGCATGGACATGATGTAGTTAGTCAGTGTAGTGTTCTCCCAGGTAGGGGCCTGCGCCCGTCATTCAAATAGATCAGTCTTGGGAGAGATCCTTTTGTGCCACCTAGTGGCGTAATGGTGAATGCCTATCGAGCAAAGTTGGCTAAGCTTTGCAATTGATTTAGGCAGGCTACCAAATGTGACACTGCTGCACCACTTATTTATCTCTGGAGTTGTGCCTTTGCTCTCCATAATAGCCCAAACTAACTGGCTGGCTAACACATAATACAGAGCAGATATATTCTTCACATTCATTGTTTTACACACTATCTTAACACAGCACTGGCAAACCATGGTTGACCAACTCCCTGACCAATATGGCTGACCTTTGGACCATCATACGATTCATGACCATTCTAGTATTTATTATTCCATCAATTTAATTGTTTGCATTATTTCTAATCCCCTTTATTTGTAACTCAATCATTTCTCATGTCCTGTTGTCTTTCTTTACTATTATTGTGCCTTTTTACAGTGAGATTAGACTGGGGGGATGTATACAGGTCTTAACAGAGAGAAAAAGACAAAGGACATGTGGATATCAAAAGACAACTATAATACCAAACAAGTTGGTTAACATGACAAAAAAATACCTATCATATTCATTTGAAAAACATAGAAGATTGGGGGTAAAAAGGAGGGAATTTCATTCAACATGGGCCAATCTAGGGGTTCTCATTGGTAACAATATTCATTTCCCCCGTTGTTCCAGCTCTATCCCTTTCTCCATATAGTAGCGCCTTCTGCCTCTTTGTTTCTCCTTAGTCTCCCCCCTTCCCCCCTCAATATACACTACTGGTGAAACGTTTTTCTTTATTTGTACTATTTTCTACATGTAGAATAAAAGTGAAGACATCAAAACTATGAAATAACACATATGGAATCATGTACTGTAGTAACCAAAAAAAGTGTTAAACAAATCATTTTTTTTATTTTTTATAATTGAGATACTTCAAAATAGCTACCCTTTGCCTTGATGACAGCTTTGCATTCTCTTAACCAGCTTCACAAGGTAGTCACCTAGAATGCATTTCAATTAACAGGTATGCCTTCTTAAAAGTTAATTTGTGGAATTTCTTTCCTTCTTAATATGTTTGAGCAAATCAGGTGTGTTGTGACAAGGTAGGGTTGGTATACAGAAGATAGCCCTATTTGGTAAAAGACCCAAATCCATATTATGGCAAGAACAGCTCAAATAAGCAAAGCGAAATGACAGTTCATCATTACTTTAATACATGAAGGTCAGTCAATACGGAACATTTCAAGAACTTTGAAAGTTTCTTCAAGTGCAGTCGCAAAAACCATCAAGCGCTATGATGAAACTGGCTGTCATGAGGACCGCCACAGGAATGGACAACCCAGAGTTACCTCTGCTGCAGAGGATAAGTTCATTAGAGTTAACTGCACCTCAGGAATTGCAGCCCAAATAAATGCTTCACAGAGTTCAAGTAACAGACACATCTCAACATCAACTGTTCAAAGGAGACTGAATCAGGCCTTCATGGTCGAATTGCTGCAAGGAAACCACTACTAAAGACACCAATAATGAGAAGAGACTTGCTTGGGCCAAGAAACACAAGCAATGGTGGAAGTTTTGACATTTTTGGTTCCAACCGCCATCGTTTTCTGAGACGTGGTGTAGGTGAACGGATTATCTCTGCATGTGTATTTCCCACCGTAAAGCATGGAGGAGGAGGTGTAATGGTGTGGGGGTGCTTTGCTGGTGGCACTGTCTGTGATTTATTTAGAATTTAAGGCACACTTAACCAGCATGGCTACCATAGCATTCTGCAGCGATACGGCATCCCATCTGGTTTGGGCTTAGTGGGACTATAATTTATTTTTCAACAGGACAATGACCCAACACACCTCCAGGCTGTATAAGGGCTATTTTACCAAGAAGGAGAGTGAGAGTGCTGCATCAGATGACCTGGCCTCCACAATCCCTCGACCTCAACCAAATTGAGATGGTTTGGGTTGAGTCGATCCGCAGAGTGAAAGAAAAGCAGCCAACAAGTGCTCAGCATATGTGGGAACTCCTTCAAGACTATTGGAAAAGGATTCCAGGTGAAGCTGGTTGAGAGAATGCCAAGAGTGAGCAAAGCTGTCATCAAGGCAAAGGGTGGCTATTTGAAGAATCATATTTTGATTTATTTAACACTTTTTTGGTTACTACATGATTTCATATGTGTTATTTCATAGTTTTGATGTCCTCACTATTATTCTACAATGTTGAAAATATAAAAAATAAAGAAAAACCCTTGAATGAGTAGGTGTTCTAAAACCTTTGACCGGTAGTGTATTAGAGAAGTCCATACAGTCCATAAATGTGATAAGCCCTCTGGGATAGCACATACATTGGACTTTGAAGGGAAAACACACTTACAAATGGGGGGTGAAGAGAGACAAAAAAGAGAGTTGGAGAAAGCGCCAACAACAGAATAGAATAGATACTTTATTGTCCATTTAACAACAGACGTTTATCGATTTGCTGTCACAATACCAAACCTGACACACCAACACACACCCACAATGTCCGGAGCAGCACAGCGTCAGCCACAGAGCAGCGCCGCCAGAGCAATTGTAGAAGTTAAGTACCTTGCTCAAGGACACAACGGCAGAGAGCGACCGTGAAGAAAGAAGAGGGAGAGGCACTGCGCCAACGTCTACAAGAGCATGGTGGTTTTGGATGGAAGGCATCGGTAAGAAGAGAGGGATGAAGGAGAGGAGGAGTAGAGGGAATTGAGCGTGGATTTGGCTTCATTCTGGTATCTCGTCTTGCGCTTGTTGTCCGTCCCTGAAGAGACCAGCTCAATAATAGAAATACACTGCAGGGAGAAGATGAGAAAGAGACCATGTAAATATCACAGAGTAAACAGTTGTTTCCTACTTTGAACATCAGACTACTAGGCTACAGCAATACAAAATTACATGCGCATGTGTTTCACAATTTCACAAAACTGTCTAAAAGCATTTTTCCATATGTTGTTTTGTGTGAGAATCGAGTGAAGCAGACTTCGTCTGTAAGTGAAAATGTAGATATATATGGTACTTACAGAAGACAACTCCAACACATATGACTCCTATGATTGCCATTATAATCATCATCTGAAAAAACAATATAAAGCCTTCAAATATACTGAAATATCAACCTTCAAATATACTGCTCAAAAAAATAAAGGGAACACTTAAACAACACATCCTAGATCTGAATGAAAGAAATAATCTTATTAAATACTTTTTTCTTTGCATAGTTGAATGTGCTGACAACAAAATCACACAAAAATAATCAATGGAAATCCAATTTATCAACCCATGGAGGTCTGGATTTGGAGTCACACTCAAAATTAAAGTGGAAAACCACACTACAGGCTGATCCAACTTTGATGTAATGTCCTTAAAACAAGTCAAAATGAGGCTCAGTAGTGTGTGTGGCCTCCACATGCCTGTATGACCTCCCTACAACGGCTGGGCATGCTCCTGATGAGGTGGCGGATGGTCTCCTGAGGGATCTCCTCCCAGACCTGGACTAAAGCATCCGCCAACTCCTGGACAGTCTGTGGTGCAACGTGGCATTGGTGGATGGAGCGAGACATGATGTCCCAGATGTGCTCAATTGGATTCAGGTCTGGTGAACGGGCGGGCCAGTCCATAGCATCAATGCCTTCCTCTTGCAGGAACTGCTGACACACTCCAGCCACATGAGGTCTAGCATTGTCTTGCATTAGGAGGAACCCAGGGCTAACCGCAACAGCATATGGTCTCACAAGGGGTCTGAGGATCTCATCTCAGTACCTAATGGCAGTCAGGCTACCTCTGGCGAGCACATGGAGGGCTGTGCGGCCCCCAAAGAAATGCCACCCCACACCATGACTGACCCACCGCCAAACCGGTCATGCTGGAGGATGTTGCAGGCAGCAGAACGTACTCCACGGCTTCTCCAGACTCTGTAACGTCTGTCACGTGCTCAGTGTGAACCTGCTTTCATCTGTGAAGAGCACAGGGCGCCAGTGGCGAATTTGCCAATCTTGGTGTTCTCTGGCAAATGCCAAACGTCCTGCACGGAGTTGGGCTGTAAGCACAACCCCCACCTGTGGACGTCGAGCCCTCATACCACCCTCATGGAGTCTGTTTCTGACCGTTTGAGCAGACACATGCACATTTGTGGCCTGCTGGAGGTCATTTTGCAGGGCTCTGGCAGTGCTTCTCCTGCTCCTCCTTGCACAAAGGCGGAGGTAGCGGTCCTGCTGCTGGGTTGTTGCCCTCCTACGGCCTCCTCCATGTCTCCTGATGTACTGGCCTGTCTCCTGGTAGCGCCTCCATGCTCTGGACACTACGCTGACAGACACAGCAAACCTTCTTGCCACAGCTCGCATTGATGTGCCATCCTGGATGAGCTGCACTACCTGAGCCACTTGTGTGGGTTGTAGACTCCGTCTCATGCTACCACTAGAGTGAAAGCACCGCCAGCATTCAAAAGTGACCAAAACATCAGCCAGGAAGCATAGGAACTGAGAAGTGGTCTGTGGTCCCCACCTGCAGAACCACTCCTTTATTGGGGGTGTCTTGCTAATTGCCTATAATTTCCACCTGTTGTCTATTCCATTTGCACAACAGCATGTGAAATTTCTTGTCAATCAGTGTTGCTTCCTAAGTGGACAGTTTGATTTCACAGAAGTGTGATTGACTTGGAGTTACATTGTGTTGTTTAAGTGTTCCCTTTATTTAGCATTATTAAACAAATTTTAAATGCAACAAGTACTAATATTGTATCATATAATAGCACTCTCAGCTTTCCAAAAAAACAAAATCTGAGACATCTATGGTCTGTTTTCATATTTTTGTTGGCTATTTATACAGAAAATGTGTATAAAAGCCGTATAAACTGTATTTATAATCATGACAATATTTTATATTGACCTTAATTCCGTTAAATACATGTCTGATACGTCACATGCCTTACTTTTATTTTCCTGCATAAGTAAAAGCAGGAAATGCATCACCTATGCCTCTACTGCAGCGTTTCCTAAACTCGTCTTGACCCTAAGGGGTGCACGTTTTTGTTTTTGCCTTGACACTTCACAGCTGATTCAAATGATCAAAGCTTGATGATTAGTTGATTATTTGAATCAGCTGTGTCGTGCTAGGGAAAAAACCCTTGGGGTGCCGAGGACCGAGTTTGACAAACGCTGCTCTACTGCCATTCATTCTATTTAAACTGGTTTTGGATTTCTCCCTGACCAAGATTACTTCCATTTTGGCCTCATTATGGAACTTTGATGGATTATGACAGTTCTCTGGTAATATAATATGATCTCTATGGATAAGAACCCACAAGCTATCTGGAATATTAAAGCTGATCTGCTTATTTGTGGATTTTGATGTGTGCTTGGGGTTATTGTCTTGCTGGAAGATCCACTTGTGGCCAAGTTTCAGCCGCCACAAGACATTTTTGGACTCACCTTGTTGTGTTGTACTCACTTGAACAGGAAGATGGCGCGGCGGTCCATCGTGGGCAAATTTTGTTATCAAAGTCTGGCCTTTTCTGGACTTATGGCGCTTTCAAGACAACTGGGAACTCGAGAGGGAAAAAAAGGTTGAATCATGATGATGTCAGTGATCTTCAGGTCGTAGCTCAAGAAAAAGGCCCGAGTTCTGAATTTACAATTCCGAGTTGGATGAACGTTGAAAACGTATTTTCCTAGTCGTAGCTCATTTGTCCTGAGTACCCAGTTGTCTTGAACTCAAAGTCAGATTTTACAGTTCTGAGTTGTGTCCCCATGAGTGACAGAACACTGAGCCAATCACGGCCCAACGCTCCGTATTTTCAACTGCTGTCACACCACCACAGAAAGCACTGAGCTAGGCTGAAACATCTGCATTTTGCAACTGCCTTACTCAAGAAAACAAAAAAGAGATCATGTTTGTATTCAGCTTTATTAACTCAATGATATATATATATATATTTTTTTTTTTACATTGTTTGCAAACTGATGTGACACGTATTAATGCCAAAATAACATGCAAAACAGGAAATGTATGGCTCAGGAAATGTGCTAAAAATGTGGGGCTCAAAAACCCCACCTGCCTTGAACGACGTGTCGCCACTGAGTGGCGGAACACTCTTGTAGCCGCATCACTCTAGAGCCCTGTATAAAAAAAAGTTAAAGTGATGCCTGGCTTGCTAGCAGAATTTTTTTTTGCAAACGATTACAGCATAGCTGTTGGTAGAATATAGTCAGTTTATGATTCTGTAACCTTTTTCGTCCGATTCCGAATAGGAAGACAATTGTCTAGACACAAAAATCAATTTCCCAAACTAAGCATGATGCATGGACATGATGTAGTTAGTCAGTGTAGTGTTCTCCCAGGTAGGGGCCTGCGCCCGTCATTCAAATAGATCAGTCTTGGGAGAGATCCTTTTGTGCCACCTAGTGGCGTAATGGTGAATGCCTATCGAGCAAAGTTGGCTAAGCTTTGCAATTGATTTAGGCAGGCTACCAAATGTGACACTGCTGCACCACTTATTTATCTCTGGAGTTGTGCCTTTGCTCTCCATAATAGCCCAAACTAACTGGCTGGCTAACACATAATACAGAGCAGATATATTCTTCACATTCATTGTTTTACACACTATCTTAACACAGCACTGGCAAACCATGGTTGACCAACTCCCTGACCAATATGGCTGACCTTTGGACCATCATACGATTCATGACCATTCTAGTATTTATTATTCCATCAATTTAATTGTTTGCATTATTTCTAATCCCCTTTATTTGTAACTCAATCATTTCTCATGTCCTGTTGTCTTTCTTTACTATTATTGTGCCTTTTTACAGTGAGATTAGACTGGGGGGATGTATACAGGTCTTAACAGAGAGAAAAAGACAAAGGACATGTGGATATCAAAAGACAACTATAATACCAAACAAGTTGGTTAACATGACAAAAAAATACCTATCATATTCATTTGAAAAACATAGAAGATTGGGGGTAAAAAGGAGGGAATTTCATTCAACATGGGCCAATCTAGGGGTTCTCATTGGTAACAATATTCATTTCCCCCGTTGTTCCAGCTCTATCCCTTTCTCCATATAGTAGCGCCTTCTGCCTCTTTGTTTCTCCTTAGTCTCCCCCCTTCCCCCCTCAATATACACTACTGGTGAAACGTTTTTCTTTATTTGTACTATTTTCTACATGTAGAATAAAAGTGAAGACATCAAAACTATGAAATAACACATATGGAATCATGTACTGTAGTAACCAAAAAAAGTGTTAAACAAATCATTTTTTAAATTTTTTATAATTGAGATACTTCAAAATAGCTACCCTTTGCCTTGATGACAGCTTTGCATTCTCTTAACCAGCTTCACAAGGTAGTCACCTAGAATGCATTTCAATTAACAGGTATGCCTTCTTAAAAGTTAATTTGTGGAATTTCTTTCCTTCTTAATATGTTTGAGCAAATCAGGTGTGTTGTGACAAGGTAGGGTTGGTATACAGAAGATAGCCCTATTTGGTAAAAGACCCAAATCCATATTATGGCAAGAACAGCTCAAATAAGCAAAGCGAAATGACAGTTCATCATTACTTTAATACATGAAGGTCAGTCAATACGGAACATTTCAAGAACTTTGAAAGTTTCTTCAAGTGCAGTCGCAAAAACCATCAAGCGCTATGATGAAACTGGCTGTCATGAGGACCGCCACAGGAATGGACAACCCAGAGTTACCTCTGCTGCAGAGGATAAGTTCATTAGAGTTAACTGCACCTCAGGAATTGCAGCCCAAATAAATGCTTCACAGAGTTCAAGTAACAGACACATCTCAACATCAACTGTTCAAAGGAGACTGAATCAGGCCTTCATGGTCGAATTGCTGCAAGGAAACCACTACTAAAGACACCAATAATGAGAAGAGACTTGCTTGGGCCAAGAAACACAAGCAATGGTGGAAGTTTTGACATTTTTGTTTCTAACCGCCATCGTTTTCTGAGACGTGGTGTAGGTGAACGGATTATCTCTGCATGTGTATTTCCCACCGTAAAGCATGGAGGAGGAGGTGTAATGGTGTGGGGGTGCTTTGCTGGTGGCACTGTCTGTGATTTATTTAGAATTTAAGGCACACTTAACCAGCATGGCTACCATAGCATTCTGCAGCGATACGGCATCCCATCTGGTTTGGGCTTAGTGGGACTATAATTTATTTTTCAACAGGACAATGACCCAACACACCTCCAGGCTGTATAAGGGCTATTTTACCAAGAAGGAGAGTGAGAGTGCTGCATCAGATGACCTGGCCTCCACAATCCCTCGACCTCAACCAAATTGAGATGGTTTGGGTTGAGTCGATCCGCAGAGTGAAAGAAAAGCAGCCAACAAGTGCTCAGCATATGTGGGAACTCCTTCAAGACTATTGGAAAAGGATTCCAGGTGAAGCTGGTTGAGAGAATGCCAAGAGTGAGCAAAGCTGTCATCAAGGCAAAGGGTGGCTATTTGAAGAATCATATTTTGATTTATTTAACACTTTTTTGGTTACTACATGATTTCATATGTGTTATTTCATAGTTTTGATGTCCTCACTATTATTCTACAATGTTGAAAATATAAAAAATAAAGAAAAACCCTTGAATGAGTAGGTGTTCTAAAACCTTTGACCGGTAGTGTATTAGAGAAGTCCATACAGTCCATAAATGTGATAAGCCCTCTGGGATAGCACATACATTGGACTTTGAAGGGAAAACACACTTACAAATGGGGGGTGAAGAGAGACAAAAAAGAGAGTTGGAGAAAGCGCCAACAACAGAATAGAATAGATACTTTATTGTCCATTTAACAACAGACGTTTATCGATTTGCTGTCACAATACCAAACCTGACACACCAACACACACCCACAATGTCCGGAGCAGCACAGCGTCAGCCACAGAGCAGCGCCGCCAGAGCAATTGTAGAAGTTAAGTACCTTGCTCAAGGACACAACGGCAGAGAGCGACCGTGAAGAAAGAAGAGGGAGAGGCACTGCGCCAACGTCTACAAGAGCATGGTGGTTTTGGATGGAAGGCATCGGTAAGAAGAGAGGGATGAAGGAGAGGAGGAGTAGAGGGAATTGAGCGTGGATTTGGCTTCATTCTGGTATCTCGTCTTGCGCTTGTTGTCCGTCCCTGAAGAGACCAGCTCAATAATAGAAATACACTGCAGGGAGAAGATGAGAAAGAGACCATGTAAATATCACAGAGTAAACAGTTGTTTCCTACTTTGAACATCAGACTACTAGGCTACAGCAATACAAAATTACATGCGCATGTGTTTCACAATTTCACAAAACTGTCTAAAAGCATTTTTCCATATGTTGTTTTGTGTGAGAATCGAGTGAAGCAGACTTCGTCTGTAAGTGAAAATGTAGATATATATGGTACTTACAGAAGACAACTCCAACACATATGACTCCTATGATTGCCATTATAATCATCATCTGAAAAAACAATATAAAGCCTTCAAATATACTGAAATATCAACCTTCAAATATACTGCTCAAAAAAATAAAGGGAACACTTAAACAACACATCCTAGATCTGAATGAAAGAAATAATCTTATTAAATACTTTTTTCTTTGCATAGTTGAATGTGCTGACAACAAAATCACACAAAAATAATCAATGGAAATCCAATTTATCAACCCATGGAGGTCTGGATTTGGAGTCACACTCAAAATTAAAGTGGAAAACCACACTACAGGCTGATCCAACTTTGATGTAATGTCCTTAAAACAAGTCAAAATGAGGCTCAGTAGTGTGTGTGGCCTCCACATGCCTGTATGACCTCCCTACAACGGCTGGGCATGCTCCTGATGAGGTGGCGGATGGTCTCCTGAGGGATCTCCTCCCAGACCTGGACTAAAGCATCCGCCAACTCCTGGACAGTCTGTGGTGCAACGTGGCATTGGTGGATGGAGCGAGACATGATGTCCCAGATGTGCTCAATTGGATTCAGGTCTGGTGAACGGGCGGGCCAGTCCATAGCATCAATGCCTTCCTCTTGCAGGAACTGCTGACACACTCCAGCCACATGAGGTCTAGCATTGTCTTGCATTAGGAGGAACCCAGGGCTAACCGCAACAGCATATGGTCTCACAAGGGGTCTGAGGATCTCATCTCAGTACCTAATGGCAGTCAGGCTACCTCTGGCGAGCACATGGAGGGCTGTGCGGCCCCCAAAGAAATGCCACCCCACACCATGACTGACCCACCGCCAAACCGGTCATGCTGGAGGATGTTGCAGGCAGCAGAACGTACTCCACGGCTTCTCCAGACTCTGTAACGTCTGTCACGTGCTCAGTGTGAACCTGCTTTCATCTGTGAAGAGCACAGGGCGCCAGTGGCGAATTTGCCAATCTTGGTGTTCTCTGGCAAATGCCAAACGTCCTGCACGGAGTTGGGCTGTAAGCACAACCCCCACCTGTGGACGTCGAGCCCTCATACCACCCTCATGGAGTCTGTTTCTGACCGTTTGAGCAGACACATGCACATTTGTGGCCTGCTGGAGGTCATTTTGCAGGGCTCTGGCAGTGCTTCTCCTGCTCCTCCTTGCACAAAGGCGGAGGTAGCGGTCCTGCTGCTGGGTTGTTGCCCTCCTACGGCCTCCTCCATGTCTCCTGATGTACTGGCCTGTCTCCTGGTAGCGCCTCCATGCTCTGGACACTACGCTGACAGACACAGCAAACCTTCTTGCCACAGCTCGCATTGATGTGCCATCCTGGATGAGCTGCACTACCTGAGCCACTTGTGTGGGTTGTAGACTCCGTCTCATGCTACCACTAGAGTGAAAGCACCGCCAGCATTCAAAAGTGACCAAAACATCAGCCAGGAAGCATAGGAACTGAGAAGTGGTCTGTGGTCCCCACCTGCAGAACCACTCCTTTATTGGGGGTGTCTTGCTAATTGCCTATAATTTCCACCTGTTGTCTATTCCATTTGCACAACAGCATGTGAAATTTCTTGTCAATCAGTGTTGCTTCCTAAGTGGACAGTTTGATTTCACAGAAGTGTGATTGACTTGGAGTTACATTGTGTTGTTTAAGTGTTCCCTTTATTTTTTTGAGCAGTGTATATAAAACCACTTCCATATTCTCTCTAACACATTTCAATATTAAACACATTTAATAGCAAATTCTTAATCTATTATTGTTTTTAATCTGGATTGAGCTGAATCTAAAATCCATTCAACATTACTCTCTCATCATGACAGCTGTAACCTCGCTCTTTACATATACACTACCGTTCAAAAGTTTGGGGTCACTTAGAAATGTCCTCGTTTTTGAAAGCGAAGCACATTTTTTGTCCATTAAAATAACATAAAATTGATCCGAAATACAGTGTAAACATTGTTAATGTTGTAAATTACTATTGTAGCTGGAAACGGCAGATTTTTTTTATGGAATATCTACATAGGCGTACAGAGGCCCATTATCAGCAACCATCACTCCTGTGTTCCAATGGCATATTGTGCTAGCTAATCCAAGTTTATCATTTTAAAAGGATAACTGATCATTAGAAAACCGTTTTGCAATTATGTTAGCACAGATGAAAACTGTTGTTCTGATTAAAGAAGCATTAAAACTGGCCTTCTTTAGACTAGTTGAGTATCTGGAGCATCAGAATTTGTGGGTTCGATTACAGGCTCAAAATGTCCAGAAACAAAGAACTTCTTCTGAAATTCATCAGTCTATTCTTGTTCTGAGAAATGAAATCTATTCCATGCGAGAAATTGCCAAGAAACTGAAGATCTCGTACAACACTGTGTACTACTCCCGTCACAGAACAGCGCAAACTGGCTCTAACCAGAATAGAAAGAGGAGTGGGTGGACATGGTGCACAACTGAGCAAAAGGACATGTACATTAGAGTGTCTAGTTTGAGAAACTGATGCCTCACAAGTCCTCAACTGGCAGCTTCATTAAATAGTACCTGCAAAACACGTCTCAACGTCAACAGTGAATGCTGGCCTTCTCAACTCCGGGATGCTGGCCTTCTAGGCAGAGTTGCAAAGAAAAAGCCATATCTCAGACTGGCCAATAAAAAGAAAAGATTAGGATGGGCAACAAAAAAAACTGACACTGGACAGAGGAACTCTGCCTAGAAGGCCAGCATCCCGTAGTCGCCGCTTCACTGTTGACGTTGAGACTGGTGTTTTGCAACATCACACACCTATTCCACAGGGCACAGTCAACAGCCTGATCAACTCTATGCAAAGGAAATGTCGCAAATGGTGGTCACACCAGATACTGACTTGTTTTCTGATCTACACCCCTACCTTTTTTTAAGGTATCCGTGACCAACAGATGCATATCTGTATTCCCAGTCATGTGAAATCAATAGATTAGGGCCTAATTCATTTATTTCAATTGACTGATTTCCTTATATGAACTGTAACTAAGTAAAACCTTTGAAATTGTTGCGTGTTGCATTTATATTTTTGTTCAGCGTATATTGCTCTCAGTTGCTTCTCTCTCTCCCATCGTTATTTACAATGTACAGTAGATGCAAAAAGGGCTTTATAAATACATTTCATTGATTAATTGATAGATACCGATCATTAACAGACCAAACTGTCATGCGTCACATAGGCTGGGATTCAAGCCAAGGCACGCGTTATAGAACAGTCCACTGGAAATGTCACGGCTCCCTCTGGAACTTTCATTGTGCACACCTGGCCCCTATTCCCACTGATTGTATTTGTATATATGTGCCCTTTGTTCACCATGGTCTTGTCGATTATTGTTACCATGTCCGTTGGTGTGTGTGAGTACCTCTGCTGTGTGTTTTGAGCTTTCGTGCCCTTGTGGATTGCGCAGATGATTACTGGTCTCATCCCGTGTGATAATCATTGTGCGCGTGTGTTATTTATTCAAGGAACTCCTCGCTCTTTTGTTTGGGTTTCAACCCTGTGTGTTGTATACTGTAAAAACCCTATTACGCATTCCTGCGCCTGTCTCCCATTCATACCAACGTGACAGGAAAGCCAACAATGCACCTTTTTTAAAAGGCAATTTCCCCAATATTCGCACCCGGTAAACAGATGCGCATGTCGGTTCAAGCGTAAATTACCATAAAAATACTGATCTATAACGCCCTTTTGGAATCACGACCATAGTATAAACAAATAGCACCAATGTGATACTGCTGCAGTACGTCACATGGATTATGTGCCAAGAGGGTGTAAGCATGACTATGACACTGCAAGCCAATGACCTAAACAGGCACACCTGGGTGATGTAGTTTATGCCTGTATGGCAAATAATGATTCGATTTCAGAGAGAGAGTTTAGCCATGATGAATATTATATTAGAGCCGGCTCTGTAGAGCATAAGAGAGGAGAAAAATACAAATCAACTACGGGGCTGCAGATCAGATGACTGAGATTAGGCGAGAAACAAGTGGAGCGAGAGTGAGAGATGGAGGGAGTGAGGAAGGGAGAGAGAGTGCATGACAGGAAGAGAGGAATAGAGGAAGCATTAGAGTGAGAGGAAGAGAGGGATGAGCTGTAGGGGTTACATCACGAGTCGAGCCACAGCTGGGTTTTGGGTTTTTAATCTTGCATCACACTGTAATCCAGATTGGGATTTCTAACCCCTCCCCCTCCTCAATGGACACACATGATTGGACTGGCAACGGGACAGCCATCTGTGCTCAAAAGTAGAGGCGGGAGGGGGAGAGGGGGGTTTGGGGGTTGGTTGAGGGTTTATAAATTCATGCTGTGAGAAAGATGGATTGAAGGAAAGTTGGATAGAAGGATCTACATTTTTTATATAGTAAGGGCTCTATTCAATCCATATTTCGGAACTTCAGCGTTACAGCGTGATTGAAATGTAAAGGCAATGTTCCTGCATTAGCGTCGGTTACATACACAGACAGACAGACAGACAGACAGACAGACAGACAGACAGACAGACAGACAGACAGACAGACAGACAGACAGACAGACAGACAGACAGACAGACAGACCTTGAGGTTTTTCCACCAGTACTTGTTCTTAAGCTTGGCTGCGCTGCTCTCAAACTGTGAGGCCCCGGCCTGCAGAGCATCGGCCCTGTCGTCCAGCTCCGACAGTCTCTGATCCCTCTCCAACACCTTGTCCACGTTCACACGCATGATGTCTACTACCTGTAGGGGACAGGAGTGGAGTGGAGAGGACAGTCAACATTGTATTCTTGTTCATGAAGAAACCTACAGGTAATTGCCAAAACAAAGGAAACACCAACATAAAGTGTCTTAATAGGGCGTTGGGCCACCACTAGACATAACAGCTTCAATGCACTTTGGAATATATTCTACAAGTATCTGGAAATCTATTTGAAGGATGCGACACCATTTTCCCACGAGAAATTCCATCATTTGGTGTTTTGTTGATGGAAAACACTGTCTCAGGTGCCGCTCCAGAATCTCCCTTAAGTGTTCAATTGGGTTGAGAACTGATAACTGAGACGGCCATGGCATACGGTTTACATCGTTTTCATGCTCAACAAACCACTCATACCCTGTGGATGGGGGCATTGTCATCCTGGGGGAGCGTAGTCAAGGTAACCAAAATAATAGCATGCCCAGCAATTTTATGCATGACCCTAAGCATGATGGGATTTTAATTGCTTAATTAGCTCAGGAGCCACACCTGTGTGGAAGCACCTGCTTTCAAAATACTTTGTATCCTTCATTTACTCAAGTGTTTCCGTTATTTTGGCAGTTACCTGTAGAACATCTGCAGTGGAGGCTAGCATTGCACCTAACAGTCGAGAAATCAATTCTTACTGAATAGAAACAATGTGAACTTTTAACTGCCAATGTCACTAATGTACAGTTGACGGCGAGGAAGGGACAGAGTCGGCATTGCCCAATGAGAAGGTAATCAATCACGTCTTATCAGAATGTAAATATCAATGTCACTGAGAGTTGAGGACAGTCAGCATTAGTTACCCAATGGTCAAGGAATCAATTGACTGAGTAGAAATGATGTGAGCCTCCACTACAGTTGTTGATGCCACAGGTGGTGAGGATAGTCAGCATTTCTGAATGAACGGTCAAGAAGGGAGTTATTTCAAAACTAGTGCACCCACATCCAAGAAACAGGTGCGGTGTATAAACAATGCCATAGGAAAAATAAGAATACCTGCATAGCACACGCTGGTTGAATGATCCGGTATTTCATTAGCAAAGTGTTTACCTCTATGGGCCCTCTTCATCCTCATTATGAGTGATTAGAAATGTGTAGGATGTGTAAACCTCATACAGATGACCAGAGAATATTCCAGGGGGTCTCTCTCTGTGATCAATGTTTAGGCCCTTGTAAACTCTCACTGACTCATCCCTCTTTTCTTCGATCATTCTTCCTTTCACGGACCACTCATCCTTTAATCCCTTCCGGCCTCCCATCCCCTTGCCCATCTCCTCCACTTAGGACCCCGTCCTCCCATCGTTCTTGACTTTGATTCTCTCAGGACCAATTTTCATCTTTCGTCACACAACAATAAAGTAAAATGCAGTGTCGTTTGTCCCTTCATTCTTTCATCTCTTCTTTCCCCTGGCTTTATCCTTTCATCCTCCCCTTTATTCATCCCCATCATTATCGTTTCATCCCACCTTCCACACGGTCTTTATAATAGTTGACTTCACATATAAGCCTTCTGTACATTTTTGACAAATAAAGCTTGTTTACACGACTGCCTAAATGAGTAATCGCACTGACATATCAAAAGATCAACACTTCAAAAATTATACTCTCCTTTGAGTCTTACCTCGTCCACCTGTGCCTGCGTCTGCTGCAGTCGTCGGTTACTGGTGAGGTTGGGGGCTGGGGCTGGAGGGCCCCCTTCTCCCTCAGGGCCCCCCGGGGTTCCTGCGTCTGTGGTCGACCTGTGTAGAGAGAGGCATTAACTTACTAACAACAACAACTACCAAAACCCCACCAAAACCGGTAAGGAAAATGAATGATAAAAGTATGTATTATGTATTATTTGTGTACCTGTTTGAAATGTTATTGCATTGTCAGGAGCTAGTAACATAAGCATTTCCCTGCACCCGCATAGACTTTGGTTTGATTTTGATTTGATCTTGCTAAGCCATACAGTATAGTAAGTAGGCAATACTAGCAATGGTGTCTAAGTGAAGAATAACTTAACTGCTGAAGTAGCCCTCTTCAAACACTAAGGACTAATAAGCACACAGACTGAATGAATATGAAATATATCGGCTATGGTAGAAAATGATACATGTGATGTTTAAACTACAAAAGCCAATCACAGGGGCCTGTTCTCTCATCATGTCTGAGCCACATCCTGAGTAAACAACCACTCTGGTTTGATTTGGTACAGAGTCTGTATTAGACAGGCTTGATTTCCACTAGCATAATGGGGAGAGATTCGAGGGAAAAAGCCTTGAAGGCTGCTCTTTTCAAAGATGGATGCATTTTGCCCCAGATAAACAAGCCAGGCAAGGTGCTGTACCTAATGATTGAGTAGATAACAAAAAAACTATAAAACATATATTTTTTAATATTACAACAGCTAGCTTCATAAAGAAGATGGATGATGAATATTGACTGAGTCATTGTGAAGGAGTCATTCTACTATTGGTATGGTGAGACTGAGAGACATGTAGCCTAATATTAATTTGCAATAGGCCTACTTTCTGTGATATATTTTACGTTTGGGTAGACTATTCGAATACTAAAATGAATATATAAGAGCAATTATGTATTTCAACAGATGTTTAGCTTAGCAGTAAAACAATCCATAATTGCAATTAGTTGACACCGCTAAAACAATACACTTGCTCTAACATCCTTAAATACGTATTCAAAATATATCGGACACATATTATCATATACATTTAGCTGAACTAAAAAACTGGATACAATTCCGTTTACTCACATGTCGATGGTAGCAGCTTTATAATAATCCGCGGTCAACGGGGAGTAGGGAGTGGGGGAAGGCGCGCACGAAAAAGATAGAGAGAGATACACTATAGCTACAGTATATTTGAGAAAGTAGTACTATCCACAGGCAAGGGAACGATTGTTTCAATACTCCGTAGAAATCCAGCCGGTTTCTGTCACTTTTGTCCAATTTCTTACAAACTCTCTGCGAGCCGACGCCTGTGGAAAATGTCGATGCGTCTTTGACGCACAATTCGCAGTCTGTACACAGCGATGGATGTAACGGTCCCAATCGATGGTTCTAAAAAAATATTCTGTATATAAACCTATATATTATTTTATATATTATTTTTTACAACCATATGCAGTACCAGTCAAAAGTTTGGACACACCTACTCATTCAAGGGTTTTTCTTATTTTTTTTTATTACTATTTTCTACATTATAGAATAGTACTGACCACATCAAAACTATGAAATAACACATATGGAATCATGTAGTAACCAAAAAAGCATTAAACAAATCAAAATATATTTTAGATTTTAGATTCTTCAAAGTTGCCACTATTTGCCTTGATGACAGCTTTGCACACTCTTGAAATTCTCTCAACCAGCTTCATGAGGTAGTCACCTGGAATGCTTTACCAACAGACTTGAAGGAGTTCCCACATGTGCTGAGCACTTGTTGGCTGCTTTTCCTTCACTCTGCGGTCCAACTCATCCCAAACCATCTCAACTGGGTTGAGGTTGGGTGATTGTGGAGGCCAGGTCAGCTGATGCAGCACTCCATCACTCTCCTTCTTGGTCAAATAGCCCTTACACAGCCTGCAGGTGTGTTTTGGGTCACCATCAAAGCACCCCCACACCAGCCTACCTCCTCCTCCATGCTTCACGGTGGGAACCACACATGCAGAGATCATCCATTCACCTACTCTGTGTCTCACAAAGACACGGCGGTTGGAACAAAAAATCTCAAATTTGGACTCGTCAGACAAAAGGACAGATTTCCAACGGTCTAATGTCCATTGCTTGTGTTTCTTGGCCCAAGCAAGTCTCTTCTTATTATTGGTGTCCTTTAGTAGTGGTTTCTTTGCAGCATGAAGGCCTGATTCACGCAGTCTCCTCTGAACAGTTGATGTTGAAATGTGTCTGTTACTTGAACTCTGTGAAGCATTTATTTGGCAGGTACAGTTAATTGCCGATTTCTGAGGATGGTAACGCTAATGAACTTATCCTCTGCAGCAGCGGTAACTCTGGGTCTTCCTTTCCTGTGGCGGTCCTCATGAGAGACAGTTTCATCATAGCGCTTGATGGTTTTTGCGACTGCACTTGAAGAAACTTTCAAAGTTCTTGAAACTTTCCGTATTGACTGACCTTCATGTCTTAAAGTAATGATGGACTGTCATTTCTCTTTGCTTATTTGAGCTGTCCTTGCCATATTATAGACTTGGTCTTTTACCAAATAGGGCTATCTTCTGTATACCAACCCTACCATGTCACAACACAACTGATTGGCTCAAACGCATTAAGAAGGAAAGAAATTCCACAAATTAACTTTTAAGAAGGCACACCTGTTAATTGAAATGCATTCCAGGTGACTACTTCATGAAGCTGGTTGAGAGAATGCCAAGAGTGTGCAAAGCTGTCATCAATGCAAAGGGTGTCTATTTGAAGAATCTCAAATATAAAATATATTTTGATTTGTTTCACACTTTTTTGGTTACTACATGATTCCATATGTGTTATTTCATGGTTTTGATGTCTTCACTATTATTCTACAATGTAGAAAATAGTAAAAATAAAGAAAAAACCTTGAATGAGTAGGTGTGTCCAAACTTTTGACTTGTACTGTATATATTTTACAACCATATATTTTTATATACTTTTTTTTTAAGTCAAAACTTTTTAGGACCAAGGTTTTGGAGCTACATTGTCGACTATTGTAAAAATATAGCGAACGGAAATGGAAGCGTTCACTTGCTTGCGCCAGAAGAAACGTCTCTCAGAAATGATAATTCCATTAAAAAAAACAACAGTTGCTCTGACTTGCTTTTGCGAACCTCTAGGGATAGCCTACTGCTTTGTTTTGTTTTTCTCAGATCAATAACGCTTGAAAGTAAACCATGTCAGTGTCTAAGTAAATCCACTGCAAAACAGAAATGGAGCTCAACATAAAGTGTTTTGTGGGTGTCTGTGTTCGTGTGTCTACAGGCCGCTTCGAGCTCATGCAGAAGCAAGAAATACAGTGTGGGCAGCAGATCATGATGACGTTGAGCTCAGCTGCTGCCGAGGCCACTTAGCAGACATGCTTTCGAGCAATGTCTCCTCGGAGTCCACAGTGACTTCAAAGATCACAATACAACACTTTTCTTTTCAGCCAGAGGGCACAAAGGGTTACTGGTACAATGTTTAAATGCGCTGAACTGGTAAATGAATGTTTTTGCAATGGGCTTGTTCTCTGTTTTAGTGCTGTTTTAGTGCTGTTTTAGTGCTCACTCGTTGATTGGCTTTGGTGCTTCCTCCTTTTTACATCATTTCATTCTTTGAGGAAAGTCTAAATGGAAAGCGAATTATAAAATCATTAGGGAGTAAGCAAAACAAATTACTGTCATAGAAATGAATGGAAACATATACAACTCCAGGGACCACAGTCTCCTTCAAGATATTTTATTCTGTACACCACTTCCATTAACACATTGATTGTTTTCCTATTGTTTCCAGAAACCTGGAGGTTGTGATGTTACACAGATACATTGTATACACAGTCCCAGATCAATTGTATTGGTCTCAACGGAGTACAAGTCTTTGTTTGCAACCACTTAATCATTATAATGTCTCTATACAATGCTGTTGTTTGACAAATTCATATTTGTAAGTCACCTGCATTTCAATCATGTTGACCGATATACACTGAGTGTACAAAACATGATGAACACCTGCTCTTTCCATTACATAGACTGACCGGTCGGGGGTAGAGGGCAGTTCCAGTCCTCCAGGGCCTGATTGGTGTCACAGTTTTGCCCCAGCTAACACACCTGACTCCAATAATCACATAATCATGATCTTCAGTTCAGAATACAGTTTGATTAATCAGCTGTGTTTGTTAGGGATGGAAAAGAAGTGTGACACCAATCAGGCTCCCCGAGGACAGGAGTTGCCCACCCCTGCGTGAACGCTATGATCCCTTATTGATGTCACTTGTTAAATCCACTTCAAATCAGTGTAGATGAAGAGGAGACGGGTTAAAGAAGGGTTTTTAAGCCTTGAGACAATTGCGACATGGATTGTGTATGTGTGCCATTCAGAGGGTGAACGGGCAAGACAAAAGATTTAAGTGCCTTTGAACGGGGTATGGTAGTAGGTGCCAGGCACACAGGTTTGTGTCAAGAACTGCAACGCTGCTGGGTTTTTCACACTCAACAGTTTCCCGTCAAGATAGTCCACCACCCAAAGGACATCCAGCCAACCTGACACAACTGTGGGAAGCATTGGAGTCAACATGGGCCAGCATCCCTGTGGAACGCTTTTGACACCTTGTAGAGTCCATTCCCTGACGAGTTGAGGCTGTTTCAATGTTAGGAAGTTGTTCCTAATGTTTGGTATACTCCGTGTATATCCTTTGAGACTGGAAATGTAATGTTCAACTCTTTCACCACATATAATCGTAATTCTTACACAGCTGTTGCTAATATTCATATTTCAACATTGATGTTTTCAAAAGTTTACTTGCTGAGCTTCTGTACACAGTTGCATCACGAGGTACGATAGTCTATTGATGGCTATGGCGATGCAAGTCTTAAGACTGCTTTTGCTGTTAAGACTGCTTTTCTTCTGTACATTCTTCTGTGTTTACTCTTTTGCGGTAAAGATGAGAGAATTTACTAGGCAGACATTCAAGTTTTATAATATGAGCGATATGTTTTGAATCCCCAGAGAGGTGAACAAGTAAACTCTGAAATATTCTTGCAATACAAAACAGACAGCACTAGACAGAGGTACATGCACACCAACAAAGCTAGTCGTAGAACACCCAAAGACACTCCCTATACAATGGCCACCTTTACATTCATACTGTCTGAAATCCTTTTCTTAAATCTCTTACATGCATTTGTCTTCTCAGTGTACATTGACATGTTATTTACATTCAGTAACAGCTAGTACAGGTGTTATATGTTTGCATTTTTTATACAGTGTTTACCATTACTGTTGAATATAGATCCTTTTGTGCAACTTATATGTGGAGATTTACAAACTGTACAATATAGGGGGGGGGGGAGTATTTACAATAGGCTTTTAGACATCAATAAACAAAGGAGCGGCTCGATTCAATCCGGAGCGCGGACAATCTGTGTTGTAGTGTGGTTGAAATGTAAAGGTAATTTCTGATTGGAGCCGACACATGCAGCGTTTACCGTGAACAAGGAAACATTGCTTTTAAATGTCAATCGCGCTGTAACGCTGATCTTCTGCGCTACTGATTTGAATCAAGCCCTAGATATGATTGTTGTTTACGTTTTCTCCAGCTGTAAACACTGAGCACGTTCAAGTGCAATGAGACTGTGCAACATCCAGAGACAAAACCCCAGATCTCACAAAGCAGATGGTTAAACACACTAGGCGGGGTGTCTTTGTTCAGGTAATGAAGGTCTCATGTGCTACATAAAACATGTCACAGTTTGAGTGCCCTTGAACGAGCTCCTAAAGAAGTTATTCACCTGCTAGCAGTATGTTAGATTGTCCTGAACAGGACCAACATCTACTGTAGCCTACTTGTCCCGTTGTCCACGGGCCTTTAAACTCACACCTCTTGGCTGTCCATTTTAAAAGTGCACCAAAATGGCAGTCTGATTCGCCGTTGATTGATCAGAGAGCCTTTTTGAGTTCAAGATGAAGTCACTGCTGGCTGGGGATTGATACACTAGCATTGAGTGTGTGCTTTTGTAGGACTTTATGTGGGTTGTGATATCAACACTATCCAGGGGTCTAATGCAGTATGCTTCTATGTTTGCTTATAGTTTGGAATCACAGCAATGTGCATGACAGTGCAAAGCTAACGGTACCAATGTTTTACTTTTAACTCTAAACTTTTTTACTTTTAACTCTAAACGTTATAGCAATGGCTTTTGTGAATTGTCTTTGCAAAACTACATAATATTATCCTCTGCATTTCATATAAAAAAATCTATCGCCTATCATACTTTCTTTACAGTGATCGTAATATAAAATAAATACATAGCTATCTGAATTTCAATGATGACTGAAAAAGTGCTGAAATAAATGAATCAAGTATGTATGAATATGTAATCAAATAAAGTAAATAATAATAAAGTCAACATAAATACAAATGTTGTGAGCTTCTGTTAATAACGTGTTGTGTATATACAAATGTTATGAGATTGAAGGAGGTAAAGCCTTTTTAAGCAATCTTTCTACAAGTTTCCTAGAAGTGGTATCCATACTTTCAAAAAGGGAAAATAGATCATGAGAAGGACATTAATTATAAAGAAAATACATTTTCATAGATGACTATCAACAGCTAAGTCCTTTCCCTTTAGCAAAAATTGCAAATGCTCATTTTGTTTGACTGCAACAGACTACTAGATAATTACTTATCCTGTGCAATTTTTTGCTTGCCTTCAAAAATTCAACTGTGGTTTCAAATCTGTAACTGCAATGTAACATAAGGCATTTATTCCACAAAAACTGTGTGCAAATAGTTTTTGGTTGGACCTTGCTACAAACAGCAAGATCAATGTGCAAACTTAACAAAAATGTATATATTTTGATCGTTCATATCATATAAGAAGAGATATAAATAGCACAATGTTAAGAAATTCATTGAAATGTTTTAAAGTGCCATTTAGTCCTATCCTCAGATTAGGTGTTTTAATAACCTGAACCACAAGAGGGCAGTGGTGACATATGGCCCTGGAAAGAGTCTGCTGGTTTTACATAATTGATGGCAAAAAATGTAAACAACAGCACTATCCAGACTATGGTACATCTACAGGGCATCATCAGTAAGGGTTAGGACTTCCTCCATGGTAAGTGAGGGACCGTACCACTATTAACCTGTGTTTCACAGTAGGGTTCATCACTTTCAGAGTCTGCGGGTGGGGACGCCTTTTTCCACTCCTTCTCTCCGTCATCAGAGTCTTCCATTGCCACAGTAATGAGGGGGGGAGATTTCCTGAAAGGGAGACAGAGAGGTGGAGTCAATACAACAGGCAATGAATCGAGACAAGATGACTCAACGGTCCGTATTCATAGCCTGGTCCCAAATCTGTTGAGCCGTCTTGCCAACTCCTACGGTCATTGGAGTAATAATGACCATAGGAGATGGCACAGCAGCACAAACTGATCTGGGACCAGTCTACCATACTTACAGGTGGGTCAATGTAACGATAGTACAGTGAGGTACAGTGTGGCTAATGACACTACCTGTATTCTCCATTGTGTATACCTGTCTACAATCTTGTGTGTTTATTGCTGCCATTGTATGATATGTTGTACTTATCAAGGCCATCAGACTGTTAAACAGCCATCACTAACACAGTGAGGCTGCTGCCTACATACAGACTTGAACTCATTGGCCACTTTAATAAATGGATCACTAGTCACTTTAATAATGCCACTTTAATAATGTTTACACATCGTGCATTACTCATCTCATATGTATATACTTTATTTTATACCATCTATTGCATCTTGCCTATGCCGCTTGGTCATTGCTCATCCATATATTTACATGTATATATTCTTATTCCATTCCTTTACTTAGATTTGTGTGTATTAGGTAGTTGTTGTGGAATTGTTAGATTACTTGTTAGATATTGCGGCACTGTCGGAACTAGAAGCACAAGCATTTCGCTGCACTCGCAATAACATCTGCTAACCATGTGTACGTGACCAATAAAATTTGATTTGATACCGGTACCCCCTGTACATAGCCTCGTTATTGTTATTTTATTGTATTACTTTTTTAAACTTTTGTTTATTTAGTAAATCTTTTCTTAACTCTTATTTTGTTAAAACTGCATTGTTGGTTAAGAGCTTGTAAGTAAACATTTCATGGTAAAGCTTACACCTGTTGTATTCGGCACATGTGACAAATTAACATTTGATTTGATTTGACATCTTGCAATCTTTTACCTCTTTCTAGTATCTAATTCCAGGGTATCTCCAGGGTAACTCTAGGTATCTTTAGGGTATCTCTTTGACCGATTAGATATCTCATACAGGTATCTTTTTGAGCGTTTAGGGTGAGTGTTCAGCACCATGCGGAGGTGTCTGATACCTGTCTCCACTCTGGGTGATGAGTCTCCTGCACGTCTCCATCTGCACGTCCAGGCCTCGCTTCATGGAACACATCTCCATGTACTCGTGCAGGTGTCTGTTCATGTCACTCTTAGCCGTGGCCAGCTCCAACTGTGGAGACGTAAGGTAAGACAATCCATACCGTAAGTTTGCTTTCTGGTTTAAAGTGTCACCACCAAAATGTTGGAGCGATTAGGGGCAGGATCTTTGCAAGCGCAAAACCAAAAGGCTGCAGCCGTTTGCATAAATCTTTTTTTCTAGTTTGTGTCTTCTTTTAGGTCGATTGTATTTGTACTTCCTATCGTTGCCACGGGGAACAGAGAAATTAGCAAATGAGCAAGCAAGAGGAGAGCTCTTGAAAGACTACACTACCTTCAATTTGTTACTTCAATTTATCTTATCATCTACATAGGAACTAATTTCAACAGTGATTCATGTAAGCACATGGAATGGCTGACTTATTTATTTCCATAATGTAATAATCCCAGAGAAACGTCTATGTATTTATGGCTCTGTTTACTTCTCTGCAGGCTAATAAATAGCCTTATCCTGCAGCAAAGTCCTCATATTGTACAAACTGCAGGGGGACAACTGTGGTACTTAGAGAAGGGCTTTGTATGTTTGTGTGTGTCTCACCTCGATCTGGTCGATTGTCTCCTGATACTCCTTCTCTCTAGTCTGGAAGAGGGACTCTGTGTCCTTTATCACCTTCTCTATGGACTCCTCCTGCTGCTGCTGCGTGGTGTGTGTGCGTGTGAGAGAGAAAGAGAACACATTGTTTTGTGCTTATTTGCCTAAGATACATGAGATAAAAGGAATGTCGATCAGTATATGGAAATGTAATATACTGCCAATCCATTGCATAAGTACAGCTCAATTCCAAAGTGTCTCTAATGCCCTGCCTCTGTGTGTCTGTGTGTCTGTGTGTGTGTGTGTGTGTTTTGTGTGTGTGTGTGTGCTACCAGCTTATCTAATTTACACTGTGATCCACGGATCAGGACATACCAATGTCACAGTCATACATGCAGTGTTTAAAATAGGACAGAGACACACAGACAAGGCAGCCCAACCATAAGAATAATTAACAAGCAGGAAGTACAGCGGCTTCGGTTGAAACACGCCCTTCAACACAGTTCTGGGATCAGCTTACCCTAGCCAGCTCCAAACATGAACCATTACAGTGGTAAATACAAAACTTAGATCAGCCAGTGGCAGGTATAGTGGCAGGTATAGTGGCTTACCTCTCCCTGGGTCTCCACTGCTCCCAGAGTGTATCCTGGGAAATCCTCCCACAGCAGCAGAGTCTCCTCAGTCTCCTCCCAGGCCAGGCTGTCACAGTCGTCCTCAAACTCACACTCCCTCCTGCAATAGTATGGCTTACTAGTTGTAAATATATGTATATACTGAACAAAAATATAAACGCAACATGTAAAGTGTTGGTCCCATGTTTCATGAGCTGAAATAAAAGATCCCAGAAATGTTACATACGCACAAAAAGCTTACTTCTCAGATTTTTCCTGCTAGTGAGAATTTCTCCTTTGTCAAGATAATCCATCCACCTGACAGGTGTGGCATATCAAGAAGCTGATCAAACAGCATGATCATTACACAGGTGCACCTTGTGCTGGGGACAATAAAAGGCCAGTCTAAAATGTGCAGTTTTGTCACACAACACAATGCCACAGATGTCTCAAGTTTTGAGGGAGCATGCAATTGGCATACTGACTGCAGGAATGTCCACCAGAGCTGTTGCCAGAGAATTGAATGTTAATTTCTCTACCATAAGCCGCTTGCAACATCGTTTTAGAGAACTTGGCATTACATCCAACCGGCCTCACAACCGCAGACCACGTGTAACCATGCCAGCCAAGGCCCTCCACATCCGGCTTCTTCACCTGCGAGATGGTCTGAGATGAGTCACCCGGACGGCTGATGAAACTGTGGGTTTTCACAACCAAAGAATTTCTGCACAAACTATCAGAAACCGCCTCAGGGAAGCTCATCTGTGTGCTCGTCATCCTCATCAGGGTCTTGACCTGACTGCAGTTCGGCGTTGAAACCAACTTCAGTGGGCAAATGCTCACCTTTGATGGCCACTGCCACGCTGGAGAAGTGTGCCCTTCATCAATGAATCCCGGTTTCAACTGTACTGGGCAGATGGCAGACAGCGTGTATGGCACTGTGTGGGCGAGCAGTTTGCTGATGTCAAAGTTTTCAACAGAGTGCCCCATGGTGGCAGTGGTGTTATGGTATGGGCAAGCATAAGCTATGGACAACGAATGCAATTGTATTTTATCGATGGCAATTTGAATGCACAGAGATATCGTGACGAGATCCCGAGGCCCATTGTTGTGCCATTCATCCGCCGCCATCACCTCATATTTCACCATGACAATGCACGGCCCCATGTCGCAAGTATCTGTACACAATTCCTGGAAGCTGAAAATGTCCCCGTTCTTCCATGCCCTGCATATTCACCAGACATGTCACCCATTGAGCATGTTTGGGATGCTCTGGATTGACGTGTACGACAGCATGTTCCAGTTTCACCAATATCGAGCAACTTCACACAGCCATTGAAGAGGAGTGGGACAACATGCCACAGACAACAATCAACAGCCTGATCAACTCTATGCGAATGAGATGTGTTGGGCTGTATGAGGTAAATGGTGGTCACACTAGATACTGACTGGTTTTCTGATCCACAAACCTACCTATTTTTTTTAAGGTATCTGTGACCAACAGATGCATATCCGTATTCCCAGTCATGTGAAATCCATACATTAGGGCCTAATTAATTTATTTCAATTGACTGATTTCCTTATATGAACTGTAACTCAGTTAAATCTTTGAAATTGTTGCGTGTTGCGTTTATATTTTTGTTCAGTGTAGTTTACTGGCCGACTCTCAAGTGACAGGCTAGTCCTGGTGATGAGCAGTGTGTAAGCTTTTTATCCAGACCAACTCTAACCGTCCTGATTCAATCATGGTCTGAAATTTAGAGTGGCTTCCCAATTGTGGTGACTGAAACTTTATCAGACCTTGATTGCTGACCATTTCCTCATATTTAGGACTCACAGCTGGTTCAGCATCCTCTGCATCTCCTCGTTGATCTGATTGGCTGACGTGCTACACGACTCCTCATCCTTGCCCCTCTCGCTCTCAGAGATGCTGGTTGGTTCGTCCCCATCACCGCCTTTAACCGACTGGGCCGCCTGCTTTCGGGGCCGGCGAGTCAGAGTGGAAGGAGGTGTGGCCATCTGCTAGATAAAAGTGGAATAACAGTGTAATAGCAGTGTAATAAAGGTGTAATTAACATGAGTTGACCTAGAAGATATGAGTGGACTTGCTTCCACAGAATCGGTCAAGCTGTAATTAAACCAATCGACGATTGCTCCAACAGATCTAGAATCTGCTTACCTTTGGAAAATCCTACACTTAACCATTATGGTGGTAAATGCTAAACTGATCTCATATCAGTGTCTAGGGGCTACCTAACATATAGTATAGTTAGTTGTATAGTGGCCTATAAGCAGTCCTGACCTGGAAGATCTGGATCATGTCTTCACAGTTCCTCTGCTGGGCCACGTCACACAGGCGAGCTGTGATGTCGATGCGTCTACAGATGTCCATGTCCACCTTCATGGCTTTCTCCTGGATCTTACTGTCTAGATCCGACAGGTTCTGATAGAGAGAGAGAAGGAGAGGAGAGTGAGTGACCCTCGCAAAAGGAAATATGTGTTCCCAAATCTTATTTGTATTTTAAAATACATTTTTGAAGTTAACCGCACCAATGAGTTACCAATTAGAGATGTTCTACGATTTTAGAACTCAAAAGTGAGTAGGGCAAAATTCCTATTCTAAGCCATCTCACGTGGGACTATTCCAGCGTTGCTATGAGGGACTCACGTTGCTCATTAGGCCTTTGAAGAGGACCAGCTCAGCTTTCAGCTGTTTCACCCTGAGGGCCAGCTCATCCTGACACACCTCACTCTCCTGGAGATCCTGTACGCACACACACACACACACACACACGCGCACGCGCACACGCACACGCACACAGACACAGACACACACGCCACGCGCACACGCACACACACACACACACACACAGACACATGCACACGCACACACACACATACACACACACGCGCGCATTATTTGCATTGCATGTATGACATAACTGATTATAAGTATGCAGAATAAATAGAATGGGTGGCGTATTGAATAGTTCATTTGTAGTTCTTTCCAGCTCAAGTTACACAATACACTCTCTACCTCTCTACTACTGCTTTCCAATCAACCAATCAATCTGAGGTGGAATCATAATGTTAGTGTGATGTGAAATATTAAAAGGGGTAACCTGCAGTTCAAACAATAACAAAGCAGTCGACCTCCAGCTTTTTAGGTAAACAGCTTAGGGATGGGGGGTTCGGAGAAATGCAACCACTATCAAATTCATAGACGGTGCTATGGACACAAGGACTCACCATCCATGAGTTCAAAATGAGAGTTTTACCATGTTTTAAAGCGACACTATACAGTGTTTCTTTACAATTACATTGTTTACCAACAATGGAGTAAAACCCACTTCTATTTTGGGTTCTGAGGGGGTTTGACTGGTGAACTAAGCTCACGAGGCATTTATATATGTTTTGTTTTTCAAGAATCAATGGCTATATATCATTGATTAAAACATGCATGTAGCAATCGCAGATTGCCCTTTATCATTGACACAGCTAAGGGCTTACCTCCTCCAGCTCAGCCACTTTCTCCTGGAGGTCCACTCTGAATGTATATTCTTCCTCCCATCTGTTGAAACACACACACACACACACACACACACACACACAGTGATCATAAAGATGAGAATGGGGATGGATGAGGGAGTCATCACCACAACATCGCACTATCATCACTGTCTCTTCTGGGGACACAACTTCCAATTACACACCCAACTTTAGCAGTTCAATCACACAATCACCATTATTGTCTATTTAGGATATTCTAGTTCCTCAATTTTCCCGACCATCTGTGACTGAGGGTAGATAACTTTGTCAAAGGCCAAAATGTCTCACAAATAGTATAATAGTAATACTGGATCGAATCCCCAAGCTGACAAGGTAAAAATCTGTCGTTCTGCCCCTGAACAAGGCAGTTAACCCACTGTTCTCTGGTAGGCCGTCATTGTAAATAAGAATTTGTTCTTAACCGACTTGCCTAGTTGAATAAATTTTAAATAAAAAATACATGTAAAAAAGTTACAAATAACAGATAGAAACCAGGCAGATAGCCTAATACCCTCTCCTATAGGCTACAGTGTTGTGCTCATGCGGATCAATTAACCAATAAGGCCCGAGGGTGTGTGGTAAATGGCCAATATACCACGGCTAAGGGCTGTTCTTCTGCACGATGCATCGCAGAGTGCCTGGACACAACCCTTAGCCGTGGTATATTGGCCAAATATCACAAACCCCAGAGATGCCTTATTGCTATTATAAACTAGTTACCAACCAGTGGAGGCTACTGTGGGGAGAATGGTTCATAATAATGGCTGGAACAGCGCAAATGGAATGGCATCAAACACCTGGAGACCATGTATTTGGTGTATTCAATACCGTTCCACTGATTCCGCTCCAGTCATTACCACGAGCCCATTCTCCCCAATTAAGCTGCCACCAACCTCCTGTATTACCAAAATAACTAGACCAGTAAAAATAAATGTTTTGTCATACCCGTGGAATACGGTCTGATATACCACAGCTGTGAGCCAATCAGCATGCAGGACTCGAACCACCCAGTTCATTCTGAAGTTTGATGGAGTTTGTATATCCATGTTGTGCGCCTATTCTCCCTTACTCAGCTGTGTTACGGAACAGAACACCACCCAGTATGCATATAGAGCACCCTGCTGCAGCACTTACTGAAGGTGAAGTGGCCTAACCCAGGAGGGCGCATGTGCCATAGTCCACGTTGCCTATACACACTGTTATCAGTCTGCTCAAGTGGGGATGCAGTGTATAGTCCTACAGTAGCCTGTTGTTAACAGTATACTTGGGTAGCCTATGCTGTAAGTTCAACCTGGTCTCATAGCATTTGTATTATTCCGTACGTAAATCCGAGACACTCCATTTAGTATGATATGTTATGTTTCGTATGGTATGTAATAAATTGTGGATGTCCATCACCCATTTCGTATAATATGTTACGAATTTCAAAACGTACTATATGTTACGAATTTGCAAAACATATGATATGTTAACCTTTGGGTAGACGATCGCATTATACGCCCACCCATCCACCCAGACCAACCACTCTTTTATCCCACAGGCCATAAACTTTCTGAATCTGCACATAAAATTAAATAATGTATATTTATTGCTGCATTTTTACACAATGAACTTAATCCTAGTAAAAATTCCCTGTCAGTTAGGATCACCACTTTGTTTTAAGAATGTGAAATGTCTAAATAATAGTAGAGAGAATGATTTATTTCAGCTTTTATTTCTTTCACCACATTCCCAGTGGGTCAGAAGTTTACACACGCTCAATTAGTATTTGGAAGCATTGCCTTTAAATTGTTTAACTTGGGTCAAACGTTTCGGGTAGCCTTCCACAAGCTTCCCACAATAAGTTGGGTGAATTTTGGCCCATTCCTCATGACAGAGCTGGTGTAACTGAGTCAGGTTTGTAGGCCTCCTTGCTCGCACACGCATTTTCAGTTCTGCCCACACATTCTCTATAGGATTGAGGTCAGGGCTTTGTGATGGCCACTCCAATACCTTGACTTTGTTGTCCTTGAGCCATTTTGCCACAACTTTGGAAGTATGCTTGGGGTCATTGTCCATTTGGAAGACCCATTTGTGATTAAGCTTTAACTTCCTGACTGATGTCTTGAGATGTTGCTTCAATATATCCACATAATTTTCCTTCTCATGATGCCATCTATTTTGTGAATTGCACCAGTCCCTCCTGCAGCAAAACACCCCCACAACATGATGCTGTCACTCCCGTGCTTCACGGTTGGGATGGTGTTCTTCAGCTTGCAAGCGTCCCCCTTTTTCCTCCAAACATAACGATGGTCATTATGGCCAAACAGTTCTATTTTTTGATTCATCAGACCAGAGGACATTTCTCCAAAAAGTACGATCTTTGTCCCCAAGTGCAGTTGCAAACCGTGGTCTGGCATTTTTATGCCGCTTTTGGAGCAGTGGCTTCGTCCTTGCTGAGTGGCCTTTCATGTCAATATAGGACTCATTTTGTGGATATAGATGCATAGATGGATATAGATACCTTTGTACCTGTTTGCTCCAGCATCTTCACAAGGTCCTTTGCTGTTGTTCTGGGATTGATTTGCACTTTTCGCACCAAAGTACGTTCATCTCTAGGAGACAGAACACATCTCCTTCCTGAGCAGTATGACGGCTGCATGGTCCCATGGTGTTTATACTTGCGTACTATTGTTTGTACAGATGAACATGGTACCTTCAGGCGTTTGGAAATTGCTCCCAAGGATGAACCAGACTTGTGGAGGTCTACTATTTTTTTCTGAGGTCTTGGCTGATTTCTTTTGATTTTCCCATGATGTCAAGCAAAGAGGCACTGAGTTTGAAGGTAGGCCTTGAAATACATCCACAGGTACACCTCCAATTGACTCAAATGTTGTCAATTAGCCTATCAGAAGCTTCTAAAGCCATGACTTAATTTTCTGGAATTTTACAAGCTGTTTAAAGGCACAGTCAACTTAGTGTATGTAAACTTCTGACCCACTGGAATTGTGATACAGTGAATTATAAGTGAAATAATCTGTCTGTAAACAATTTGTCACGCTCGTCGTAAAGATGGGACCAAGGCGCAGCGGGAATGTGTATGCTCATCTTCTTGTTTGTTGAGAAGAAAACAAAACAAAACACTTAAAACAACAACGACGAAGAAACAGTCCTGTAAGACCCACAGCTACACATGGAACAACTACCCACAAAAACCCATGAAAAAACACCCCTACTAAATAGGACCTTCAATTAGAGGCAACGAGAAACAGCTGTCTCCAATTGAAGGTCAAACCAATAAACTAAGCATAGAAATAGATAAACTAGACACAGACATAGAAATAGACTAACATAGAACATTGCCCAACAAACCCCAAAACACATTAAACAAACATCCCCTGCCACGTCCTGACCAAACTACAATAACAAATAACCTCTTTACTGGTCAGGACGTGACAGTACCCCCCCCTCCCCCAAAGGTGCAGACCCCGGATGCACCTGAAACCAAAAAAAAACAAAAACACAAAAATAAACCCCAAAACAAAAATAATCACAAACTAAAGGGAGGGAGGCCACCGTCACTGACGGTTCTTATGCTACACCCCCCCTCCCCCATCCACCTACTATGGAGGTGGCTCAGGCTCTGGCCTTAGTCCCCAACCTAACCTGTCCAACCCCGCTGGAGACCTCGGGCTGATGCGCGTCGCTGGAGACATCGGACTGGAGGGCGACTCTGGGAGCTCCGGCTCCGGACTGTGGGCCGTCTCTGCAGGCTCCGGACTGTGGGCCGTCTCTGCAGGCTCCGGACTGTGGGCCGTCTCTGCAAGCTCCGGACTGTGGGCAGGCTCCGGACTACGGGCAGGCTCCGGACTGCGGGCAGGCTCCGGACTGCGGGCCGGCTCCGGACTGCGGGCCGGCTCCGGACTGCGGGCCGGCTCCGGACTGTGGGCCGTCTCTGCAGGCTCCGGACTGTGGGCCGTCTCTGCAGGCTCCGGACTGTGGGCCGTCTCTGCAGGCTCCGGACTGTGGGCCGTCTCTGCCGGTTCCGGACTGTGGGCCGTCTCTGCAGGCTCCAGACTGTAGGACATCGCCGGAAGCACTAGACGGGGAACTGTCGCCGGAAGCTCTAGACGGGGCACTGTTGCCGGAAGCTCTGGATGGGGCACTGTCGCCGGAAGCTCTGGACGGGGCACTGTCGCCGGAAGCTCTGGATGGGGAACTGTCGTCGGAAGCTCTGGACGGGGAACTGTCGTCGGAAGCTCTAGACGGGGAACTGTCGTCGGAAGCTCTAGACGGGGAACTGTCGTCGGAAGCTCTGGACGGGGACTGCGCACTGAAGGCCTGATGCGTGGGGCTGGCTTTGGAGGCGCCAGACTATTTTCACGCACCACAGGGCTAGTGCGAGGAGCAGGAGCAGGACGAACTGGACTGGGCTGACGCACTGGAGGCCTAGTGCGTGGGGCTGGTACTAGAGGTACCAGACTGGAGACACGCACCCCAAGGCTAGTGCGAGGAGCGGGAACAGGATGTACTGGACTGGGCTGATGCACTGGAGGCCTGGTGCGTGGTGCTGGCTTGGGAGGCGCCAGACAGGAGACACGCACCTCAAGGCTAGTGCGAGGAGCAGGAACTGGATACACCGGGCCATGAACAAGCACTAGAGGTCTGGAGCGCACAGCCTGCACAACCCGTCCTGGCTGGATGGTAAGAGTTGCCCTGCACGAGCGGAGTGCTGGCACAGGGCGAACTGGGCTGTGCAGAGGCCTGATGGCTGCCGTGCGTAAAGCAGGCGTAGGGTAGCCTGGGCCTAGGAGACGCACTGGTGGCCAGATGTGCTGCGTAGGCATTCTCCTACCTGGCTGGATGCCCACTCTAGCACGGCACGTGCAAGGGGCTGGGTTCGCTCGCACCGGACTGTGCGTGCGCATGGGCGAGATCGTGCGCACTTCCGCATAGACCGGCGCTCTCACTTCCAAACGCTCCCCATAATAAGCACGGGGAGTTGGCTCAGGTCTATTACCTGACCTAGCCACACTCCCCGTGTGCCCCCCCAAAAATAATGTCTTGGGGGTGCCTCTCGCACTTGCCAATCGGCGCGTATAATGCCTCGTAACGGCGCCGCTCCGCCTTGGCTGCCTCCAGCTGCTCCTTAGGGCGTCGGTATTCCCCAGCCTGGTGCCATGGTCCTGCCCCGTCCAAAATTTCCTCCCATGTCCATGACTCCAAAACCCTCTGCTGCTCCTTCCTCCGCTGCTTGGTCCGTTGGTGGTGGGTAGTTCTGTCACGCTCGTCGTAAAGATGGGACCAAGGCGCAGCGGGAATGTGTATGCTCATCTTCTTGTTTGTTGAGAAGAAAACAAAACAAAACACTTAAAACAACAACGACGAAGAAACAGTCCTGTAAGACACACAGCTACACATGGAACAACTACCCACAAAAACCCATGAAAAAACACCCCTACTTAATAGGACCTTCAATTAGAGGCAACGAGAAACAGCTGCCTCCAATTGAAGGTCAAACCAATAAACTAAGCATAGAAATAGATAAACTAGACACAGACATAGAAATAGACTAACATAGAACATTGCCCAACAAACCCCGAAACACATTAAACAAACACCCCCTGCCACGTCCTGACCAAACTACAATAGCAAATAACCTCTTTACTGGTCAGGACGTGACACAATTGTTAGAAAAATGACTTGTGTCATGCACAAAGTAGTTGTCCTACAAACCGACTCGACAAAACTATAGTTTGTTAACACGAAATTTGTGGAGTGGTTGAAAAACGAGTTTTAATGACTCCAACCTAAGTGTATGTAAACGTCCCACTTCAACTGTATATGGTTGTCACTGTTTTTAATGTTGATGTTTTTTATTGTTGAACCCTGACTGCACAACAAATTTCCCAATTGGGACAATAAAGTTAACTTGAACCTACTTTTGTTTTTGCCTTAGGTATACACTGTATAAATTGAATGGAAAATGAAGTTATATTCTATTCTAGCTTCCCACAGCCCCCTGGAGTTTTATTACACAAAAACGAATTGTATGTTATTGTATTGTTATGAGACAGTTGTTTTTCATGTGATCTAAGGCAGATGATTGGAAATATTCCCCTGTTGAACAATTTGACCTTGTCAATAAAAGGAAATTAGACGAAGGTGTTTCAGCTGGCAAGGCATAGAGGCTGGTGAACAGAGTTGACGTTGCCTTGTTCCCATTACATTTACATTTACATTTAAGTCATTTAGCAGACGCTCTTATCCAGAGCGACTTACAAATTAACATTCAGACAGTGGACTATAGGCTGTAGTGAAGGTCACTGGTGTCATTTAGTGACGTCAGCGTCTTCTCACAGACGCTGCAGAAGGCGAGTGATCGTATGCGATGGGTCGAGGGGATGAGAGAGAGAGAGAGAGAGAGAGAGAGAGCGAAAGAGAGAGGAACAGGGAGTTTGTGTGTGTAAGAGAGAAATAGAGTGGGAGAGGGTTCAAGTGAAAAAAGAGAGAACGAGAGGGAGTGATAGAGAGCGAGAGAGAGGAGAAGAGAAAGTGGGAACGAGAAAAAGAGAGAACAATGTGAACAGTCTCTGGCGGCACCACTAGCGGTCACAGCTTTCAGTACAGTGCTGCATTGCAGGTGGTGAGGCGAAACGCAGATGGGCGGAGGAGGGAGAGCGAGAGAGAGATAGAGGCCATGTGAGAGAGAAAAAACAGTGTACTGCTGACTTCTCCCCAGCCAATTCAGCCCTCTCTAGATAATCCTCCTATTGGATAAGAGATTGGCCAATGCTGTTCTTTTAAATGCTGTGATTAACTATGTTTGAACTATGATCCCCAACCAGCCTATAGCGAAGCCTTGTAATGGCATATCACTTGGGAAGTACAGGGGCAATTTGAAGACAAAAGGTAGAGTGGCTAAAACACTTTAAGATTTGCAGAGTAACCAGAAGCCATCTAATGGATGATGATGATGATGATGATGCCTCCTCATTTCAACTCAGTTCTAAGATAGTAGTACTTTGGCAGCATGATCATAAGCTGGACAACCATAAAGCCTGTAATATAGCGCTGCCTTATATTTCAAGATGCGTACGCAAATCATGTAGACCTTGCATGATGATGTAATGTTCTTTTCTTGTGTTCTGGGGTGTAATTTGGTATGAAGAAAGCAAAAACACACTATTGTTGATTAGACCGCTTCATTCATACCTGCGTTTATACTCATCCCTCTCTCGTTTCACCTTGCCCAACACGTTGTATAGGGCCCGTATCTCAGGGGTGATGGTGTCGATTTGTACACCTACTCCGTCCGTTTGGGCACAAGGCACACCCGTGCCCGTTATGCGCGAATCCCTCCCCGTGCCAAACCTGCGGTCGTGGTTGTAGGACCAAACGGTGCCGGGAAGGAACCGGGGAGGCGGGTTAGTAGACATACCAGTCCCAAAACGGACATATTTCTCGTTAATGTTGGATATAGTCTCGTAAGGATCAGTAGGGCTTAATAAAGGACTGATGGAAATATGTGGAGTGAGTTGGTTGGAATTGAGGTTGCAATTCGAGTCAGTCAGAGTCGAGTTCCTAAATACTGATTTGCTGTTGGACTCAAAGACGGGAGTTGTAGGCCTGTTGAGTGATGGAGAGAGAAGGCCTCCGGGCAGGTATGCAGAATTATTGACGTTCTGGAGGGGCATATGTCCGGGCCTAACTGCGATGTGCCCTACGAAACCAGTCTGGACTCCCATTTCCTTAGTCAATGGCTTTTTCCTGTGTCCTTCTCCTGAATTGTCCTCATTATTTTCCAACGCCTGCTGAAGCTGTTTCTCTAAAGCTTTATTCCGACGCTCCAGCTCATGAACTTTAGCCAAAAAGCAACGGAAGCGCAAATTCAAGGTCTTGAGAACACTGATGTTGGAGCCCAAGTCGTTACGCAGGGCCATCGCTGCGGGAGGCGGCGGCGCGCGGTGCATGTTGTTCAGGTGCAGATACGCGAGTCCCGAAGGTGGCAGCGCACTAAAGTCCAGGCCAGATAGCCCATCTTGTCCAAAGCCAGTGTGCTCACCCAAGATGAAGCCTGAGTCAGGTGCACCGTATGAGTCTAGGCCTGTCATGGAAGAATCCGACTGGCTGCCCATCTGGTTATGCTGCTGTTGCTGAACCAGGTACGCGTTCTCCCCCAATAACGGATTCATGCTTGAGTATGAAAATCTGAAATGTTCGAAATCCGGCATGAAAACAGACTTCTTAATTTAGCTTGAAAGCTAACTCCTGATGCAAATAATAGCCTTACCCTGTGAAGACTTAGCCTATGCGTCCTACCAAGACAGAATAAGATTACTGAACAAAATAAAATAATGTATAGGCTATAGGTAAAAAGGAGCTATTGAACAAGTAGAATATTCCACGTTTTAAAATTTCACCCGTCAGTGACTGAAAAAGCCGCAGCAATTCAAGCGGTGAAGGCTACCTGGCTGGCCGCAGCGCAACTACTAACTTTGGCGTAGGGATGTCTGCCGAAGTAACAGTACAGTCAAGAAGACCATGGCCAGGCAGAAATAAACAAGCTACTGCGGATTTCAACTACCGCCACGACTAGAGTAAACGCGCAATCACCTACTGCTTGGCTTGAGTAAATTCTCGACACGTTTCATTAATATCACATTGTGTGTTTATTTTACCCTACACGTGAGTAATATCAATGGCATTATTGTCTGTAAGTCTAACTTCGTCACCATTATTTCAATCAATGATGGCTCACGATTTAGGAGTTTTACGGCACCCTCAGCATCCCTTGGGGACGTCAGAGAGAGCTCATAATAACGTTGCCTGTAAGGTTCTCTGCTCATATTGTCTAAAAGCTATGGGCTACTGGCTTACTGAAACTTTTGGACTGTGTTTTGTGCAAAACTAGGCCTACACCTAGTTGAAACGTATGCTACACATGCTCCATTACACAATTTCCTGTTGTTTGATCGAGGAGGGCTGAAATATGGTAAAATACATTTGATTTTATTTGACAACCTTTGACACATACATAAAACAATAGAGAACATATAAGTTGAATGTTGTACTTGCAGTCAATGGGATCAGTGGAGTGAAGAGTATGACTTGCTGACATGCCACACCATCTTAATGTGGATAGATGTTGCTGTTGGTCATGAATTCCTGACGCATCTTGTGTAGATCCCCCCCCCAGCACCTGATCTATGTCAATCTCTGGCCTGCCGTTCACTGAAATGTCGGAGGGAATTACGTATTTACTGACATCACAAGATCCTCTTCCAATAGCATTTTGAACATGTACTGTGTGTCCCCCACAGGAATCCATCTCCCCATTAAAATCAGACTGATGTGTCGTAGTGTAACTGGAAGTGGCATTCACAGTTGCAATGGAGGATGTTGCTCTTTTCTCAATGGGGTTTTTCACTGTACTGGTAGAATGGTCAGGTGTATACTGACTTGTAATTGAGGAGAATGGTGTTATCTCAAAAGGTTGTGGTGGTCTTTGTTGTAGTAGAATTGTCAGGGCTAAAGAGACTTGAATTTATGGATGTTGGTATCTTCTCAGCGGTTGTATTCTGTGTTCTGGTAGCATAGGGAGGGGCATAAATTAAAGATGTAGTTGGTCTCTTCTCAATAGTTGTTATGTTACCATGGTCCTGTCCTGAGCGAGTGAAAGGACAGAAACAATCAACTTAAAGAGATCGTTTTCTACAGAAAGCCCTGTGAAGTAAACAATGCATAGAATGCGTTTGCCACGCTTCTCTAAAAACATCCCAAAATACCTTGTCGATAATTAAATCAGACTTCTATTGCCACAATATCACTCCAGAAGATCTGTGTTCATCTACGTTTATGGAACATAACTTTTCCCAAAGCTTTTTGTATATGTTTTTACTCCCAAGCCATACATAGTTTACTTCATAGGGCTTTCTGTTGAGCCTGTATTTAAAACAAGTAGTCTGTATTTTAAATAAGTTAGAACACAAACCAATTAGGATTGCAGTAAAAACCCAGAAAGCTATCCCTTTAAGACGTAGTTAAAGGTATGTATATTAATTAAAGGTGAACTCATCTTCCACAGTGACAATGTCAATCTGAGCTATCTGTGTTAGTAAAGTAGACAGAGGCAGTTAGAGAGCTGGAATGGAGGAAAGTGTTTTTTCCTCAACACCTTTCTCCTCAACATGCCACGGTTTTGTCTTTGTACTGACTTGTGGATGTGGCATTGGTAGGAACAAATGTAGTCGGGCTGGAAGAGGTTTCCCAACATGATATTCCTCTATGAGACAGAGGGAGATAGAAAAGGAGAGAGAGAGATGGGGCAGGGAAACCCATTTAGCCTTCAAATTTAAAGCCACAATCTGTAACTTTGGCAGCAAGATGAAGATAAAGTACTTACTCTCACTTCGAAAGCACTTTAACCCATTCATGTAGCCTAATATTTAAGACTTCACCAAATGGTAAATAAGAGATTGCGAGGACTGTTTTAACAAGTTACAACAAATATATATTTTGAAGAAATGCAAATATGTAAATAATTTTTTTTATATTATAGCCTTAACTATTGGTTTGGGATTGCCACAAAACTGCACCTCACCTCAATTATTTTGTAGTGCCTTTATAAGGCTAATGGGCCCTCTCAAATTGTCCAAAGGTAAATAAAAGTAGGTATTTCAGGGCCTCCATAGTGGCGCAGCGGTCTAAGGCACTGCATCACAGTGCTTGAGGTGTCACTACAGACCCGGGTTTGATCCCAGGCTGCATCACAGCCGGCCGTGACTGGGAGTCCCATGAGGCGGCACACAATTGGCCAAGCGTCGTCCGATTTAGGGGAGGGTTTGGCCGGCTGGGATGTCCTCGTCCAATTGCGCTCTAGTGACTCTTTATGGTGGGCCGGGCACCTGCATGCTGACTTCGGTTGCCAGTTGTACTGTGTTTCTTCTGACACATTGATGCGGCTGGCTTCTGGGTAAAGCGAGCAGTGTGGCAAGAAGCAGCGCAGATTGGCCGGGTCGTGTTTCAGAGGACACATGGCTCTCGTCCTTCGCTTGTCCTTCGCCTCCCCTGAGTCCGTACGGGAGTTGAAGCGATGGGACAAGACTGTAACTACCAATTGGGAGAAAAAGGGGTAAAAAGTAGATATTTCAGCTCATACTTACCCTGGGTGATTTCATCTTGATCACTGTCCATATTTATAAACTATATCACAGATGCAGAGATCGGATACTAGTGGGAGAGATCAGATATATTATCAGTGATTAACCATTATCTATCAGGTATAAGGAACTACCCCGAAACCAGCAACAAAGCCATTAAAAAATACAATTAAAAAAGTAGATTTAAATAGAACAACTATTTTCTTCAACCAAATGCACCAGTTGTCCCTGTCTTGGAAAAAACAATAGTACATTTACAACAACAGTCATGAATAAAGTATAATAAAGTTCAAATACTTACATGAACAACATATAATCTCTTTTCTTGTTGTCTTGTTCCTATGCTGTTTTTTAAAGAGCAATGATATGTCTGTGATTTGAATGCACTGATCTCTTCTTGAGTTGTCTGGCTCACGTCACCTGCCGTCAGGCAACCTGTTTTTCCTCTTCCAAGGAACCAAAAATAAGTTCATTCTTTTTCTTTAGAAGTCAATGCACCACTGTACATTTCTTGTTGCCCTGGAAATGGTTGTTCTAAGCAGGAGGGTTGCTTCACAAAAACAGTTACATCCATGTGTAAAAGTGATATTTCTAGAACAAGAGATTCTGGATGACAGTTAAAATGACTCAGCAACATGCTACCTTTCACTACCTAGCTGTCAGTGACGGTCAGTACCGTTTCACGAGCATGACATTATTTCTATTACAGCATATTGGATGACTCATTCAAAAACAGAAATATACAAACAAGAGTAAATAAACCTAACAGACAGGGGTATTACTAATCGAGATACATTTTCAATCCGTCAAAAACGTTTATGGTGCGTATTGCTTTTTTGTTTTTACATTCAATGATAATTACAAAATAATATTTCAGTTCTATCTTAAATAATGTGAAGAGGGGTTTGTTCTCTGCCCACTTCATTTGATGGATAAAGAATCTTCCATGAAAGATAAACAAATTAACAATGAAAGTTAAATCAGGGTCCATATCATTTAGATCAAAATAAACATAATATCAGAGTCTCTCAGATTAACATTAACAGTCGTTTCTTTTAAAATAAATCTTCTAACTCACTCCAGAATCTTCTGACATAAGAACAGTCCCAATAGCTATTTTAAATCTGTGTATAATAAAGGTCTTTACAGGGTAGATTCTGTGAATGAGTTTGTATGATACTTCTTTCACCTTATTAGATATACAATATTTACCAGACAACGAGACTTTGTTCCAGTTCACTTGTCCTAGGGCTGCATTCCAGTACATTTTACCAGAGGGAATAGTAACATATTGACATAGTTTCCTTATATACATGTTATTACATTTATAGTTTAAAATGTCAATTCCTTCTAATTGTATTGAGGCTACAAAATCCTCAACCAGTTGCACTTGGAGTACTGTTATATTCTCCTAAAAGAAGAATAGCACCTTTAGGGACAGCTCTAACAACAATGTGATCCTCCTCAGGAGGGAATGTAACATTGTGTGTTCTCATGAATTCTAGATAATCATGTAGTTGTCATCATGATTCAATAATTGTTTAACCCAGATAATGTTGTCAAACCAGTTCTGGAAAAACAAAGACTTGTTTTTGTATGTCTTTATTATTCCAGATTGTATACCTATGTGGGGAACAATTGTGTTTGTACATGAAGTTCCAAGTTAGAAGTACTTGTTCATGAAAGTTAGCAAGCTTAATAGGGATTTTACCCATATCAAAGTTGCATTTGAGTAAGAATTCTAGACCACCAATCTGTTGGAATATTAAATGAGGGATTATATTCCAAATGCAATCCTTATTTCTTTAATAGTTTTGTATCCATTTGATCTTAAAGATTATATTAGAGGTTTTAAAATCCAGAGCATTCAACACAATGGTGCTACCCTACAGAGTGCTGTTGAGGCTACTGTAGACCTTTGCAAAATAGTGTGTGTTAAATCTATTTGGTGACATGTGACTATATTTAGTATAGTTTGATCTAAAAAGGTTAACTTTAAATGTTTTTAAAAATGTTTTACCATTTTGGAAATTCACTGAGGATGGCCCTCCCCTTCCTCCTCTGAGGAGCCTCCATTGCTAGCTGTTGAAAATAAATAATTTAACCATTATCTTGTCAGGATAATTCAATGAGTTTACTATAAGTGGTAGAAGGTTCCTGTTGTCAGACTGGAGTAAATGACTGGCAGATTTTGGCATGCCATTCATGGTCCAAATGCTTTGTTTCACAGCCTCTGTGCAGCTTTAATGAAATGTACCACGACAAGTCTGCTAGAATGTACCACGAGAACACTTCGAAAACAGAAGACGACAAACACTTCACAAACAGAACACTTTATTGTGTGACCGAGTGAATTTAGGCACTGTGCGGTGGACGGAAATATTTTGCAGGCAAAAACAAGACTCCATCCTCTGAACAGAAATGTCACTTATTTTAAACCTGTTGCCATGGACTTTGCTACCGGTTCTTTCTCTGGCAGTGGACTGGTGGGATGTCTGTTCAGGAGGAGGAAGATGTCATGGGATGTTGGAGGTGTGCTGTGGAGACTTTACTCCTTGAGTGCCATGTTGCATACACAGGTCAATAACACGGTTGCTATAGCCGTACTCATTGTCGTACCTATGGGAGAGGGAGCGAGAGGAAGGAATCTTTATAATGTATATATACACTCAGAATTACTACATATATTGTGTGTGTGTGTAGGTCTGGATACATACCATGAGACCAGGTTGACAAAGTGGTCATTGAGTGCAATGCCTGCGCCAAAGATTGAAGAACGTTTGTCACCATTGAAGTCAGTGGAAACCACCTGAGCAACAGGCTCGTTACGTGAAAAACAGAAACGTTTCAGTTCATATGACCTTGAGGCTCAGCGCATGAGAGCAGGGAAAGCTTGGGCCCTGTTCAAGTAGTCTTAAAATGCATCCTTCCTTATTTCCTTCATTGTGGTACTCACTGACATGATTAGGGACTGCAACACAGACCCTTGCTCACACCTATCAAATCATGTTCGATCAGTGATTTCTATAAGTATGGAAGGAATGATGCATTTGATAGTATTCAAGCAGGGTCTTGGAATGGGAAAATATTTACCTGGTCCTCTGTGTATCCCACAATTCCTTTCATGGGTCCTTTGGAGGCCTCCTTGATGACTCTCTTGATCTCTTCATGAGGGGCCTGAGGCAGACAGGAGAAAACATTACATGTAGAACAAGAATGTACCTAAATGGAGACAAATTATTATGTATTAAGTGCCTGTTGTGTGTTACGTTTACAGTAACTAAAGGAAAGGTGCAAAAACAAGGGTCGTTTGTAGTTGGGTTGGGAGGGTGGTCAAGGGGAATTAAGTAGAGCTACTCTGAATTCCTGTTTTTTTACCCCTTTTTCGTGATATCAAATTGGTAGTTACAGTCTTGTCCCATCGCTGCAACTCCCCTACGGACTCGAGTGAGGCGGAGGTCAAGAGCCATTCGTCCTCCGAAACATGTCCCTGACAAGCCGCACTGTTTCTTGACATGATGCTTGCTTAACCCGGAAGCCAGACACATCAATGTGTTGGAGGAAACACCATCCATCTGGCGACCGCAGTCAGCTTGCAGGCACCCGGCCCGCCACAAGGAGTCGCTAGAGCATGATGGGACAGGGAAATCCCGGCCGGCAAAACCCTCCGCTAACCCGGACGACGCTGGGCCAACTGTGCTCCGCCTCATGGGTCCTCCCAGTCACGGCCGGCTGTGACACAGCCTGGGATCGAAGAGTAGCTCTACTTGTGTAGAACATCTTGTATTTCAATAAAATACCCCAAAAAGTGTAGAGAGGTGACGAGACTTACGTCCTTCTCAAGACAGACAGTCAGGTCAACCACAGACACGTTGGGGGTGGGGACACGAAGGCCATGCCGGTCAGCTTGCTGTGGGTCAGAAGGTTCAGTTAAATCTACATTCTGGGATAATAAAACAATGACAGCCCTGCCACTTGTTTTGATATACAGCTGAGGGATGGGGCTATAAAAAATGTTCATGCTTTCAAATATATAGTGAAAAGGACTATACAAATCCCACCCATTGGTCATAAAACCTCCATTACGAAACCAATGGTCCTAGATAACCTTGCTCACCGCCTTAGCGGTGCCGGTGGAGGCAGGAATAATGTTCTGGCTGGCACCACGTCCATCTCTCCACAGCTTACCGGAGGGCCCGTCAACAGTCTTCTGAGTGGCTGTGACGGAGTGAACTGTGCTCTGGGATGGAAACAAGTGATATGGATGCTAGTCTATGCAGGGTTTTGTTCATTAGGCACCAAAAGGAAGAAAACAGGAAGTTACTATCTGAAATGAACCACATTTTCTTTTTCTGTTGTGTGCTCTGATAAACATGACTCAGGACTTGTGCAGAGCTGAAACATGAGCGTTGTTAGCATGTACATTAATCGAGGCGTCAATGTTAGCATCAATGTTGACCCACTTTTATCACTACATCCCAGTCCGTGTGATAATTGTGCTTTTTTTATCATCCGTTCTTACCATGAGACCCTCAATGATGCCGAAGTTGTCGTTGATAACCTTGGCGATGGGAGCCAGGCAGTTAGTTGTACAGGAGGCGTTGCTGTGAGGACATGACATCATTATCAACATAATCTACATCCTCCCACTAGGAACAACCCTACATCATTTCAACTGTATTGTCAGCAGCACCAAGTCACTCCTCCACCCACCTTTGACCCACATGAAATCCTACCTTTCCGAAGTAAAATAGTTTCCCATGTTACCTAATCTGAATTGTTTTCTTACCTCGAGGAGATATGCAGCTGCCATAGAATTTGAATATAAGGCTTATGGAAAGCAATGTAAAGTAAACAATGCATAGAATGAGAGTACATTTTTCTTTACAAAACCATTGTTGAAAACAGTTCTGGTCCAAAATCTGTCAAACACAGGACCTTGTTTAGTGATATTGTCTCAAAGTTTAATTGGTGTGAGCAATTGTAGGATGTTTTTAGGCCATGTTTCACACTCGCATTCTCAGTAAGACTGAGTGATGATTTTTGACCTGCTGGAACTGAGTGTGTGTGTGCGTCTGTTTCAGCAATTGTTTGTACATGTGACATGTCACCCTGTGGCAGGAATGTTTGTACATGTCACACTGCTCCTTTAAAATAATGTCATGGGTGGAGGGGCTTACCTGACAACCTTCAGGGAGTTATCGTAATGATGGTGGTTGACACCCATCACGAACATGGGGGCATCGGCGCTGGGGGTGGAGATGATGACTCCCTTGGCACCTCCCTTCAGGTGAGCCTGTGGGGGTGATGAGTGGGGGGAGAGGTCAAAGGGTATGTTTGTGTAACAACAAATACACAGCATCAAGGCTGCCTTGCTTGGTTCAGTCTCATACAGCTGATGATATGCAAAATCGACAGTCTGTAGGCAAAAGTTAAGGTATCAATGTAAACAATTTACAGCAGAAAAATACATACAGCATTGTGCTCACTTGCTGCTCACCCACAACCTTATAGCCATGAAGTCTTATATATATATATATATATATCCACCAAATTCAAGTATAGACCATTGTCTGCTAGCGAAGCGGTACTTACAGAGGCCTTGTCGATGGTGGTGAACACACCGGTAGATTCCAAAACATAGGCAGCTCCAGCCTCTCCCCACTTGATCTGGGAAGGGCCCCTCCTGAAGATGGCAAAGAGATAGAAGTTAGGATTATACCATAAAACTAGTGTTAGAATTACAGAGGTAAAGAAAAGGAACAACACTTACTCATGGAAAACTGGGATGTGGAGGTTGCCAGTGATCAGCTTGCCATTCTCTTGCCTCACTTCACTGTGCTTCCAAACACCATGGGTGGAGTGATATTTGAACATGTAGACCTATGGAACAGTGGCAGGGGTAGAGAGCTGGTCAGTGATATTACATACAATCTTTAGGGAGGTGTTGAATATGTGTACAGTAAAGTTGTGCACCTGAGATATTTCTTGTTTAACCGAAACAAACCTGACCCACTCAATGTCTGACTTCAGTAAAACAGGTTTATATTTCTCAGTTTATTTCAATTTCCGTACCTTTTAAATTGTATATTTGTCGGTATATAAAGCAGTAGCCTATATAAAGTTCTCACCGTGTTGTTCAAGTCGATGAAGGGGTCATTGATGGCAATGATATTGACCTCTCTGCTCTTGGCGGCGGCACGGGTCACCAGGCGCCCAATACACCCAAATCTGTGAAGCGAAATCCCATAGTTTTATGATTAATCCCCATGTATCCATATGACCACACCATACCAGCAGGTGGCAGCAGCCCTATACTGACAGCTCCTCAAGGCCTGCCAACCTTGACTGATAACAACACTTGACATTTGCAGCCCAGACCCTTTGTTTATGCCTAATATGGTTGGGGTTGTGCAGCGTGCTGACCCATAGAACAGACAAGTGCGGCTTGAGGACACAAATTGTAGAAGCAGGGAAGGGACAAGGCTGGTCAGTGTAACATTTGTAGTTTGCCTATCCAGTAGTCTGATGTCAAGATTAATCCACGCTCCACACTATCAGTTGTGTATATCTAGCTCCCCCAACCCCAAAAATAATGTAAAAGAGGAGTACCGCAAATGACATGGTGCGCATCTTGGGTAACATGGACTTCAACGGAAGACCACTTATGTATGAAAACAGTTCAGGAACTTGGAGTGTAATTCCCCTTTAAATGCCCAGTTGCAGCATAACTTGGGTGTAAAGTTCAGTGGAATACACACTGTATGTGCGGTATGCACCGTTCCCTTTACTGTTTAACTCAAGCAGACTACTGATAGGCCCACATTAGTCAAACACTGTCAATTCTGGAGACTTAAGTTGTCACCACTCACAAGCGGGTGAGAAATGTCTAGATTAGACTATTCGCCATATTGCAGACTCTTGTAGCCAGCTAGTGAAACGATATAGAGAGAGCGAGATAGACCAATCAAGTCCACCGACAGTGGAAGATATAATCTTTGTGATTGAGGAGTTGGTGTGACGATCGTTGTTCTAATAGAACATACTGGAACTTTGCCCAGTGACACAAGCAGACAAACCCCCAACTAAAATGAGTCCTGCACACAAGGGTCAATGTATGGCCCAGCAAAATAGTCAAAGTACGTCAGAAAGGAGCCAGTGTACAGTATGTCAGAAACAGTGGAGGCTGCCGAGGGGAGGACGGCTCATAACGGCTGGAACGGAGACGAATGGAAAAAAACTGTGAAACCAGGTATTTGATACAATTCCAACTCTTCCGTCCCAGCCATTACCACCAGCCCGCTCTCCACAATTAAGGTGCCACCAACCTCCTGTGGTCAGAAACAACACAGGGCGAAAAACAAGTGTTTGGTAACAGTTTGGTCAAAGTCATTTTGTTCTGCGCCTGCTTTCCCAAAAGCCTTAAGATGCTAAGTTCATTGTTAGAACCATAGAACCATAGGATCCTATGGTTCTATGATTAACTTAGCCATAAGATGCTTTTGGGAAATCTGGCCCGGGTCAATAAAGTTAGATCATAACTATACTCCACAAAGCATTTTTCAATGGGTCAACAAGATTGGCTTTGCCGGAACTGTGAACAGTCAGCATGATCAATTAGTCAGTCATAACGAGACATCATTTAGTTACCATACTAAGGTTGGTCAGCAGGAGTGAAATATCAAACTGCAAGGCACAGCGTTTGGTCTTTCAAGTAGGCACAGTTAAACATTCAGGTTGATTTGGGGAAAGGGCCTATCAAAACAAACGTTAATCTTCCTGTGGCTCAGTGACAGCTGCAGATTGGTCAAACAAAGGTTAGAGGGATATGATTGGTCTAACAGCTCCTCCAAACAAGTCTCAGTGTGACCTCTGAACTTTAGCCGAGAAGGTTAGCAGGATATTATTAGATGGATAGAATAAAGGAATGTGACAGCTGAGGAGAGATACAAGAGTGTTGCAGAGAGGCGGTTGGAAAGAAGTAGAGAATGGTATTGGCCAGACCAGGGTCTTATTCATTAGGGCACAAGGTGGCAAAAAAAATTGCAATGGAAAATGAAAAGCAGCATCTTATTGGACAAGTTCAGGTAGTCCCTTCTCATTTCGTCCTGTTTGCTTCCGTTTCGTTTCTAGTGAAAACTGTATAACCCAGGCTTGTGAACTTAAGAGCAAGCACCTATGGTATGTACAGTACAGAAGTGCAACACAATCCAGGATATGTCCTGTGACCCGATCCTGTCAACAGCCATTCCTTATGTTTTCTTTAAGATATGCAATTTTAAATATGCAATTTTAAATATAAAAAAAATTGCCCAGTGACAGAAGCAGACACACCCCCAACTAAAAAAGGAGCCATACATACAAGGGTCAATGTACGGCCCAGGAGTTTGGTCAGGCTTATGAACTTGAGAGCAAGCACCTATGGAACGTACAGTGAGGGAAAAAAGTATTTGATCCCCTGCTGATTTTGTACGTTTGCCCACTGACAAAGAAATGATCAGTCTATAATTTTAATGGTAGGTTTATTTGAACAGTGAGAGACAGAATAACAAAGAAATCCAGAAAAACCCATGTCAAAAATGTTATAAATTGATTTGCATTTTAATGAGGGAAATAAGTATTTGACCCCCTCTCAATCAGAAAGATTTCTGGCTCCCAGGTGTCTTTTATACAGGTAATGAGCTGAGATTAGGAGCACACTCTTAAAGGGAGTGCTCCTAATTGCAGTTTGTTACCTGTATAAAAGACACCTGTCCACAGAAGCAATCAATCAATCAGATTCCAAACTCTCCACCATGGCCAAGACCAAAGAGCTCTCCAAGGATGTCAGGGACAAGATTGTAGACCTACACAAGGCTGGAATGGGCTACAAGACCATCGCCAAGCAGCTTGGTGAGAAGGTGACAACAGTTGGTGCGATTATTCGCAAATGGAAGAAACACAAAAGAACCCTCCCTCAGCCTGGGGCTCCATGCAAGATCTCACCTTGTGGAGTTGCAATGATTATGAGAACGGTGAGGAATAGCCCAGAACTACACGGGAGGATCTTGTCAATGATCTCAAGGCAGCTGGGACCATAGTCACCAAGAAAACAATTGGTAACACATTACGCCGTGAAGGACTGAAATCCTGCAGCGCCCGCAAGGTCCCCCTGCTCAAGAAAGCACATATACATGCCCGTCTGAAGTTTGCCAATGAACATCTGAATGATTCAGAAGACAACTGGGTGAAAGTGTTGTGGTCAGATGAGACCAAAATGGAGCTCTTTGGCATCAACTCAACTCGCCGTGTTTGGAGGAGGAGAAATGTTGCCTATGACCCCAAGAACACCATCCCCACCGTCAAACATGGAGGTAAAAACATTATGCTTTGGGGGTGTTTTTCTGCTAAGGGGACGGGATAACATCACCGCATCAAAGGGACGATGGACAGGGCCATGTACCGTCAAATCGGGTGAGTACCTCCTTCCCTCAGCCAGGGCATTGAAAATGGGTCGTGGATGGGTATTTCAGCATGACAATGACCAAAAACACACAGCCAAGGCAACAAAGGAGTGGCTCAAGAAGAAGCACATTAAGGTCCTAGAGTGGCCTAGCCAGTCTCCAGACCTTAATCCCATAGAAAATCTGTGGAGGGAGCTGGAGGTTCGAGTTGCCATACGTCAGCCTCGAAACCTTAATGACTTGGAGAAGATCTACAAAGAGGAGTGGGACAAAATCCCTCCTGAGATGTGTGCAAACCTGGTGGCCAACTACAAGAAATGTCTGACCTCTATGATTGCCAACCAGGGTTTTGCCACCAAGTACTAAGTCATGTTTTGCAGAGGGGTCAAATACTTATTTCTCTTATTAAAATGCAAATCATTTTATAACATTTTTGACATGCGTTTTTCTGGATTTTTTGTTGTTGTTATTCTGTCTCTCACTGTTCAAATAAACCTACCATTAAAATTATAGACTGATAATTTCTTTGTCAGTGGGCAAACGTATAAAATCAGCAGGGGATCAAATACTTTTTTCCCTCACTGTATAGCACAGAAGTGCAATGCAACCCAGGGTATTATCTTGTCACTCGATCCTGTCAAGTCTGTCCTTCTGTTCTTTTGAAAATATATCATTTTAAAGGTAAATTTGCCCACAGAAAAAGCTAATTACCCATTGTTCCAATCTTCACCATTTTTCCTGATATGGTCCAGACCTCTGAAAGTAAATTAAAAAAAAAGTAAAAATACATAATAACTTGTTTTACTTTAACTGTACTTGGTTATATTATGTATGAGGCAACATTTTAATAAGCAACTAAAATCCCCTAGGTACATCACTACATTAAGCATCACTGATTAACAGCCACAATAGAAAGAAACTAGCAGTGAAAAATACTGATCTATTTTGTGGCATCTATAGAATCCCCAAGAATTGTACAGTGCAGACATTACAATCATTTCAAAGAGCCCATTTAAAATGTTTTGCTCCCCTAAAATATTCAACCATGCATGCCAGGTAATTTTTTCTCTCATCTACACCAATTGTAGCCTACATCCATACAAATTGCAGTCATACAAGACAGCTATTCAAAACACCAGGTAGGACTTCACCTGCCAAAGTGCAAATTGCCACATGTAATCAACACATAATTGTATAATTAAATTCCAAGTTGGCTACGAAGGCATAAAGAGCTTAATGTATGTTCCTATAGGGTACATGGACACGCCCCCGCGTGAACACAAACTCATGCGCGCAGGCCCCTTCAGAATGTTAAGTCACAGATGAACAGCAGAGCCAATTGGTCGTTGTCCCAATCGAGTTTCATTTTAATTACAGAACAGGACATTAATTTGGATGACACCCCCCCACTACTGATGTGATCATCATGGCAACATAGCATATGTAATGAACTGCATGCATCTTTGCAAAAAAGAGGAAGATGGGCAATTTCCATTTGGATTGATTTGATAGTAGGATAATAATTGGATTACCCAATTGCTTAACTTTAACTTTATTTAAAGGCTATAATCTTTGGGGAAAAAAACATTTAGAATCTTTGGGGAAAAAAACATGTAATAATATTTTTTCAGGGCATTGGGTGTGCTTGGCTGCAATATAGTATGTTGCAATGAAAGGCAGTTGAAAGAACATGGGATAAAGCCCAATGATAACAGTGTGTCCATCAGTTGGCCTTTTGCAAAGGTAAGACCACCAGTACACTAGGACTAGTTTACAGTCAAGGGCGCTCTTCTCAAGTTCAGAGTATGACACTTTGAGCAGTGTTTGACTTGGGCAGGAGCTCACCGGAGCTGAGTATCGGCACCTCAAATGTTCTACTGCTCAAGCTCCTGTTCCTCTTACAGAATATTAGCTCAAAAGTATTGTGGAGCTCCTGCACCTAAATATAAACAGTACCAGCACCCAAAATGAGTTCCCAAACCAATTTCAGTCCAACTCAAGCACTGACTTTGAGAAATGAAGGGGCATGTGATGATCTGGTGCCCTTTGCTATGTGATATCCTTCATGAGTTAGGAACAAATATACACAGGCAGTTAGAAAAGCTAAGGCTAGCTTTTTCCAACAGAAATTTGCATCCTGTAGTACTAACTCAAAAAAGTTCTGGGACACTGTAAAGTCCATGGAGAATAAGAGCACCTCCTCCCAGCTGCCCACTGCTTTGAGGCTAGGAAACACTGTTGCCACCAATAAATCCACTATAATTGAGAATTTCAATAAGCATTTCTCTACGGCTGGCCATGCTTTCCACCTGGCTACCCCAACCCCGGTCAACTGCCCAGCACCCTCCACAGCAACCCGCCAAAGCCCCCACCATTTCTCCTTCACCCAAATCCAGATAGCTGATGTTCTGAAAGAGCTGCAAAATCTGGACCCATACAAATCAGCCGGGCTAGACAATCTGGACCCTCTCTTTCTAAAATTATCTGCCGAAATTGTTGCAACCCCTATTACTAGCCTATTCAATCTCTCTTTCGTATCATCTGAGATTCCCAAAGATTGGAAAGCTGCCGCGGTCATCCCCCTCTTCAAAGGGGGTGACACTCTAGACCCAAACTGCTACAGACCTATATCTATCCTACCCTGTCTTTCTAAGGTCTTCGAAAGCCAAGTTAACAAACAGATTACCGACCATTTCTAATCCCACCGTACCTTCTCCGCTATGCAATCTGGTTTCAGAGCTGGTCATGGGTGCACCTCAGCCACGCTCAAGGTCCTAAACGACACCATAACCGCCATCGATAAGAGACATTACTGTGCAGCCGTATTCATCGACCTGGCCAAGGCTTTCGACTCTGTCAATCGCCACATTCTTATTGGCAGACTCGACAGCCTTGGTTTCTCAAATGATTGCCTCGCCTGGTTTACCAACTACTTCTCTGATAGAGTTCAGTGTGTCAAATCGGAGGGCCTGTTGTCCGGACCTCTGGCAGTCTCTATGGGTGTGCCACAGGGTTCAATTCTCGGGCCGACTCTCTTCTCTGTATACATCAATGATGTTGCTCTTGCTGCTGGTGATTCTCTGATCCACCTCTACGCAGACGACACCATTCTGTATACTTCTGGCCCCTCTTTGGACACTGTGTTAACTAACCTCCAGACGAGCTTCAATGCCATACAACTCTCCTTCCGTGGCCTCCAACTGCTCTTAAACGCAAGTAAAACTAAATGCATGCTATTCAATCGATCACTGCCCGCACCTGCTCGCCCGTCCAGCATCACTACTCTGGACGGCTCTGACTTAGAATACGTGGACAACTACAAATACCTGGGTGTCTGGTTAGACTGTAAACTCTCCTTCCAGACTCACATTAAGCATCTCCAATCCAAAATTAAATCTAGAATCGGCTTCCTATATCGCAACAAAGCACCCTTCACTCATGCTGCCAAACATACCCTCGTAAAACTGACCATCCTACCAATCCTCGACTTCGGTGATGTCATCTATAAAATAGCCTCCAACACTCTACTCAACAAACTGGATGCAGTCTATCACAGTGCCATCCGTTTTGTCACCAAAGCCCCATACACTACCCATCATTGCGACCTGTACGCTCACATTGGTTGACCCTCGCTTCATACTCGTCGCCAAACCCACTGGCTACAGGTTATCTACAAGTCTCTGCTAGGTAAAGCCCCGCCTTATCTCAGCTCACTGGTCACCATAGCAGCACCCACTCGTAGTACGCGCTCCAGCAGGTATATCTCACTGGTCACCCCCAAAGCCAATTCCTCCTTTGGTTGTCTTTCCTTCCAGTTCTCTGCTGCCAATGACTGGAACGAACTGCAAAAATCTCTGAAGCTGGAGACTCATACCTCCCTCACTAGCTTTAAGCACCAGCTGTCAGAGCAGCTCACAGATCACTGCACCTGTACATAGCCCATCTGTAAACAGCCCATCTATCTACCTACCTCATCCCCATACTGTATTTATTTATTTATCTTGCTCCTTTGCCCCCCAGTATCTCTACTTGCACATTCATCTTTTTCACATCTACCATTCCAGTGTTTAATTGCTATATTGTAATTACTTCGCCACCATAGCCTATTTATTGCCTTACTGTATTGCCTTACTTCTACTGTATTATTGACTGTATGTTTTGTTTATTCCATGTGTAACTAACTCTGTGTTGTTGTATGTGTCGAATTTCTATGCCTTATCTTGGCCAGGTCGCAGTTGCAAATGAGAACTTGTTCTCAACTAGCCTACCTGGTTAATAAATAAAGGTGAAATAAATAAAAAAAATTAGGTTTAGGATGCCTAATGCAGCAATATAAATTAACGTTATCATATATTCTGAGAATTTGTATGTAAAGGGAACTAAAGTGTTGGGGGTTCTATATGACTTATGAACCTAGGCATCAATGTTCTCAGGACCAAAACAAACCTGGAGAGAGAGAGCTAGAAAGAGAGAGATATAGAGAGAGAGCAGGAAGTGTGTGAGTCCATGAAAGAAAAAAAAGAGGAGTCACTGGTGGTTGACATTTACAAGACCCTCTAAACCCCCCTTCCTCTCCCCCATGTCAATGTCTCAGGACGAAAAGAAACCTGTACAGAGAGAGAGATAGAGAGGACAGGGAGTGTGAGCCCATGTAAAAAAAGAAACCTGTACAGAGAGAGAGAGAGAAAGAGAGGACAGGGAGTGTGTGAGCCCAAGTAAAAAATAAAAAAAAAACAAGAGTGGCTGGTGGTTGACATTTACAAGACACTTTATACCCCCCCCCCCCCCCCCCCCCCCCCCCCCAGAGAGGTCTGCATAGTGAGGGGATCTGTTAGTGCATAACCTGAACTACCCATGCCCAGAACCACTACAATAGGCTACTATGCATGCAGCATTCAAGCCTAACTTATAGCCTACGTAAGTATGGAACGCAAGAGTTACAATTAGCTACAGTTAAAGTGGGAAGTTTACATACACTTAGGTTGTAGTCATTAAAACTCGTTTTTCAACCACTCCACTAAGTTCTTGTTAACAAACTATAGTTTTGGCAAGTCGGTTAGGACATCTACTTTATGCATGACGCAAGTAATTTTTCCAACAATTGTTTACAGACAGATTATTTCACTTATAATTCACTGTATCACAATTCCAGTGGGTCAGAAGTTTACATACACTAAGTTGACTGTGCCTTTAAACAGCTTGTAAAATTCCAGAAGCTTCTTATAGGCTGATTGACATCATTTAAGTCAATTGGAGGTGTACCTGTGGATGTATTTCAAGGCCTACCTTCAAACTCAGTGCCTCTTTGCTTGACATCATGGGAAAATCAAAAGAAATCAGCCAAGACCTCAGAAAACCTCAAGACCTCAGAAAAATAATTGTAGACCTCCACAAGTCTGATTCATCCTTGGGAGCAATTTCCAAACGCCTGAAGGTACCACGCTCATCGGTACAAACAATAGTACGCAAGTATAAACACCATGGGACCACGCAGCCGTCATACTGCTCAGGAAGGAGACTCGTTCTGTCTCCTAGAGACGAACGTACTTTGGTGCGAAAAGTGTAAATCAATCCCAGAACAACAGCAAAGGATCTTGTGAAGATGCTGGAGGAAACAGGTACAAAAGTATTTATATCCACAGTAAAACGAATCCTATATCGACATAACCAGAAAGGCCGCTCAGCAAGGAAGAAGCCACTGCTCCAAAACCGCCATAAAAACGCGGTTTGCAACTGCACATGGGGACAAAGATTGCACTTTTTGGAGAAATGTCCTCTGGTCTGATGAAACAAAAAATAGAACTGTTTGGCCATAATGACCATCGTTATGTTTGGAGGAAAAAGGGGGAGGCTTGCAAACTGAAAAACACCATGCCAACCGTGAAGCACGGGAGTGGCAGCATCACGTTGTGGGGGTGCTTTGCTGCAGGAGGGACTGGTGCACTTCACAAAATAGATGGCATCATGAGGAAAGAAAATAATGTGGATATATTGAAGCAACATTTCAAGACATCAGTCAGGAAGTTAAAGCTTGGTCGCAAATGGGTCTTGCAAATGGACAATGACCGCAAGCATACTTCCAAAATTGTGGCAAAATGGCTTAAGGACAACAAAGACAAGGTATTGGAGTGGCCATCACAAAGCCCTGACCTCAATCCTATAGAAAATGTGTGGGCAGAACTGAAAAAGCGTGTGCGAGCAAGGAGGCCTACAAACCTGACTCAGTTACACCAGCTCTGTCAGGAGGAATGGGCCAAAATTCACCCAACTTATTGTGGGAAGCTTGTGGAAGGCTACCCGAAACGTTTGACCGAAGTTAAACAATTTAAAGGCAATGCTACCAAATACTAATTCAGTGTATGTAAACTTCTGACCCACTGGGAATGTAATGAAAGAAATAAAGCTGAAATAAATCATTCTCTCAACTATTATTCTGACATTTCACATTCTTAAAATAAAGTGGTGATCCTAACTGACCTAAGACAGGGAATTTTTACTAGGATAAAATGTCAGGAATTGTGGAAATACTGAGTTTAAATGTATTTGGCTAAGGTGTATGTAAACTTCCGACTTCAACTGTATGTGAGGTGGTGACACTGAGAGGCAGGCTGTGGGATAGAGGATAGTGGACATCACTTGGATGGTGAGTCTCTTGAGTCGCTATGCCTCACTCCCTCGTTCCTCACAAGCTTAATCCTGTTCTACTGTCCGTTAAGAATACCTGTTTAGGCCCCCGGAATGGCGCAGCGGTGTGCTTGAGGCGTCACTACAGACCCGGGTTCGATCCCAGGCTGTGTTACAACCGGCCGTGAATGGGAGTCCCATAGGGCGGCGCACATTTGGCCCAGCGTCGTCCGGGTTAGGGTTTGGCTTTACTTGGCTCATCGCGCTCTAGCGACTCTTTGTGGCAGGCTGAGCGCCTGCAGGCTGACTTCGGTCGTCAGTGTTTCCTCCGACACGTTGGTGCAGCTGGCTTCCGGGTTTAGCGGACCTTTCTCCTCTCCCGAGCTCGTTGGGAAGCTGCAGCAATGAGACAAGATCATAATTGGATTGCAATTGGATATCCCGAAATTGGGTAGGAAAAGTGGGTAAAATAAAGGATTATAAAAAAATGTTAAAAACTGTTTAGAGCTATATTGGTGAGCTCTGACACCCTCTTCATCTCTTTCTCAAGCTCCTTGAAACTCAGCCTTGCTGCAGAAGATAGCAGAGACATAAAACAGGGGGATGGTGAGCTTCCCACTGTGCCCAGACTTGTAGGCTTCTAGATAAAACAATAATATATTATTAATAATAATAATACACTGACACAAAGTATCTCAAAGTGTTTCAAAATCTAAACAAAAAGCAAATTCAAACATACTGGAGCACACAAAAACAGAAATATGAGATCAGGAAGGGAGTTGAAGCAGTTCATCTTTGGAGGGACGGAGCATCTCAGCCACCTGTAACTATCTGTAACTGTCCGTGACCTGAATGACCAGGCATCCCATCGGTCCCATTACAGCCTGCCCAGAAAATCTCCTCACCTCTCCCACTAGCCACGGTTTCCCCTGCAGCAGTTCAGAGTCTCAACACCTGGCACCCTATCTTCTGAGCAGCTCTCATAAAGTTGAATGCATATTCAGCTGTAAGTTTGGCATTGTTGTTCCTATTCTTATTTATTGGGTCGAGTTTGTATTGCTACCTTTATACAGTCCTTTGTTATCTTAAAGTGGTCGTTTCTCTACTGTGCTCAATTTCATCTGCACTTCCATTTCATATTTATTCTTTCTGTTGTATTCATTACGTTCATGCATAATATCCTACTTCTGAGTCTGGAGGATGATTTCTTATCACAGGCTTATCACCCAGCAGAGGAATCTACGCTGGATCCAGAATTGCTGCTGGAGGTTGGACCAGGGCCAGGCAAAGATCCAGGGGCCAGGGCCGGGTATGCCCCTGTCCCTGGAGAGGGCTTTGGCAACCACTGCTGGTACCGGACAAGACTCCACAGTAGGAATCTTCTAAGGTTTCCGTCCAAGTCGTAATATGTCTCAATTAAAGCCAAAGGCAAATGTTTACATAGGGATTTGGATACGGGCTATTTGTCTGAAATACCTCTGGCATCTTTTACAGTAAAGCCTTTCAACTCCATTCCTTCAGGGTCAGATGTTGACAATTGCTCCAGCACCACTCTTCATACCATCACTCATGACACATTTGACAATTTAGTCATTTTGCAGATGCTCTTATGCAGAGCGACTTGCAACCACATAGCTTAGTCATTGCATGTAGAACCATCTTCAAAAGGTTTGATTCGTTCGATAAAACCCACATTTCCATTTAACGACACACCACTTTCAGGATGTTATTTGAGCTTCAACATCAACATGTCTCAACTAGACTGAAGTTGGGAAATTTGATAAATTGATGAGTAACAATACGACATTTGCTGCATAATCAGTGTCCCTGCGGATATTATTACTCACTGAATGGAGATGAGGGATTAGACTGTAGCTTGTTCAACTTGCACCCTACAGTGAGCTTCAAATGTTTTGGGACAGTGACACATTTTTTGCTGTTTTGGCTCTGTACTCCAGCACTTTGGATTTTAAATGATTTAATGACTATGAGGTTAAAGTGCAGACTGCTACCGCTATTGGTAATCATGATTGAATCGTGAATAATGATGAGTGAGAAAGTTACAGATGCACAAATACCATGTTAACCTCCCCTGTTATTAGAATTGAGAGAGGTTAGCATGTCTTGGGGGTATGATATTTGTGCGTCTCTTAACTTTCCCACTCATTATTCATGAATAATTCAGGGGTATCTGTAATCATGGTAACATCCACATGAATGTAGAAGTATTTAGAAACATATTCTATTTTTATGTACGATAATAGTTTCTCCAAAATGACACTTATACATTATTTACCATTCATTTCTATTGGGCACAGAATAATCTGAAACGCAACCAAAACAAACAGCAAATGCATCCAACAAGTTTGTAGTCACAAGCTTGATGTAATCATTGCGTGCTAGGAATATGGGACCAAATACTAAACGTTTGACTACATTAACACATATAGTGTATAGGTGAATTTGTCCCAATACTTCTGGTCCCCTAAAATGTGGCGACTATGTACTAAAAGGGTTGTAATTTCTAAATGGTTCCCCCGATATGGACAGTCTGCACTTTAACCTCATAGTCATTGTATCATTTGAAATCCAAAGTGCTGAGTACAGAGCCAAACCACAAGTTATAACCAATAGGGCCATGGTCTGCCCTCTTCATGGACTACAAGTTATAACCAATAGGGCCATGGTCTGCCCTCTTCATGGACTACAAGTTATAACCAATAGGGCCATGGTCTGCCCTCTTCATGGACTACAAGTTATAACCAATAGGGTCATGGTCTGCCCTCTTCATGGACTACAAGTTATAACCAATAGGGCCATGGTCTGCCCTCTTCATGGACTACAAGTTATAACCAATAGGGTCATGGTCTGCCCTCTTCATGGACTACAAGTTATAACCAATAGGAAGGTGGTTTGTTGGAGGGAAAAGGATGCTCAGTTCATAGTTGAGGGATGGCTACATTTTTAAAATTCAGTTTAACCAACTCAGGGTTAGCTTTGAGTTCAGGGAATACTTAAGTGAAAAGTACCGCAATTCTGTTCCGTCTAGAGAAGACGTTAAAGTATCAATGTAGCTTTTATGTTAATTTAAAATGGTTATAGTTCAAGTGTAAATGGTATCAAAAAGCTTTTGACGAGCAATTTAACTTCACATTTCAACATTGGTTTGGCGTTTGTAGCTTAAATGATTCAAGAGCAGTGGTGAATCCTAAATGGATTATAGCCTATGGAGCTTTTATGCAAATATGAGTTATAGGTTAAAAATGATAAATGGAATGTTTTAAGTTGGTTTGGTGATTGTGACTTAAACACTTGAAACACTAGTTACAAGCACATTTGACCCTGTTCACTTACTCTTACATGAAATGAAAACATTCAGACAGGTTATGGATGAACACTCATAACTGAAGCTTACATGTTATGCATCAGTCGCAGTATTCTGGTGAATTTGCCAATTTGACAGAATCAGCCAGAGGGCAAAGCACTTCAGAGTCAAAGCTTTTTTAAGGTCTAAATGGTTGCTTTTGTTCCTGACATTTTTCTTGCAGTTGTGCGGTGAAGCTCATGTCTGGTGCCAATTGTGGTTTCGCAAGGATGAGTAAGTTCCTGCATACACACCAAGAGAGCCCCTTGACATAGGTCAAATGCGATGGCATCGTGGATTGAGCAGCAGACACCGTTGAAGTCTGGACACCACCTGAGGGATGAAGGTGTGAAAAAAACCACTACTGCTCCCGTGTCTGAGCTTAGATTTGACCATTTATGGCTGAGGCACAGGACATGAGTAAGGAAAGCTTGGGCCCTTTTTAATACTCCTAAAAATGCATCCTTACCTCCCTTCCTTGAATCCAACATGGTGAAAGCAAAGGAAAGCTTGCACACCAATCCAGGACAGTGATTTCTTTCTCGAAATTACCAGGAGGTGATTTAACTTTGTGCACAGTCGTCAAGCACCGCTTTTATCCGCAACAAGTTGTGGGAAAATGCTAATTTTATTAATGCAGGAGTCTGTTGCCAATTTGATGGAAACCTAGCTTTAAAGTATTGAAGATGGAATTTCAGTTGATTTAGTGAATTGAACCAACCCTGGCCCTTAACACTAATAAACTCATAGGAAATACTGAGACTTGCTTGGCTACCCAGACTCCTTGCTCCAACCAAACGCTATGCCACACCCACAGACATTACCTTTCCTACAAGGAGTCTGGATCCGAATACCTCCTTGACCAGTCACCGAATCTGACCTGTCCGATTTCATTCTGCTACTCTGTTCTGGATCAGCCAGGCTAGACTTACAAGATGGGTTGTCGGGGTACACAGAAGGCCATGCTGGCTGGCAGGGCAAAGTTAAATTTAGAACTACACTAAAAATGTCCTAAATTTAAAAGAATCTGTTCAATACTGTAGTTCATCTTAACTTACACCCTTTTTTACAAGTCACAGCAGTTGGGTATGTCAATTACTTTAGACCAGCTGCATAGAGATGCATCTCCATGACTGCTTTAGAATTTAGATTTCACCCGAGTGAAAAGCAGTACAGAAATCCTATTCATCACAGGTGATAAAAACCTATTAGGGACCCAGTGGTCCTGGATTGGTTCCTACCACAGCCTTAGCGACACAAGTGCTGTTCTAGTTGGCGCCTCTCCAGCTTACTGGAGTGCCCGTCTGTTCTATGGCAACGTGAACTGTGGCCTAGGGACATTAGTCCATGCAGGGTGGTTTATTAGGCACCAACTGGAATAAAGATTTATTTTCCGTTGCAAAAAGTAAAGACAATCAGAATGCCGTTGCGCGCCGTAATGAAAATGTGCTCTGGAATAACGAGGACAGTTTTCACAAACAGGACTTTTATTGTCTGAGTACAAATTAAGCCCTAGTGCAGTGCAGTAAAAAGATACTCTTCAAGCAGAAATCATATTAGTCCTCACACTAAACAGCAGTGACGTTTTATGAAAATGTTGCCTTGAGTTCTCTACAGGCTCTTTTTCTCTGGTGGTGGGATGTCTGTTCAGGAGAAGGAATATGTTATGGGATGTGGGGGTTTGGAGTTGGAAGCTTCACTCCTTGGAGGCCATGTGAAGACACAAGTCAACAACACGGTTGCTGTAGCCAAACTCATTGTCGTACCTGTGGAAAAGAGAAAGTTAGAGAATACACAAAACCATACTAATTCAATGATTGTTGTAATTCTGTGCCAGCACACCATTGATTGCATCTGGGTGAGTGACATACACCCATGAACTGCATTCAACAATGTGGTCCAACAGAAGTAATTCATTTAAGGTAGGCAGTCCACTCCTTTTCACACCAGCTGCCACACTAGGCATTGTTGTTTGCCACAAGTTCAAATTGTTGCCCCCCCCCCCCACTGTTGCATTTCACCATCCCACAATAACAGGACGTTATATTTAATAAGTTATTGTGTTTAGAATTTTTTGGCCTGCTTTAGATTGCAACCTCCCTTTAATTTGAGTTTGTCAATGTTGCTCAAGGCTCTGTTCATTACACACACACACGTAATGTTATAACAGCACATTCACTGCAATACAAACAATACACCGCTGTACATCAATGAAACATCGAGTCAGTGGACACATGGTGAGAGATTGCAAGGGTGTGTAGGTTCCTGCATACATACCATGAGACCAGCTTGACAAAGTGGTCGTTGAGCGCAATTCCTGCACCGGCGTCAAAGATTGAGGAGCGGCAGTCGCTGTTGAAGTCTGTGGACACCACCTGCAGGGGGGAAGCAACAGGCCTGGAGCTTAGACATTTCAGCCTGACTTTGAGGCCCCAGGCATTAGAGTAAGGAAATGTTGCCTGTTCTTGGTGCACTTCATCCACATATTCCATGCATTCCAGAACTAACACAGCAGAGTCAAGTGGTCAACTAATAATCCCTCATTCAAATCAGCTGTGCTAGTTCTGGAATACATGGAATGGCTTGGGACTGAAGTTTGGGGAAACTGATCTAGACCAGGGTTTGTCCAAACTGCACGTTTTGGTTTTTGCACTAGACAGCCGATTAAATAATCACAGCTTGATAATGAGTTAGTTATTGGAGTCAGCTGTGTAGTGCAAAGCAAAAACATGCATGGGGGGCCCAGGTCAGTTTGGTAAACTGATCTAGACTAATCTAAGTTGTTTTAATCATAGGAAATAGTATACAAAATAAAATGAGATTGGGACAGAGTTAGTGGGGACATTTACCTGGTCCTCCGTGTATCCCAGAATTCCCTTCATGGGTCCTTCAGCAGCAGCCTTGATGACCTTCTTGATCTCGTCATAAGGTGCCTAAAGCAGACAAACATGTTAAAAAAGGTAGACCACACATGTATGAAGTGCCTGTTGCTGTAATGCTGGTAACTTACCCCAAACTCCCAGGTTAACCCTAGTAGACAAGCAAAAGTATATAAAGTGGTTGGAGACTTACGGCCTTCTCAAGACGGACAGTCAGGTCAACCACGGACACGTTGGGAGTGGGAACACGGAAGGCCATGCCGGTCAGCTTGCTGTGGGTTAGAAAGACCAACAAGGTTCAGGAGCCACACCATTAAGCATCTTAAAAAAAAAAAAAAACTTGTCCCTAGTAAAAAGCACTAGGGTCATAAATCCCAGCAGTCATCACTATAGTCAAAACCTCCATTAAAGTGATCCTGATTGGTTCATACCCGTTCAGCTCGGGGATAACCTTTCCCACGGCTTTGGCGGCACCGGTGGAGGCAGGGATAATGTTCTGGCTGGCACCACGTCCATCTCTCCACAGCTTACCGGAGGGCCCGTCAACAGTCTTCTGTGTGGCTGTGACGGCATGAACAGTGCTCTGGGAGAAACCAGTGGTAGGGGCGTTAGTCTAGGCATGGTTTATGGAGGGCACCAAAATTAAATGGATACGACGTTCCAGAATCTACGTTTTGGAAATGTTCATACCTCAAAAGTAGTACATTGAGATACGCCCATGACTCATCACAACCAACTACTTTTATGATATGAACAAACCAGAAATTCATTGATATACTAATAAATGAACCAGGAGGGTTTGGATAGATTGATACACTAATGACCATTAATGTTAGCATTTACATCAGTGTTAGACACTTTACTACTAAACTCAGTAAAAAAAAAGTCCCCTTTTCAGGACCCCGTCTTTCAAAGAACTCATAAAAATGCAAACTTCAGATCTTCATTGTAAAGGGTTTAAACACTGTTTCCCATGCTTGTTCAATGAACAATTAATGAACATGCACCTGTGGAAGTCATTAAGACACTAACAGCTTAAAGACGGTAGGCAATTAAGGTCAGTTATGACAACTTAGGACACTACAGAGGCCTTTCCACTGACTCTGAAAAACGCCAAAAGACACCCAGGGTCCCTGCTCATCTGCGTGAACGTGCCTTAGGCATGCTGCAAGGAGGCATGAGGACTGCAGATGTGGCCAGGGCAAGAAATTGCAATGTCCGTACTGTAAGACGACTAAGACTGCGCTACAGAAGATCAGCTGATCGTCCTCGCAGTGGCAGACCACATGTAACACCTGCACAGGATCGGTACATCCGAACATCACACCTGCGGGACAGGTACAGGATGGCAACAACAACTGCCCGAGTTACACCAGGAACGCACAATCCCTCCATCAGTTCTCGACTTTCCGCAATAGGCTGAGAGGCTGGACTAAGGGCTTGTAGGGCTGTTGTAAGGCAGGTCCTCCCCAGACGTCACCGGCAACAATGTCACCTATGGGCACAAACCTGTCACTGGACCACAGGACTGGCAAAAAGTGCTCTTCACTGACGAGTCACGGTTTTGTGACACCAGGGGTGATAGTCAGATTCGCGTTTATCGTCGAAGGAATGAGCGTTACACCGAGGCCTGTACTCTGGAGCGGGACCTATTTGGAGGTGGAGGGTCCATCATGGTCTGGGGCGGTATGTCACAGCATCATCGGACTGAGCTTGTCGTCATTGCAGGCAATCTCAACGCTGTGCGTTACAGGGAAAACATCCTCCTCCCTCATGTGGTACCCTTCCTGCAGGCTCATCCTGACATGACCCTCCAGCATGACAATGCCACAAGCCATACTGCTCGTTCTGTGCATGATTTCCTGCAAGAGAGGAATGTCAGTGTTCTGCCATGGCCAGCGAAGAGCCCGGATCTCAATCCCATTGAGCACATCTGGGACCTGTTGGATTGGAGGGTGAGGGCTAGGGCCATTCCCCCCAGAAATGTCAGGGAACTTGCAGGTTCCTTGGTGGAAGTGGGGTAACATCTTACAGCAAGATCGGGCAAATCTGGTGCAGTCCATGAGGAGATGCACTGCAGTACTTAATGCAGCTGGTTGCCACACCAGATACTGATTTACTTTTGATTTTGACCCCTTTGTTCAGGGACACATTCCATTTGTTAGTCAGATGTCTGTGGAACTTGTTCAGTGTATGTCTTGAAACTTATGTTTTTACAAATATTTACACATGTTAAGTTTGCTGAAAATAAATGCAGTTGACAGTGAGAGGACGTTTATTTTTTGCCGAGTATACATTCCAGTAAGTACCACGCTTCGACAAAGTCAAAACACTGAAGGAAAATCTGTTCTTACCATGAGACCCTCAACAATACCAAAGTTGTCGTTGATAACCTTGGCGATGGGTGCCAGGCAGTTAGTTGTGCAGGAGGCATTGCTGTAAGGACATTACATAATTACTATCATACCAGCACAAATGTTTAATAAATTACAGTTGTGCAACAAACGCATTCAAGACTCATAAATGCACCATTTATTTAAATTAAAATATTACCTCAGGACTGAGGGGAAGGAGTCTAAATAATGCACACAGTGCGTGTTTGTTTCAGCCATTCTTTGTACACGGTATCTTTTGGCCACAGGGAATTACCACTGCTCTTTTAAGATGAAACGAAGGGGGGCTTACCTGACGACCTTCAGGGAGTTGTCGTACTTCTCGTGGTTAACGCCCATCACAAACATGGGGGCATCTGCGCTGGGGGCGGAGATGATGACCCTCTTGGCACCTCCCTGCAGGTGAGCCTGTTGTGACAGTTGGGGTTAGAGGGCAAAGGACATTGTGGAATAGCAAAGCCAGTGAATGAACCAAGCCAGACAACCTTTAAGCACATAGTTAAAAAAAACAGGTATGTTTAAAAGCAGTAGTCTAGATGTAAAAAAAAAAAAAAGTGTTCATGTAAAGTGGGGTCACTGCACAACATGCCTACCAAAATTATAATGAACGCTCGCCAATATCCTAAACTATATAAAAATGTGACCATGGCCTTCCTACTGCTAGTGAACGGATGTACTTACAGAAGCTTTGTCGATGGTGGTGAACACACCAGTAGACTCCACAACATAGTCAGCTCCAGCCTCGCCCCATTTGATGGCAGTGGGGTCCCTCCTGAAGATAGAAGTTGGGATTAAGAGCCACAAACCTAGAATTCAATTACAGATATCGAATGGTTCCAATTGGTGTGAAACCCATAGGCATTTTAACATAAGTGGTCTAGACCGATCAAGCACTCCCAAGCGTCAGCCTTGGCACGCCCATGAGTCAATGGGGCAGTTTCCCAGAACCAGTGAGACATTTCCATTGAAAGTGCTTTTTAGTCCACCTCTAAGCTTCATACGGGTGCAGGAAACCATCCAAATGTGTAATTTGAACTAATGTACTTAAGAATAAGGAAAACCCACTCATGGAAAACTGTGATGTGGAGGTTTCCAATGATCAGCTTTCCACCCTCCTGCTTCACTTCACTGTGCTTCCAAACACCGTGGGTAGAGTCATACTTGAACATGTAGACCTATGGAACAGGGGCAATTACAGTCAGTCATGGTACAGTAAAAACCTGAGAAGGTATAGTTTAGTTTACATTTGCTTAAGTGTACTGCACTTCTAAATGCAGTATAAAGTTATCACCATGTAGTCCAGGTCGATGAAGGGGTCATTTATGGCGACAACCTCAACTTTTCCACTCTTGGCGGCAGCACGGGTCACCAGGCGCCCAATACGCCCAAATCTGAGAAGCGAAATCAGATCGTTTTATGATTAATCCCCATGTATCCATATGACCACACCAGCAGGTAGCAGCAGCCCTATACTGACAGCTCTACAAGGCCTGCCAACCTTGACTGATAACAACACTTGACATTTGCAGCCCAGAGCCTTTGTTTATGCCTAATATGGTTGGTGCAGCGTGACCAGAAGTGACGAGAAAGTGCAGGTTGAGGACAAATTGGAAAATCAGGTTAGAAAAGACAGATCTGAAAGCTTGGTTGGCCCGTGCAGTTACATTACCCACCAAAAGCAAATACATTTTGTCCTAGTGTTTAAACTAGATTAAGCCACATTGCCATCAGTGGTGTAGGTCTAGTTTCAGCATAACTTCGGTGAAGTGTTTAGCGCAATCCACATAGATATGTTCACTTAGGTGAACTAAATTAAGTCTGATGGTTACTGTGTAACTCATGCAGATTAATGACAGGACCACAGTCAAATACTGAATGCAGGAGACTTCAGTTTGTTAGTAGTTGAGAAATATTTAAGGTCAATAATAAGGCATATGAATCTAGATGACACTGAAAGTAAACTGGATTCCAGTCTAGAATCGTTTTCAGTCTCAATTTAAAAAGACGTCAGTGCCGGGCGGCTGAAGTATTAACTTCCATGTAGATACCATCAGCAGTCAATTAGTGCAGAGCTGCCTTGTGGTATATATTGAGCAATCAAGTTCAGAGTGGATACTAAAACTGAGGATTCACTGTTATGCATTGTTATTATCCTTGTTATGTTTAAACTCATTTGAACTTTGTCCAGTGACGCAAGCTGACACACCCCCAACTACAAGGGTATCCTGTTCACAAGGGTCAATGTATTGACCAACAAAGGACTCAGTGCGTCAGAACGGAGTAAAAACAAGGTGAAAAACAAGTGCCCATTCGGTAACATTATGAGGTAAACAGTTGGTGTTCTGGAGAAAATCCCTTGTTATCCATTCCCATTAACAAGTCCTGTTCTAGTCAATGAAGTTGTCACACTCAACGCGTCCATGACATCGGTTGAGGGAACTGAACAGTCAGGATTTATTGCACTCAGTGATAAGACCGTTTAGTTTCCACACTGTATAAAGGTCAATCAGCACAACAGCAGAATTGGAACAACCTCATGTCAGTGTTTCCGGTTTAAAATGGGCAATTGCCTTCGACTTCATGTTTATTTTTAGAAAGGGCCTATCATATCCAACTTTAATCTTCGTGCAGCTCAATTATTCACCGTCATTGGGCTCCTGAGTGGCGCAGCCGTCTAAGGCACCATCTCAGTGCAGGAGGCATCACTTCAGTCCCTGGTTCAAATCCAGGCTGTATCACATCCGGCCGTGATCGGGAGTCCCATAGGGCGGCGCTCAATTGGCCCAGGTTTGGCTGTCATTCTAAATAAGAATTTGTTCTTAACTGACTTGCCTAGTTAAATTAAAGGTTACACAAAAAAAATATATATATTAACTTACAGCCATCTATTGGCCAAATAAAGGTTAGAAGGATAGGATTGTCTAAGAGCTCCTCCAAACAATCTGAGCTCTGAACTTTAACAGAGTATTATTAGATAGAATAAAGACATGACAGCTGAGGAGAGGATTTCTACAGGAGTGTTGCAGAGGCGGTGTGACACCCAAACTATAAATAAGTAGAGAATGGACAGGGAAAGTGTCCAGACTTGGCTTATGAACTAGTAGCTACAGTATGGCTTGAACTGTCCACCACCTTGGTTCTGAAGTACAAACTGTATCAAGGGATTTGTGCAATGCAATCCAAGGTCTCTTGTGACCTTTTAAAAAACTTTGTTGTCTAGCTTTTATACAAAAGCCAAATTCAGCCAGTGTTAAAATACTATTCAAGACTTTATTTAAGCTAAATATAACAAAAGCAACTTACCCATTGATCCCAATCTTCACCATTTCGCCTGATATGGTCTAGTCCTCTGAAAGTAAAAAGTAGTTAACTTTATCACAAGTAACATGAGCATAATGCAAAATTTGAATAAGCATCCATGTCAGTGTTACCAAAACTAGTTTTGTCTTTCACCCTAGCAGTAGACAGCTGATTCAAATGATCAACTCAAGTTGATTAGGCTACTTGGATTAGCGGTGTTGTGAAAGCAACAAAAAAGTCCACTAATTGGGGTCCCCAGGGTTGAGTTTGGGAGACGATGTACGTCAATCAAGTCACTGACAGTCATAGAAAGAAGAACATATTAAAATAGCCATGAGACAATCGAGTCTGTGGCAGGGAGTCATTTATAAATGTACACAGTTGACCAAAACAGTCTTAGAAAACGTTGAAAGAAAATGAAGTGACTAAATATGCATGTCAAAGAAAACATTTTAAAACACGATGCGCAGTCATAAAAGAAAGCAATTCAAAACGCCAGATAAGCCCAGGCCTATAATGAATAGTGCGTAAATCACATACAATAAACACACATGAAACTGTCAATTAAAGTTCGTTTTGAAGGCATAAGAAACAAAGTTTTAAAGTACCGTTCTTGTATAGCCTCTGTCTGTCCACTTGTTTGCAAGGGGAAGCGGGGACGAGCAAAGGTGCGCTTGCATTTTATCTTCCCATTGAGTCCTTGGACACGCCTCCGCGTCCGCATGCTCTGCCAGAATGTCAAGGTCGTTGTCGCTTATCAATCGACAAGGAAGTACAGAACTAAAAACCTACACCATTAATTTGGACGGTGGGTGCATCTTGGCAAAATCATGTTTTAAATCATTTTCAGTCTAATTTTATATTCCATTCATATAATAATCAATTAAAATGGTGGGTTTGGATGGATTGATTAACTCATTTGTCCATTTTTAATACACATGGACTAAAAGCCAATTTATTATTGATCTGGCAATACATTTCTGGAGGGTGTGACACAATAGAGCCCCAAGGTGGAGGTGTCATAATACCCATAAAACCTAGCATTCAAACAGGGAAATGGTTCCAATTGTTTTTCCACCATTCATTTTTTCCCATAGGAAATATTAGAAACACTTCAAATAAGGGCTGTGTTTCGTGTAGGCTTGCCCTGGTGTAACATTTTGATAACCAGGTAAATATCTCAGACAACGTGACTTTTATCAAAATGACATTAATTGACGTAGTCAATATAACAATTTGTTCAGCACTTTTGAAATGTACAGCGACATAATTCAGACCATGGGCCGTTCTTACAGTATTCTCCCTGTACACCAAGTCAGAACCGAAGGATAAATAAAGGGGGCATATAAGCAGACAAAGGAAGCTCTTACAATATCCAATGATTACATTTCTCAAAAACATGTTGTAGGCTACATGTGCACCACCAAGTCAGAACAGTAGGCTGAATTTTGAGGGGAAAAGGGACCAAATTATTAGGGTGAAGCACATGGGCTACTAACAGCTTACTACACGACATACACTTAGTATTACTTTCTTGGTTACAGTATACATATCTCCCTGGAATATTCCATAATTTATGCAGCAGCATACAAGACATTTTTGGACTCACCTTGTTGTGCTGTGCTCACTTGAACAGGAAGGTGGCGCGGCGGTTCTTCGTGGGAAAATTTTGTCATCAAACTCTGTCATCAAAGTCTGGCATTCTCTGGATTTGTGGTGCTTTCAAGACAAATGGGAACTCTTAAAAAAACAAGGTTGAATCATGATGATGTCAGTGATCTTCAGGTCAGAGATGTAGAAAGAAAGTTCCCAACTTGCCATTCCGAGTTGGATGACCGTTCAAAACGTATTTTCTCAGTCTGAGATCATATTTTTCCGAGTTCCCAGTTGTCTTCATCTCACTGAAGTCTGAGATTTCCCATTTCCGAGTTTCCAGTTGTTTTGAGCGTGGCAGAAGTCATGCGTGAATGACAGCATGGTCAATGTTGAATGTGTATCCTTTTAAGCTTGGAAAAGAGACCCTTAACCCCAGACTTGGACCACACACCCACTCCACTGAATAACAGGCTGGTGATTGCTTTGCAATGCTTGCAGTTAGCCACTGATTCCTTCCAAACCACTCATTGTTGAATTTGCAATTTCAAACTTGTTTATGTCCAATGGTCGATGAGCACCGATACATTTTATCTATACTTTCTCTTCATTATTTCTCTTCACATGACAAGGATTGAAAAGGATTTGCCAGGAGATTGTCAACTTGATTCATGATGTTGATTGCTAGCTTGCTAGCTAAGATTTTGAAAGTATGATGTTGACATGATCAGTCCAATCAAAGCTACTGTAGATATAACGTGATTTGACATCATTGTATCTGTGGCTAATGACCTTGAGCCTTCTTGGATGGCACTTCTAATGTAACTCTATGGCAGCACCCAAGAGGCTTGAATTTTCAAGCTCTACCTGTAGATTTTGCGGTGACACTGTGTCCCCATGAGTGACAGAACACTGAGCCAATCACAGCGCAACAAGAGAACATTACCAACCCCTAAACTCCATATTTTCCGCTGGCTGCCGCACCACCACAGAAAGCACAGTAGCTGCATTTTGGAGCTGCCTTACTCAAGAAAGCAAAAAGGAGACCAAGTTTGTATGCGGCTTTATTAACTAAATTATTATTTTTTACATTGTTTGTAAACTGATACGTGACACGTATAAATGCAAAAATAACATGCAAAACCCTGAATGATGGGTCGCCACTGATTATGACTCATACTGTGGTACTCTATTGCGAAGCCTCCGGAGGTTTTGCAGAGGCCAAATCAAGCGCCATACCACATTGACGTGTGCTTCCCAAATGTGACATGATTGGTTGATGGTAGGTGGGGGCGGGAGGTCCTGTATAAACACAAACTCACTTCCTTGACAACTTCCTTCACAACAGCTCTGCTCTGTTACACAAAGCGCAAGAAGTATGAATGCCCTGACTTCTGCAGAGGCCAAATTGATGTAAATGCTGTTCGGCCACTGCAGATATCAGATTGACCATGCAGAGCCTTTAAAAGGTAGACTCAGCCAAATGAAGTTACCAGAAGCATGCCTGCCAGATCTTACAATGCCTGTAGGCAGGTCGGACATTTCTGGGCCCGCCCTACCGAACATCCTTACCTGTCCAAATAAAATATTGAAATATTGATCATTTATTTGACCAAGACACGTGCCTACAGAAAACGCATCAATCTTAGTTAACGTATCCGAGCGAGCAAAACAGTGCCCCTCTGTCTAAGTATGTGTAGACTATGTATCTGATGCTTTTTGGCAGGAATGAAATGCTTTTTGACATGTCCCCCCCACTTTCTGAAATTGCACTTTTGTTCCCCCCAGTTTAATAATTGGAATATAATACAAAATGTGGCAACGGTGTGCTTTAGGACCATGCGGAGGCCTCCGAGCAGTCAGGAAGGCTGTTTGGAGTGTTTATCCGACTGGATAAAAAATTCTAACAGTTATGTCCCCCCCACATCTAAAACCAAAGTTGCTCCCCTGCTTTTTGGACCAAAAGAGTATGGAATGTCATACTCTTACTGGCAGACATAAGATAAGATACATGGGCTACATATAGAGGGGCACTGTTTCTTGCTCGAATGCTTTCTCCAATGACATCGTTTCAGCAGAGAGGAAGAGACAAAATGAGAGGGCTCACTCTCACCAAAAGCTATCCAGAATAATCCCAATGCGTTTCTATGGGCGTAATATGCAGACCTAAGCTTGTTGCCTGCCTTGTCGCCATTGGGACAAAGACTCCCGTTGTTAGGGAGGAGACATGAAAATTTGTCAGTGATAAGCATCTAAAATATGTGTGAAGATAATGCTTTCAGTATAATGTCAAATTTGATTTGAAATGTTGCAACAAGACGGGGAAGGGTGTGTGGAAAACATATGGTGTGTCTCTCTCCAGAATGCAGGCACTCAGCTCTCCAGAATGTGTTCAGCTCTCCCACCAATTATTGTACATTCATTGTTTTATTGTGTGAATTGTTTGCCCTATGAATTTGTTTTGTTTTTGATCAATTCCCCATTACATACACTACCGGTCAAAAGTTTTAGAACACCTACTCATTCAAGGGTCTACATTGTAGAATAATAGTGAAGACATCAAAACTATGAAATAGCACATTGAATCATGTAGTAACCAAAAAAGTGCTAAACAAATCAGAATATATTTTATATTTGAGATTCTTCAAATAGCCACCCTTTGCCTTGATGACAGCTTTGCACACGCTTGGCATTCTCTCAACCAGCTTCACCTGGAATGCTTTTCCAACATCCCAAACCATCTCAATTTGGTTGAGGTCGGGGGATTGTGGAGGCCAGGTCATCTGATGCAGCACTCTATCACTCTCCTTCTTGTAAAATAGCCCTTACACAGCCTGGAGGTGTGTTTGGGTCATTGTCCTGTTGAAAAACAAATGATAGTGCCAAGCCAGATAGTCCCAAGTCCTAAGCCAGATGGGATGGCGTATCGCTGCAGAATGCTGTGATAGCCATGCTGGTTAAGTGTGCCGTGAATTCTAAATAAATCACAGACTGTGTCACCAGCAAAGCACCCCCACACCATAACACCTCCTCCTCCATGCTTCATGGTGGGAACCACACATGTGGAGTTCATACGTTCACCCACACCATGTTTCACAAAGACACGGCGGTTGGAACCAAAAATCTCCAATTTGGACTCCAGACCAAAGGACAAATTTCCACTGGTCTAATGTCCATTGCTTGTGTTTCTTGGACCAAGCAAGTCTCTTCTTATTATTGGTGTCCTTAAGTAGTGGTTTATTTTATTTATTTAACTAGGCAAGTCAGTTAAGAACAAATTCTTATTTACAATGACGGCCTACTGAAAGGCAAAAGGCAAAAGGCCTCCTGCGGGGACGGGGGCCTGGGATTAAAAATAAAAAATAAATACAATATAAATATAGGACAAAACACACATCACAACAAGAGAGACAATACAACACTACATAAAGAGAGACCTAAGACAACAACATAGCAAGGCAGAAACACATGACAACACAGCATGGTAGCAACACAACATAATAACAACATGGTAGCAACATAACATGGTAGCAGCACAAAACATGGTACAAACATTATTGGGCCAGACAACAGCACAAAGGGCAAGAAGGTAGAGACAACAATAAATCACACAAAGCAGCCACAACTGTCAGTAAGAGTGTCCGTGATTAAGTCTTTGAATGAAGAGATTGAGATAAAACTGTCCAGTTTGAGTGTTTGTTGTAGCTCGTTCCAGTCGCTAGCTCAAATCAAATCAAATGTATTTATATAGCCCTTCGTACATCAGCTGATATTTCAAAGTTCTGTACAGAAACCCAGCCTAAAACCCCAAACAGCAAGCAATGCAGGTGTAGAAGCACGCTGCTAGCTGCAGCAAACTGAAAAGAGGAGCGACCCAGGGATGTGTGTGCATTAGGGACCTATAACAGAATGTGACTGGCAGAACGGGTGTTGTATGTGTTGGATGAGGGCTGCAGTAGATATCTCAGATAGGGGGAGTAAGGCCTAAGAGGGTTTTATAAATAAGCATCAACCAGTGGGTCTTGTGACGGGTATACAGAGATGACCGGTTTACAGAGGAGTGCAGTGATGTGTTCTATAAGGAGCGTTGGTGGCAAATCTGATGGCCGAATGGTAAAGAACATCTAGCCGCTCGAGAACTCCCTTACCTGTCGATCTATAAATGATGTCTCCGTAATCTAGCATGGGTACGATGGTCATCTGAATCAGTGTTAGTTTGTCAGCTGGGGTGAAAGAGGAACGATTACGATAGAGGAAACCAAGTCTAGGTTTAACTTTAGCCTGCAGCTCTGATTTGTGCTGAGAGAAGGACAGTGCACCGTCTAGCCATACTCCCAAGTACTTGTATGAGGTGACTATCTCAAGCTCTAAACCCTCAGAGGTAGTAATAACACTTGTGGGAAGAGGGGTATTCTTCTTACCAAAACACATGACCTTTGATTTGGAGGTGTTCAGAACAAGTTTAAGGGTAGAGAAAGCTTGTTGGACACTAAGAAAGATTTGTTGTAGAGCATTTAACACAAAATCTGGGGAGGGGCCAGCTGAGTATAAGACTGTATCATCTTCATATAAATGGATGAGAGAGCTTCCTACTGCCTGAGCTATGTTGTTAATGTAAATTGAGAAGAGTGTGGGGCCTAGGATCGAGCCTTGGGGTACTCCCTTGGTGACAGGCAGTGGCTGAGACAGCAGATTTTCTGACTTTATACATTTCACTCTTTGAGAGAGGTAGTTAGCAAACCAGGCTAAAGACCCCTCAGAGACACCAGTACTCCTTAGCCGGCCCACAAGAATGGAATGGTCTACCGTATCAAAAGCTTTGGCCAAGTCAATAAAAATAGCAGCACAATATTGCTTAGAATCAAGGGCAATGGTGACATCATTGAGGACCTTTAAGGTTGCAGTGACACATCCATAACCTGAGCTGAAACCAGATTACATACCCGAGGGAACACTATAGACATGAAGAAAGCCAGTCAGTTGATTATTGACAAGTTTTTCCAACACTTTTGATAAACAGGGCAAAATAGAAATAGTCCTATAACAGTTAAGATCAGCTTTAAATAAAGGACGAACTGTGGGTGCCTTCCAAGCAATGAGAACCTCCCAAGAAAGGAGAGACAAGTTAAAAAGTTTGGAGATAGGCTTGGCAATGATAGGGGCAGCAACCTTAAAGAAGAAAGGGTCTAAACCATCTGACCCAGATGGTTTTTTTGGGGTCAAGTTTAAGGAGCTCCTTTAGCACCTCGGACTCAATGATTGCCTGCAGGGAGAAACTTTGTAGTGGGGGAAAAGGAGGGAGAAGCATTGGGGATAGTCGCATTAGAAGGGGTGGGAGTTGAGGAAATGTTGGATGGGCAAGGAGGCATGGCTGAGTCAAATAGGAATCCTGACTTAATGAATTGGTGATTAAAGAGCTCAGCCATGTGCTTCTTGTCAGTAACAACCACATCATCAACATTAAGGGACATGGGCAGCTGTGAGGAGGAGGGTTTATTCTCCAGGTCTTTAACTGTTTTCCAGAGCTTCTTGGGGTTAGACCCACAAAGAGAGATAGGGGGGAGCTCCTTAAAGTAACTAACTTTGGCCTTCCGGATAGCCTGAGTGCACTTATTTCTCATTTGCCTGAATGATAGCCAGTCAGCCTGAGTATGCGTGTGCTGAGCCTTTTGTCTAATGCAATTCTTGAGGTGGAGTAACTCTGCAAGATTACGGTCGAACCAGGGGCTGAACCTGTTTTTAATTCAAATTTTCTTTATGGGGGCGTGTTTGTTAACAATACCACTGAAAATTGATCCCCTCTCCATTGGCGAAAATCTGATATCAACTTTGGAGGGGACAATTACATGACATTTTCTCAAGAGCAATTCCTGAGGGGGACACCAAAAGTAGTGCTGTAACACATAGCCTACATTGTAATATGGTAAATGTATATTGAGGAACCAAAGAAATAAGGTGTTTGCCGTACTCCTAACTACCGGTACCCAAAACTACACAACTAATCACAACAGCAATACCATTGCCTTTAACAAATCTTAGTTCAGTCACCAGTTTAAGTTGAGAGTGGGGGTATCCATGGCATTTTCCAATTATGTTCCTATTTTACAAGTCAAAAAAATTGAGAACCTTTCATAATGTTGCCAAACAAAGACTCAACAAACTTACCTGAGACTCCCCGTCTCTGCCAGTCTGTCCCTGCATATCTGTCCCCAACTCTGCTGTCTGTGTGCCATCTGTTGCCTGCTCTGCCTAATGACATCATTGTGAAACATTTCCATTAGAATTTCATTTCTTTCTTATGAACATTTTATCAACTAGTCTTTGAGATATTAGGTTACTAGGGTTCTTACTGTGCGTTTTGGTGTATTGAAAAATACTCTGATGTCCGTCTTTTATTTTTCTGCCATTTTTCTACCTGGCTGGCTGGCTGGCTACACACACACACACAATGTGTAGGTTATTTACAGTAGGAGATGGGCTTCTATCATCTTCAATCATTCTATTTGGGCTTCGAGCTAAAAGGTAGCTAGCAAATGTGAAACGGATTAAAATGACAAGAGTTGACAGCTGTATGAGTTCACCATTTACACAACATATGCTGCAACCTTTTGTAATTTTAATAGTTTGTTTCATATTGGCTGGCTTCCAACAATAGCTGAATTTGCAAAGCTAGCGAGCACCAATTCAGTTTCAGTGGTGTTTGCTATAATCTTTGCTACCCAGGTTAAATAAAGGTGAAATAAAATAAATAAATAAAAGTTCACTTGCGACAATTTAGCTTTTGCAACGAGACTATTAAATATATTTAAGACAATGGTAGAAGAGAGTGTAGTTCTGTTCAGTTTGGATTTCAGTTTATCGCTAACCTTATCACAGGGACTTTGAAGCACTAACTTACATCATCTGCATGCTGATTCCATCTTTGACGACGCCACATAAATGGAATAGGTACTAGCTAGCTTAATAGTTCATATTTGCGCGCTAGCTGTGCATATTCAGCTAGTGTGTGTGCGTGATTGACTGGATTAACCTCACGTCAGTTATGTGCATTGAGTGCCTTTCAGACAGTAGATACGACCTCTCTGTTACCTAGCAAGCTAAGGAACTGGAAGTGGATCAAACCATTGTGAGGCAAAGGGTGGGGGGGTTGCAATCTTTTGAAACTTAAAAACGCGCTATTAAGTGTCTATAATCAGCACAATTGCTTTCATTGCGTATTATTAATATTATTTAAATTACATAGTTATGTTTCAGTGATATATTGGGGGGGACAAATCATATTTTTCCCAGGATGGGGGGATCGTGTCCCCCCCGTCCCCCCCGGGATTTCCGCCCCTGCCCCTCTTGACAGAGAAGATCAAGATGATTCTATATCATTTTACAGAGGCCAGTTCATGAAGGAAGGCTTGCTCATTAAAGATTTTTAGCAAGCGTCTATGACAAATCAGGTCAGGTCGTTTCACTGAGCAGACATTATGAACACAGGCTGTAAAACAGTGATCACTAAGGTCATTACAGAAAACACCAGACTGATACCTATCAGGATTATTTGTGAGGATAACACTGAGGAGAGTAGCCTTTTCTGGGTGTTTGGAGTCATACCTTGTGGGATTGGTAATAATCTGAGACAGTTTTAGGGAGTCCCTTTAGGACTTGGTTAGGTGGTTTAAGCATGTCCCAGTTTAGGTCACCCTGCAGGACAAGTTAAGACTCAGTGTAAGGGGCCAGGAGAGAGTATAGGGCAGCAGTTCGACCATGAAAGCTTGATTCACACAGTCTCCTCTGAACAGTCGATGTTGAAATGCGTCTTTTACTTGAACTCTGTGAAGCATTTATTTGGGCTGCAATTTCTGAAATTATCCTCTGCAGCAGAGGTAACTCTGGGTCTTCCATTCCTATGGCTGTCCTCATGAGAGCCAGTTTCATCATAGCGCTTGATGGTTTTTCCGACTGGACTTGAATAAACTTTCAAAGTTCTTGAAATGTTCCGTATTGACTAACCTTCATGTCTTAAAGTAATGATGGACTGCCATTTCTCTTTGCTTATTTGAGCTGTTTTTGCCATAATATGGATTTACCAAATAGGGCTATCTTCTGTATACCCCCCCACCTTGTCACAACACAACTGATTGGCTCAAACACATTAAGAAGGAAAGAAATTCCACAAATGAACTTTCAAAGAGGCACACCAGTTAATTGAAATGCAATCCAGGTGACTACCTCATGAAGCTGGTTGAGAGAATGCCAAGAGTATGCAAAGCTGTCAACAAGGAAAAGGGTGGCTACTTTGAAGAATCTCAAATATAAAATATATTCTGATTTGTTTAGCGCTTTTTTTGGTTACTACATGATTCAATGTGCTATTTCATAGTTTTGATGTCGTCACTATTATTCTACAATGTAGAAAATAGTAAAAATAAAGAAAAACCCTTGAACGAGTAGGTGTTCTAAAACCTTTGACCGGTAATGTATGTCACCATTGGGCCTAGTAAATGTACCATTAATTCCCTCTAATTTGGTTACATTGATTTATGTTATTGCATGTATTAATTACAGTCATTTACCATTCTCATTTTCACACTGGAAATGCTGCTTGCGAAGTTCACAACCAGCTACACTTGTGAGACACACGTTTTGGTTTATTTCATAACGATTACGAGTTTTGTACATTTTTCATTATTTTTGATTGGAGTGCTCCATGTGGGTAATGAGCATGTGTCTGGTTTCTCTTTCTTTAAAACATTGAGGGAGCACGTGTGCCTGAGCACTCACAGAAGTAAGCCTACCAGGTCAGCTGCATGCAAAAGTAGGAAAGTGCCCTTTTGGCAATGTCTGATTTCTGATATCGTTACTTCTTCTCAGTCATATTCTCTTCACCTCACACAGTAAGTCACCAAAGTCTGTTTTTTAACATCCACTGTAAATGATAGTTCTTCAGTATTTGAAAAGTCTTCGCAACACTCTGGGCCTTCATAATCTCCACGTGAAAGAGCAAAATAATGTATCATAATCTTATGATTCCATATATCCAGTGGAAACATGATAAAAAAATGTAAAAACTGGTGTCTGTCCGGAGTTCACTGGCGCGGGAAACTGAGGGCCCGGAATTGGCTAGTTTATATAATTTTTCAAGTTTGCTAGCAAGAGCTTTGGGTCGACCCAGTTGGTGATTTGATACAATGTTATACTTCACTAGTAATAGCTCAAGGCAAGACAGATAGAAACAGAGGCAGACAGGCAAAGTAGAGAAATGAAATATGTTGTACTGTTTTAATTTGTCGACTTCAGGCCTATTACTTAGTTGACAATGAAGTTATAGGCTTACTGCTGTATTGCCATCTCTGAGTTCTATGCGCTCATTTCTTTTTATGATTAACCACGTGACAATGATTTTGAGAAATGAAAATGTTTTTATTGAAATAAAACTTTTCCACGAAAATGCACATATAAAAATAATCATAACTGGCACGCAGATCGGGTAGAAATGGTAGGATAAATTGTAAACTTCCCCAAACTTCAAACTCACGAGCTGCCTATGGTACTATAACACCCATTTTAAAAAATGTAAAAAATTGTGCACACATATGTGGTCCTGTGAAAAAATGTGCCCACCGATGGAAATCAAAGATCCGTCCAACTGATTCGTTCTGGCTCTGGCCCTCAAGGCAGATCGGTATTTTTTCGACACTGTGTTAACAAACCTCCAAACGAGCTTCAATGCCATACAACACTCCTTCCATGGCCTCCAATTGCTCTTAAACGCTAGTAAAACTAAATGCATGCTCTTCAACCGATCGCTGCCTGCACCCGCCCGCCCGACTAGCATCACTACTCTGGACGGTTCCTACTTAGAATATGTTGACAAATACAAATACCTAGGTGTCTGGCTAGACTGTAAACTCTCCTTCCAGACTCATATTAAGCATCTCCAATCCAAAATTAAATCTAGAATCGGCTTCCTATTTCACAACAAAGCATCCATCACTCACGCTGCCAAACATACCCTCGTAAAACTGACTATCCTACCGATCCTCGACTTCGGCGATGTCATTTACAAAATAGCCTCCAACACTCTACTCAGCAAACTGGATGCAGGCTATCACAGTGCCATGCGTTTTGTCACCAAAGCCCTTTATACCACCCACCACTGCAACCTGTATGCCCTTGTCGGCTGGCCCTCGCAAGATATTTGTCGCCAGACCCACTGGCTCCAGGTCATCTATAAGTTGTTGCTAGGTAAGCTCCGCCTTATCTCAGCTCACTGGTCACTATAACAACACCCACCCATAGCACGCGCTCCAGCAGGTATATCTGACTGGTCATCCCCAAAGCCAACACCTCCTTTGACCGCCTTTCCTTCCAGTTCTCTGCTGCCAATGACTGGAACGAATTGCAAAAATCGCTGAAGTTGGAGACTTATATCACCCTCGCTAACTTTAAGCATCAACTACCTGAGCAGGTTACCAATCGCTGCAGCTGTACATAACCCATCTGTAAATAGCCCATCCAACTACCTACCTCATTCCCATATTGTTTTTATTTACTTTTTTTGCTATTTTGCACACCAGTATTTCTACTTGCACATCATCGTCTGCACATCTATCACTCCAGTGTTAATTTGCTAAATTGTAATTACTTCGCTACTATGGCCTATTTATTGCCTTACCTCCTTACTCCATTTGTACACACTGTATATAGATTTTTCTATTGTGTTATTGACTGTACTTTTGTTAATCCCATGTGTAACTCTGTGTTGTGTTTTGTTGCACTGCCAGGTCACAGTTGTAAATGAGAACTTGTTCTCAACTGGCCTACCTGGTTAAATAAAGGTGAAATAAAATAAAATAAATAAACAAAAATGTACATGTCAGCTAACCACATCATATGTTATAGCAATCTGTCAGTCAATGACTCAGTCGATGACTCAGTCGATGACGTGGCAAGTAACCATTGGTTGATGTATGCGACGTCTAAGCAGGGGAGGTCTCACATTGAGACGAGCGAGATGCAAGACTTCGCTCTCACACGGAGTACCTGCGCTTGTGCATGGTGTAGTAGCCATGGGACTAAAACAGCGGAGAAGTTGAGCCTCGCGCGTCAACACTCTCAGTTGTTGCGGAATTTGACCTATGCTGTTTACTTTCTGCATCTACGTCATATGGCTGAGTCTATCTTTAAATTGGCACCCTGTCAAGGTAAGACTCAAGTTCTGCTGTACTAGACTACTTGTTTAGAGTCAAGGGGTCTCTTCTCAAATTCAGAATATGATGCTTTGAGACTTGGGGCATGTGACTATCTGGTGCACGTTGCTAGTGTACATCTGCATATGTACAGATGTTTTCAGAAACAACACTGCATGGGCCTATATGATTTTTGATCATATCCTTTCTCAACATTGACACATCCAACAGTCATCCTCTAGGATTTGTTGGCTTTTCATATACCTAATTTGACAATACTTGTAGGCTTATAGTCAGCACAATGTATTATTACCTGAATATCCTTGCCCATATTCTGTATGAGTTGATCATTCTCTGGGATAATTTACTGCAGTCTGAATCAAATTAACTAAATAATAAATACCACAGTTAATGAGGCTCACAGTTGATTAATGTGAACTTCTTGTGACCAATCATAAAGAGACCTGCAGAGGGGAAACAAGTGGGTGAGAGAAAGAGAAAGAGATTTGTTTCCACTGGTGGTTGACATTTTACAAGACTCTCTGCCCCCCTCTCATGATGTCTGAATAGTGAGGAGAACATGGCCAATGGCAAAGGTACCACCAGTGTGCCTTTGAAAAGGGGAGTCAGATTTGTCAGCTGTTTGGCATTGGTTAATCCACTACAGTATCTGCATGCACAGTTTGGATGTCAAACCAAAGTCACCAAAAAGCTAATTTAATTCAGTCAGAGTAGTCAATTGCTCTGCATATCTGCATGTTCCTGTTGAGTGCACACATTCTAGACAATCCCAAGCCATTGTATTTATCAGTTGACACATTTATGGTATATAATACTGTAACGAATTCGGGGATTTGCCCTGACCAGGACTCAAACCCGGGTCCAGCGACTGTCAAATGAACACTATACCCATTACGCCAAAAGAGGTCACTAGGTGTTGGGTTAAAGGGATACTTCAGGATTTTGGCAATGAGGCCCTTTATCTACTTTCCCAGAGTCAGTGGAAACAATTTTGGTCTCCGCGTGCAGTTTGAAGGAATTGTAATTGCTAACTACCATTAGCGCAATGAGCAGATACCCATAGACTTCCAGTCATTGTGCCAATGCTAGTTAGCATTAGCTCACAAAACGACATTTGACTGGACATACTGGACACAGAGACATAAAATGGTTTCCACAAGTTCATCTGACTCTGGGGAAGTAGATAAAGGGCCTCATTGCCAAAATCTCTTCAGTGGCCTCAAGGGCTTCCCACTTCTGACACCAATGTTGCGAATTCGGGGGATAGTGTAGCGATCCTCTCTATATGAGCTACGTTACAATTCCCACCAAGTGGGTTAACCCTATTGATGCAATGCGCAGGGTTTCATGCCAGCGACCCGGGTTCACTTCCCTGCTCCACTGTTTGCACATTGGTGTCAGAAGTGGGATAGCCTTACTAGCTTAAATAACAAACGGACGGAGAGGGAATTACAGTTAATGCCAACCGGCATTTTAATGTTACACTGCGGGGTAACGGGAGCTACATAAAACAACAAACCTAGCCTGAACTACAGTAGCTAGCCATAACTCACAATCCAGCGGGAAATATTCCCTCAGCGTGATAATGAGAGAATGAATTTGGTCTCTCTCCCTAATTATATCCCCACAGAACCTATGCCCCCTCCCCTCTTCTATTACTATGACAACACCATAAACAATGAAAGTGATTGTTACTGACAGTCCTGGGCAGGATCTGCCCCCCTTACCCCTGAGGGTCGCTACAATATATATACCATGGGCTCGTCATGGTTATTGCCAAGTCATGGACTGTATCAAGTGAATGCAAAGGAACATGTTTAGATATTGGCTGGGATACAAGCTATTTGTCTGAATTCCCTATGGCAGGGGTGTCAAACTCATTCCATGGAGGACCTAGTGTCTGCTGTTTTTGATTTTTCCTTTCAATTAAGCCCTAGACAACCAGGTGAGGAGTGTTCCTTACTAATCAGCGACCTTAATTAATCAATTGAGTACAAGGGAGGAGCGCAGACACTCGGCCCTCTTGTACACCAAAGCCTTCCAACTCCATTCCTTTAGAGTTAAATGCTGGTCTTTGCTCCAGCACCACTCCGTCATGATATCATCATTCATGTCATATAAGTTCGATAAACTCATATGCCAAATATAATTGGCACTGTCCTTTCCGGTTCCCATTACATGACATTTTTAGGATGTTATTTGGGCTTTCAACATCAACATGTCTTGACTAGACTGAACTTAGGAGAATGTGGAGTGTTACAGCTCACACATTGATAAGTAACAAAACGTAATTGGCTGCAGGCACAATACAAATCAATGTCTCTGCAGATACAGTTGAAGTCGGATGTTTAAATACACCTTAGCCAAATACATTTAAACTCAGTTTTTTACAATTCCTGACATTTAATCATAGTAAATATCAGTTACGATCACCACTTTATTTTAAGAATGTGAAATGTCAGAATAATAGTAGAGAGAATGATTTATTTCAGCTTTTATTTATTTCATCACATTCCCAGTGGGTCAGAAGTTTACATACACTCAATTAGTATTTGGTAGCATTGCCTTTAAATTGTTTAACTTGGGTCAAACGTTTCAGGAAGCCTTCCACAAGCTTCCCACAAAAAGTTTGGTGAATTTTGGCCCATTCCTCCTGACGGAGCTGGTGTAACTGAGTCAGGTTTGTCGGCCTCCTTGCTCATACACACTTTCAGTTCTGCCCACAAATTTTCTATAGGATTGAGGTTAGGGCTTTGTGATGTCAACTCCAATACCTTGACTTTGTTGTCCTTAAGCCATTTTGCCACAACTTTGGAAGTATGCTTTGAAGTATGCTGGAAGTATTGTCCATTTGGAAGACCCATTTGCGACCAAGCTTTAACTTCCTGACTGATGTCTTGAGATGTTGCTTCAATATATCCACGTAATTTTCCTCCCTCATGATGCCATCTAGTTTGTGAATTGCACCAGTCCATCTTGCAGCAAAGCACCCCCACAACATGATGCTGCCACCCCCGTGCTTCATGGTTGGGATGGTGTTCTTCGGCTTGCAAGCCTCCCCCTTTTTCCTCCAAACATAATGATGGTCATTATGGCCAAACAGTTCTATTTTTGTTTCATCAGACCAGAGGACATTTCTCCAAAAAGTACAATCTTTGTCCCCATGTGCAGTTGCAGACCGTAGTCTGGCTTTTTTATGGCGGTTTTGGAGCAGTGGCTTCGTCCTTGCTGGGTGGCCTTTCAGGTTATGTCGATATAGGACTTGTTTTACTGTGGATATAGATACTTTTGTACCCGTTTCCTCCAGCATCTTCACAAGGTCCTTTGCTGTTGTTCTGGGATTGATTTGCACTTTTCGCACCAAAGTACGTTCATTTCTAGGAGACAGAACGGGTCTCCTTCCTGAGCGGTATGACGGCTGCGGGGTCCCATGGTGTTTATACTTGCGTACTATTGTTTGTAGAGATGAACGTGGTACCTTCAGGCGTTTGGAAATTGCTCCCAAGGATGAACCAGACTTGTGGAGGTCTACTATTTTTTTTCTGAGGTCTTGTCTGATTTCTTTTGATTGTCCCATGATGTCAAGCAAAGAGGCACCGAGTTTGAAGGTAGGCCTTGAAATACATCCACAGGTACACCTCCAATTGTCTCAAATGATGTCAATTAGCCTATCAGAAGCTTCTAAAGCCATGACATAATTTTCTGGAATTTTCCAAGCTGTTCAAATAAACAGTCAACTTAGTGTATGTAAACTTCTGAAACACTGGAATTGGGATACATTGAATTATAAGTAAAATAATCTGTCTGTAAACAATTGTTGGAAAAATTACTAGATGTCCTAATCGACTTGCCAAAACTATAGTTTGTTAACAAGAACTTTGTGGAGTGGTTGAAAAACGAGTTTGAATGACTCCAACCGAAGTGTATGTAAACTTCCGACTTCAACTGTATGGTCACTGAATCACTGAATGGAGATGAGTTGAAATGACAACACATAGGCCTAGAGTAGCTCTCCAGCACCCAACATTTGAACCCTTGCAGTAGGTAAGTCACATAGGTAAAACAAAGGTCAACTTAAAAATATGGCCGATAACCTTCTCATGGTCTGCCAAGCTACTGAATACACTGCACTCTGGGATGACATATACTACCAGTCAAAAGTTTGGACACACCTACTCATTCAAGGGTTTTTCTTTATTTTTACTATTTTCTACATAGTAGAATAATAGTGAAGACATCAAAACGATTAAATAACACATATGGAATCATGTAGCTCCCAAAAAAGTGTTAAACAAATTCAAATATATTTTAGATTTTAGATTCTTCAAAGTAGCCACCCTTTGCCATGATGACAGCTTTGCACACTCTTGGCATTCAGTGCAATGTAGAACATGCATATCCATGATATGGTGATATGCATGTATTTTGAAATCTTATCAATGTCTTAATAGGCTATATTTAAAAAAAACTTTTGTGCACAGAGTATCTGCAAATGTCTGTAGTTGTTAGAGGTTTATCTTGCTAACAAACCTCCGTTCTATGCTCTAATAAAATAGAGATACATTTACATGAAAATCAGCATTCATATGGACAGTTCAGAAATAAGGGTTTGGATTCTGCACTTCAGATACAGAACCCCCTGCAATGCTTATTGGTGTTTGTACACACTGGTGCACCCAGTGGCCTTGTAAAAAAAATATATATATATATTCACCTTTATTTCACCAGGTAGGCAAGTTGAGAACAAGTTCTCATTATATACATACATACAGTACCAGTCAAAATACATATACATACAGTACCAGTCAAAAGTTTGGACACACCTACTAATTGCAGGTTTTTTCTTTATTTTTACTATTTTCTACAATGTACAATTATAGTGAAGACATCAAAACTATGAAATAACACATATGGAATTAGTAACCAAAAAAAGTGTTAAATCAAAATATATAGCCACCCTTGGACATGATGACAGCTTTGCAAAGTCTTGGCATTCTCTCAACCAGCTTCAATGTACTTGGAATGCATTTCAATTAACGTGTGTGCCTTCTTAAAAGTTAATTTGTGGATTTTTTTCCTTCTTATTGAGTTTGAGCCAATCAGTTGTGTTCGGACAAGGTAGGGGTAGTATACAGAAGATAGCCTTTGGTAAAAGTCCATATTAGGGCAAGAACAGCTCAAATAAGCAAAGAGAAACAACAGTCCATCATTACTTTAAGACACGAAGGTCAGTCAATGCGGAACATTTCAAGAACTTTGAAAGTTTCAAGTGCAGTCGCAAAAACCATCAAGCGCTATGATGAAACTGGCTCTCATGAGGACCACCACAGGAAAGGAAGACCCAGAGTTACCTCTGCTGCAGAGGATAAGTTCATTAGAGTAACCAGCCTCAGAAATTGCAGCCAAGATAAATGCTTCAGAGTTCAAGTAACAGACACATCTCAACATCAATTGTTCAGAGGAGACTGCGTGAATCAGACCTCCATGGTCGAATTGCTGCAAAGAAACCACTACTCAAGGACACCAATAATAAGAAGAGACTTGCTTGGGCCAAAGGACAAAGGACATTAGACTGGTGGAAATCTGTCCTTTGGTCTGATGAGTCCAACTTTGTGATTTTTGTTCCAACCGCAGTGTCTTTGTGAGACACAGAGTAGGTGAACAGATGATCTCCGCATGTGTAGTTCCCACCGTGAAGCATGGAGGAGGGGGTGTGGGGGTGCTTTGCTGGTGACACTTTCTGTGATTTATTTAGAATTCAAAGCACACTTAACCAGCATGGCTACCACAGCATTCTGCAGCAATACGTCATCCCACCTGGTTTGCGCTTAGTGGGACTATCATTTGTTTTTCAACAGGACAATGACCCAACACACCTCCAGGCTGTGTAAGGGCTATTTGACCAAGAAGGAGAGTGATGGAGTGTTGCATCAGATGACTTGGCCTCTGCAATCACCCGACCTCAACCCAATTGAGATGGTTTGGGATGAGTTGGACCGCAGAGTGAAGGAAAAGCAGCCAACAAGTGCTCAGCATATGTGTGTACTCCTTCAAGACTGTTGGAAAGCCATTCCAGGTGAAGCTGGTTGAGAGAATGGCAAGTGTGTGCAAAGATGTCATCAAGGCAAAGGGTGGCTACTTTGAAGAATATAAAAGAAAAAAATATTATGATTTGTTTAACACTTTTTTCAGTTACTACATGATTCCATATGTGTTATTTCAGTTTGGATGTTTTCACTATTATGCTACAATGTAGAAAATAGTAAAAATAAAGAAAAACCCTTGAATAAGTAGGTGTGTCCAAACTTTTGAATGGTACTGTGTATATAATAAACAAAGCAATTCCTAATCATCTCCAACCATAAACACCTTCCACATTCAGGTGGAAAACAAAACAAAAAATAAACACCAACATAAACAGTAATTTTATTTGTATTATTTAACTAGGCAAGTCAGTTAAGAACAATTCTTATTTACAATAACTGCCTTGTTCAGGGGCAGAACGACAGATCTTTACCGTGTCAGCTCGGGGATTCGATCTAGCAACTTTTCGGTTAGTGGCCCGACGCTCTAACCACTAGGTTACCTGCCGCCCCACAGTCTTAATAGGGCGTTCTGCCATCATGAGCCAGAAAAGCTTCAATGTACCTTCGCATTAGTGTCTGAAACTCTTTTGGAAGGATGCGACACCATTCTTCCACGAGAAATGTAATAATTTTGTATTTTGTTGATGGCGTGGAAAACGTATCAGGCACTGCTCCAGAATGTCCTATAAGTGTTCAACTGGGTTGAGATGTAGTGACCGAGACCGCCATGGCTTATGGTTTACATTGTTTCTATGCTCATCAAACTATTCAGTGACCACTCGTGCCCAGTGGATGGGGGTATTGTCATCCTATGGGGGTATAGCCATTGTAGCCAAAATTATGGGCAACTGGGCCTGCCCAGCATGACCCTAAGCATGATGGACTGTTACTTGCTTAGGAATTTCTCGGGAACAACACCTTTGTGGAAGCACCTGCTTTCAATATACTTTGTATCCCTCATTCACTCAAGTGTTTCCTTTATTTTGGCAGTTGCCTCTATATGCACATTTATTTTATATAATTCACTACTGTCATATGAGAAAGGGAAGACGGACACCTTCTGGAATTTTGGAAAGCACAGGACATGCTATGGTCTATGATAGAGCAGTGATGAGACTTTTAGCCGGATTGAGGGTGATGGGGTTTGAAATAGTACAGGGATATAACACTTAGGGAATGGGCCAGCTGTGTACAATGTTGGACTTATGAAGTTATTTGATGTCTACCAAAATAACAGTGGATAGAAGGAAAGAACATCTTAGAGTGATAAACTATTGGGAGACTTCAGATTGATATTCTGTCAATACTACCCGTGCAAAGATGTGTCTATCTTTCTTAGACATCGCGCACATTGGGCCGAAAAATATTACAGGCAGGAAATACAGCAGGAATACACATGCTAAGCTAATGAGAATAGAGCAACTTCTAGAAACAAATGTAATTTTACTATTTTTTTAAAGCTTTATTGCTTAATGGATTACAATTACACTTTGAATACAAAAAGTAAATGGCAACAAAATACATTTTCATTAGTTTAACTTGAAATAATATTGAGGCACCAGTCAAAACCTACTGAGCAATGTATCAAGTAACTCTGCTACTCTTAAGCACATTTAAATTGTTATTCTTACAGTAATGATCAATAAGGCTCTTCATAAACACAGCCAGTCAAAGATATGCCCCTCCATAATAGAAATATACAGGACATTGTTGAATGATTTGAGTTGGAGCCTATCAAAATGTCCATATATATTTGAAAGTGTTAGCATATAGATTCCTTTAAGCAATTCCATTTCCAGCGCACTACTTTTGTGCAAACAACCTGCAATTCAGGTCATTGCTGTTTAAGTGAATGTGCAAGAGAAATTCTGTCCAGGTTTCTTCCGACTGCATTCTGAACTAGGACATCTAGATCTGTATATTCTCATTGAGTCAAATCTAGCAACTAAATCAATGACTCTGCTTAATCAATAAATGTTCTGTCCCCCAAAAGTCTGATATGGAAATAACCAGGGGTGAATTAAGAGAACAGTGATCTGCATGTATCAGGGCTGAATAGTGTTCAGTATAAAAGCATCCAGTAGCAGTCGCTGTTACAGTCTGTCATGAAGCAACCGAGTGGCTGAGAGCCATATAGAACCACAGGCTGTAAAATAATGGTATACGTCCCTGTATTACTCTGCATATAAAAGCATTAAAGCAACCGTCAAAAAAAGTTCTAAAATAAAATGCAACATAATAGTCATGATTGGGGAACGTCTGTAACTTCACCTCTCAAATGTCCATCATTGCTTCTTTCTGTTTAACAAAGAGAATGACACAGGATGGCAGACCGGAGGGACCATAATACTGGGGGGGGGGGGGGGGGGGTCGTGTTCATTAGACACTGAACTGAAGAATATGAACTGATACAGGGAAGGGGCTACCCTGGACTTGTCCAATAGGAAATGCTCATTTTGGTTTTGCGTTTGAAAACAATTTGCGACGGTGTGACCTATTAAACATGACCCTGCGGAGTCCATGTTAGTGTTTATGGAGGGTTTCCCCATGTCCCAATACAAACACTAAATCCTCCTTTGTTAACTCTAGCATTATGATTGTTTGTTATGATTGTCTCTAGGTTCATTTTTTCTTCCTCTCCTGAGTACACCTTGGACAGTACCTGGGCGTAAGAAATGAGAGAGAGGAAAAGAGAAAAGAAAGGGTGAGAGATAAATGGTGGTACGTTCAGGGTCTTGATCTCTTCCATGTTATAGGTGAAAAATCCATATTTTCCAATCCTAAATTCTTGATTTCCATCTCTTCCTTGACTTACCATTTCCCTCTGGGTTTTGTCGTCAGCCCCACGCAAGCGAAGTGGAACCACTCAATGGAGCACTGCAATGAGTCCAACACAATACATTCTGCTTAGTATTCCATTAGTGTCGGGAGATACTTTTATAATGCTTTACTGCCCTCTAGTGGGCCAAAAGGAACTAGCCTTTATTTAGGTTTTACTTAATTCATCTTTGATTTAAGTGCCAAAAATTCCAAAGCCATCGCTCATTTCTAAACACTATTTTATAAATCAGACTTTTAGGTAAAAGCACAAATTCATGTCAATGTGGTATTTTTTGTAGGTACATTCTAGTGCCCAGATATCAGGTTAGGATTTGGATCATAGTGAATAGTTGACCCAATCAGGGTTGGGGTTCATTTCAATTCCGTCATCTCAGGACGTGATGTCATTGCTTCTCTCTATGAGAAAAAAAGGGAATTGGAATGTCAGTTTCCTTCCTGAATTGAAAGAACTGACCTCAACTCTGGACCTAGTGCTCATGTACCACTAGATCGTCATTGGCAGAAAGCTGTGGACTCACGTCTGTGTTGTCACAGCCGATCATCTCTCCGTAGGACACTTGGTGACACAGGCAGTAGGTGGGCTCATTGGGGTCCACGGGCATGTCCAGCACGTCCGAGGGGTGGCCGTTCCCAAAGTTCACTGTAGGGGCTGTGAACTCAGGCCTAAGGACAACAAGGGAGGACAATGGGGATGAATACTGAGAGGAAGAGATGTACTGCATCAGAAGCTGCTGCAAGATACGCAGTGAGAGAAGACCAGAACATCACATTTCGGTTAGGTTCAAGGAAGTTAATTGAGTGGAGATGAAAATGAGCTGTCTTGCTTATATCTGGTACAAAGTAGTGACGCACTGATATGACATTTTTGGCCCGATACCGATATTTTCCTTGCCAAAAAAAAACTGATACCGATAACCGATATTTACAATTTTAGCGCCCTTTTAAGCATTCTAGTACAGATACATAGTTCTCACACACACACACAGACGCAGCTGTCTAAGGCACTGCATCTCAGTGCAAGAGGCGTCACTACAGTCTCTGGTTCGAATCCAGGCTGTATCACATCCGGCCGTGATTGGGAGTCGCATAGGGCGGCACACAATTGGCCCAGCGTCGTCCAGGCCGTCATTGTAAATAAGATTTTTTTTTTACTGACTTGCCCAGTTAAATAAAGGTTACACACACACCACACTGACCAAAAAGTTATTTTGTTGGCATTTTCGTACGTAAATGTAAAACAATCATAATCAAAACCTATTTCTTTTTTAAATCTATGTTTCCTTTATTTAACTAGGCAAGTCAGTTAAGAACACATTCTTATTTTCAATGACGGCCTAGGAACAGTGGGTTAACTGCCTTGTTCAGGGGCACAACGACAGATCTTGTCAGCTCGGGGATTCGATATTGCAACCTTTCGGTTACAAGTCCAACGCTCTAACCACTAGGATACCTGCCGCCCCTGTTTTGTTGTTCATTTGTTCAGTCGTTTCATTCTCTACCAGGATTTCTATGGAACGCCGTTTGAGTCTTTGCGGGTCAAAAAAGATATACGTCAAGTGTCAAATAACACCACATAATCTGTTTCAGTAGCTATAGTTAGCTAGCTAACTATATAGCTAGGTGTCATCATCTAAAATAACCCTAATTTATAAGACAGTTCTTATTTGATTAATGGTGTTCGGACCCATCTATGTAAAATTAGCCACAATAGTAGACTTTGCAGTTAGCCTTCAAAAACAAAAGTATGGCATAATTCTACTATTTGTATTCATTTGCATCACTGTCAACGACATACTTTTATTTTGAAGGTAAACCGCAAATTCCACTATTGTGCCTAATCCTTATTGTGGCTAGCTTCACAACACATAACCCGGTCTGGTCGAGCCTCACAAGCCAGATGAAGCTAGCTGGCTGCTTATAATGTTAGCTTTGGGCAACAGGGTTAAGTAGCTGGCTAGCTATTTATTTTCATGGAACTGAAGTTCAATTTCAATAGGTGAACAACAATACTTAGTCACAAGGATTCCTAAATCATTGCTAACAATAATGAAAATGACTGCAGTTTCTACTGGTCATTGTTTTCAGGCTGGTTGTATTGGTGCTAGCTAGGTACCAAGCTAAAGCTAGCTACCCTAGAAGTTGCGGTCGAACAAATAATGCTTTACTACCAACGTGGTATTGTAAACACAACGTTCGTGGCCAGTGTTTGCAGACTTTTTTTGTACAACTTTGACAGTGCTACTGTATCTTTTATGACACGCAAAGACCCTAACGGCGTTCCATAGTATGTATGTCGTGAAGCTAATAGCAGTGACGCTATTACTGTGTAACTTCGGTAGGGCAACACCTGAAAAATAGCGCACTTGGTAGTGTGTACCGGTGCTCGACCAGTCGGCGAAAGCCAACATCAACCACGACAGAGAACGGTTGATTGTCAAGGGCAATGAATTCCATTATCTTGGCTTAAATGGATTTCGCCTTTGAGTTTTCTCACTGAAATGTTGTTACTCTTTCAAATGACCGCTCGATCCACACAGCAGACATTGTGGGCTAGGTTAGGAATGCTGTGTTGCACGTGTAGCGCTACATTTTACGTGGCGTTATTACATAATGTACCTACGTTATATAGGTATGCACGGTAGCTTTGACATCGGTTATTAACATCGGGCCGATACCGATGTTGGCATTTTTAGCTAATATCGTCCGATTCCGATATGTTCACCGATATATCGTGCATCCCTAGTACAAAGCATCAGCCTATGAAATGTATGTTTTAATTGTACATACGCTTGTGTTAGTTTGACTTTCTTCTGTCCGCTTTTGGGGCTGCAGTCGTCGTCTGACTTCACCTTTAACCTTGTGCGAGCCACCTTCTTCTCTTTTGGCCCCCTGAGCTCACCTGAAAAAAGACACAAAACTCTTTAGGCTATGGACACATTTGGAGCTTACCTGGGTTGTGTTTATTAAGCACCAAACAGAAGAAAATAGACTAATAAAATAAATAAGGAGGGACTCCCTGGACTTGTCCAATAAGAATAAGCAAATGTTTGTTTATGCTAAATGTTTTCCATTGCATTCCATAATGAACATGGCCCAATTCACAGCTATCTATAGGGTTGAACGTCAATGAGACAATACTAAATAGTTACATTTGGGTTGAAGGGACAAAATTGAATGAAAATGAGCACAAAGTGTCTGAACAGAACTTACTCTTGATTCCCTTACTGGAGGTTGAGTCATAGTCTGTGCTCTCAATCTTTTTCTCCTTCAGGTCTGCCTCAAAGCGGGCCAGGTCTGTGTCCAGCCTGCGAATGTGTTTGTCCACCTGAGGGGTCACAATGAATAACAGGACACTGACTGAGACATTACATGTAGAAATGACAGACATCTCGACTTGCCTAGGCTAACAGTCGATGCAGGAGGTAGTCAACATTTCCATTTCCAGCTGCATCAAACATGCTAATTGAGAATATAACACATCTTTCACTATGTAAGGCTTACCTGCAACCTGAGGTAACCCTCTCTCCAAAGAGCACCTTTCCTTTCCTCATTACTAGTATGGACCCCAAGCAGCACTTCTATTCCCAGTCTACTGTATCCATCTTAAGGTCCTACTCACCATCTCATAGGTCTGCATGGCCAGTTGGACCTTATCATCTCCAAACTCTTTACACTTGCCATATGACTGCTGGATCTGCCGGAGCAGGGAGAGCTTCTGCTCAGAGGAGAGGGTGTGTGTGTTTGACGTGTACTCACGAGCCAAAGAGTCTATCTGCCCTTTCAGATCTGAGAGAAAGAGATGAATTCATTTATAGTAAATTGTGGGTACAACCATCACATGGGCTACATGCACACTGACTTCTGACTTTAGCCTAGACACTCTGGATAAGTGTTTTCTATTTACCTGTTATGATAACAGCAACAATCATAATATCAGATCTGTGTGAGAGTCTCACCCTCTGTCCGTGTGTCCAGGTCTCTCATAAGAGTGAAATTCCTCTGTAGCTCAAACGGCAGATTTTCTATACCTAGAAAAACAAGGTTGTACAGTATATCACATTATATACCGGTTCCAAATACACCAGTGTCAGTGGGCTGCAACATTGCTAGCTTCTTGTGTGTGTTAGGTAACGTTACTAAAATTGTCAATGCTGGTCTATAAATATGTATAACTGTTATTACGTAAACGTGGGGATACCACTGAATAGAACCCCACGATACAACAAAGTCATTTAGAATCGATCAAGAACGGTACAATTATGCACCACTTTGTTTGCTGGCCATCTAGCTAACTTGGGTTGCAGGCGCGCTAACTTAGCTAACGTAAGTTAGCTTTCTAGCGTGCTCTTTGTCCCTTGCTCTGAGCTTTTTTATGTAGTAACGTTAGCTGAACCAGTAACTGGGCTTCTAGTCTCCTCAAGCCCTGGTACTGGTTCTGGGAGTAGCTATGCGTGCATGTAAAACAGAAATACACCAACAAATTCCATTACACAATATTTTAGTAGGATTCTACATTACTTCATGAATAAAACATGAAAAAGGAAAACTATCTTACTGTCAAGGTAATGTTCTAAATACATTCCCGCCGCCATCTTGAAAATAATAAACAAAGGCTTTTCCGGTTTTCTTCTTCTATGAGGTTTAACGGCGGTTGGCATCCAATTTGCTGCATTACCGCCACCTACTAGACTGGAGTACAACTCCCTTATGATTTGCTTGGAAAATAAAAATGTACTAAATAAATACCCTACCATCTAACACTACACTCACTAATTTCAAAATTATATAAAATAAAATTAACACCACCCTACTCCACTAATTAAATGTATTTATTCCTACCTCATGCCATCACACCCTGTAACTCTTCTGATGTCAAGTCTCGCACACCCAAATACCTCTCTGCAGCTGCCACCACAACCTGAATTTTATGTGACTACCATTCCATCCCTGCAGTACAGTTGATAACCATTGCTGTAAATGCTAAAAATCCAATGTTACTGAAACTTATATCACTCTTTGGCCTATCCCTTGGTACTGGTATATCTCTACTACTCTCACCACTCCTCCCGCTTAACCCATCTTCCTCTACTTTCTTCATTGCCACTGCGTATGACAACTTTCGCACTACTCTAACCCTGGAAACCTCAACCTGCCTCTCTCGCACTGGACACTTCTGATCCCCAGCTTCATGGGCACCCCTACAATGAACACATTCCACTACTTTCCCCAATGCTACACATTCCTTTGTTTCATGCCCTTCTGCACATTTCTCACACCTTGGACCCTCCCTCCTACACACTGCTGTCACACACCCATTAGCTTGACACCTGTAACATCTTAATGTATTCGGCACATACGCTCATACAGGATAACTTATATATCTTAACTTCACTTTGTCAGGCAAAGACTCGAATTCAAAACTCAAAGAACAGACAATGACTCTTCTGTTCCCCACTCTCGCCACCCTGTCTGTGTCACATCAAATGACGAGAATCACATACACCGGGAATCTTTCCCCTCAGCTGGTCAACTTTTTATATTTACTGCTGCCCCAGTTATCACTCCTTTCATTGGTGCCCTTTTCTTGAGAACGAAACAATTCACTTTTCTTGCTCATATTCATTTTATTCCGACCTCATTCTCCCTCTGACCAACAGAAACACAAACAGTTATCACTAGACCACTTCTGGTTACCCTCACCGATTCCACATTACCCAACAATTTTTTCACCCACCGTGAAGCCACAAATGGATCAGCCAAAAGGCAAGAGTCCACTTTTTCCATAAACTTCACTCCTACTGTGCCAGACTCATCTTTTTCCTGATCCTCGGTGCATACCTCGGTCTCCGATAACTTCACCACACCTGCCACCTCCGATACGTCACCCTCGTTCACTTCCATTTCTCCTCCTGTCTTCAGCCCCCTCTGCTTACCCTTTCTAACGTTCTTCTTTAACAAACCATCTCCCCTTTTCCACCATTTTTATCTGACTCAAGCTCACCCTCTTCTTCCCTCTCTCTCTTAGACCTCCTCTCCCTCTCTTTTTCCCTCCATTCCTCCTCCGTTTTCCAAGTATACGTCTCCTTATGATAATACTGCACTACTCCTGACAACCATCTTGTTCTTGCCTTCTCTAAGGACTCAATTTCCGTTGAGGCGTCCGCCCTCGTTCTTCCGGTCAGACATGAAATCAAATTCTTCTTCTCATTCTCCTTCTTCTGGGTTTAAGGTGGACTACATCCTAAAAGTTGTATTGCTGCCACCAACTGTGCGGAATGAAAATATAAGATTACAAAAAACAAATAAATATGGATAAAAATACTAATTAACTACCCAAACTCACTCCTCAAAATGCTCACTACTTCATCTGTTAAAAACAATAATCATGTATAGTCCCTACACAAAATCCTGAGAAGGCGTCATCTTCCGATGCCAAAACCCTTGTAAATCTTCAACTGTGAAGTCTGCTGCAGCCACAATGCCCAGTTTCTTTGATTTCCTTGCTACTTGAGCCACAGTTGCAATGAACGCCATTAAATCCACTTCCTTTACCTGCAGCATGTCCAGTTCTCTTGGTTGACAAATAGGCCTATTCACTATGGGCTGTGGTCTATCCACTACCATTTCTTCAACATCACTTGTTCTCTCAAATCTTTTGATCGCTTCCGCATAGGCGATCCGATGGAGCGCCTAAATGCCACCTCAACCTCCTTCACCCTTACAGGACATGCCACGACCTCTGGGTCATGATCAGTGGTGTAAAATACTTAAAAAATACTTTAAAAGTACTACTTAAGTAGTTTTTTGGGGGTACCTGTGCTTTACTATTTAGATTTTTGACAACTTTTACTTTTACTTCACTGCATTCCTAAAGAAAATAATGTACCTTTTACTCCATACATTTTCCCTGACACCCAAAAGTACTTGTTACATTTTGAATGCTTAGCAGGACAGACAATGGTCCAATTCTCACACCTATCAAGAGAACATCCCTGGTCATCTCTACTGCCTCTGGTCTGGTGTACTCACTAAACACAAATGCTTTGTTTGTAAATTATGAGTGTTGGAGTGTGACCCTGGCTATCTGTAAATAAAATAAAAAACAAGAAAATTGTGCCGTCTGGTTTGCTTAATATAAGGAATTTGAAATTGTTTGTACTTTTACTTTTGATACTTACGTATATTTTAGCAACTACATTTACTTTTGATACTTAAGTCCAGGATCCAGTTGCAGAGGGGGTTGCTGAGGAGTATTTATGTCTGTAATAAAGCCCTTTTGTGGGGAAAAACTCAGTGGGTGGGCCTGGCTGCCAAGTGGGAGAGTCTATGCCCTCCCAGGCCCACCCATGGTTACACCCCTGCCTAGTCATGTGAAATCCATAGATTAGGGCCTAATTTATTTCTTTCAATTCACAGATTTTTTGATACTTAAGTATATTTTAGCAACTACATTTACTTTTGATACTTAAGTATATTTAAAAGAAAATACTTTTAGACTTTTGCTCAAGTAGTATTTCACTGGGTGACTTTTACTTGAGTCCTTTTCTATTAAAGAATAAAACCTTGTGACGTGAATCCCTGCATGGTGGATGGAAGAAAGGAAGAAAGTTTGTCAGTTCTATTATTAAAAAAAAAATGGTGAGCAACTCCCTATGCATGTAGTAATGCTCGCTGGGGTATATGAGGTATGCAGTAAAATACTTTGTCTCTACACCACTACAGTGTAAAATAAAATAACAATTTGGCCATGTTTCAAGTGTGTGCAGACGGGTGGAGTATACAGAAGATCGGAGTGAAGAACAGACTTGCTACAATTATGGTGGGGATCATGACCAGTGGTGGAAAAAGTACCCAATTGTCATACTTGAGTAAAAGTAAAGATACCTTAATTAACTTCCATTGACACCCCAGAGATAACTCCCTTAACAGGTGCCCTGCTCCGGAGTTCCTGTGAGGCCCATTGCCTTCCTCCTCTGTTCCTCAGACACACAGTTAATCAGAACAAGCCCACTCCTGGTCACTTTGACTGATTTCACTTTTCCTAACATATAATTCACCCTCTTTGAGACTCCAAACGGATCTCCCAGATAAGCATCCTCATCAAAAATGTTTTATTCCAACAAGAAACAAATCCTTTTCCAATATACACTTATCATCATCCCCTTCAATTATCAACACTTTTTTATATTTCATTCCATTCTTTGACACTACTGTTGACACTATATATTCTTCTTCTCCAACTCCACTCTACGCGCTTTCGTTTCAAACTCACCATTCACTTCCGTCCCTGACTCTTCTTCTTCTTCTTATTCTTATATGGTATATTGGCGATTACACAATTTAATGTGAATCCCGCCACCTACTGTGCGGGATGGAAACAGGATTCCCCCACAAAAATTGAAAAAACTACCAAACAAACTACCAAAATATATACACTGAACAAAGATATTTCATGAGCTGAATTTGTTTTTCTCCATACGCCCAAAAAGCTTATTTCTATCAACTTTTGAGCCCAAATGTGTTTACATCCCCTGTTAGTGAGCATTTCTCTTTTGCCAAGATAAGCCATCCACCTGACAGGTGTGGCATATCAAGAAGCTGATTAAACAGTATGATCATTACACAAGTGCACCTTGTGCTATTGACAATAAAAGACCACTTTAAAATGTGCAGTTTTGTCACACAACACAATGCCACAGATGTCTCAAGTGTTGAGGGAGCGTGCAATTGGCATGCTATCTGCAAGAAGGTCCACCAGAGCTGTTGCCAGTGAATTTAATGTTAATTTCTCTACTAAATCAAATGAAATCAAATTTTATTTGTCACATGTGCCGAATACAACAAGCCCTTAACCAACAATGCAGTTAAAAAAATAGAGTTATGAAAACATTTACTAAATAAACGAAAGTAATACAAAAAAAGTAACACAATAAATAACAATAAAGAGGCTATATACAGGGGGTACCGGTACCAACTCAATGTGCGGGTGTACAGGTTAGTCGAGGTAATTTGTACATGTAGGGATAAATGTACATAGTCCAGGTTGCCATTTGATCAATTGTTCAGCAGTCTTATGACTTGGGGGTAGAAGCTGTAAAGGAGCCTTTTGGACCTAGACTTGGCGCTCCGGTACCGCTTGCTGTGCGGTAGCAGAGAGAACAGTCTATGACTTGGGTGACTGGAGTCTTTGACAATGTTTTGGGCCTTCCTCTGACACTACCTAGTATATAGGTCCTGGATGGCAGGAAGCTTGGCCCCAGTGATGTACTGGGCCGAACGCACTACCCTCTGTAGCGCCTTATGGTCGGATGCAGAGCAGTTGCCATACCAGGCGGTGATGCAACTGGTCAGGATGCTCTCGATGGTGCAGCTGTAGAGCTTTTTGAGTTTTGAGGATCTGAGGACCCATGCCAAATCTTTTCGGGCTTCTGAGGGGGAAAAGGTGTTGTCATTGCCTCTTCACTACTGTCTTGGTGTGTTTGGGCCATGATATTTTGTTGATGATGTGGACACCAAGGAACTTGACATTTTCGACCCGCTCCACTACAGCCCCGTTGATGTTAATGAGGGCCTGTTCCACCCTCCTTTTCCTGTAGTCCACGATCAGCTCCTTTGTCTTGCATTGAGGGAGAGGTTGAAGTCCTGGCACCACACTGCCTGGTCTCTGACCTCCTCCCTATAGGCTGTCTCATCATTGTCGGTGATCAGGCCTACCACTGTTGTGTCATCAGCAAACTTAATGATGGTGTTGGAGTTGTGCTTGCCCACGCAGTTGTGGGTGAACAGGGAGTACAGGAGGGGACTAAGCACACACCCCTGAGGGGCCCCAGTATTGAGGATCAGCATGGCAGATGTATTGTTGCCTACCCTTACCACCTGGGGGCGGCCTGTCTGGAAGTCCAGTATCCAGTTGCAGGGGGGAGGCTGAGGAGTATTTCTGTCTATAATAAAGAAAAACTCAGTGGGTGGGCCTGGCTGCCAAGTGGGAGGGTCTTTGCCCTCCCAGGCCCACCCATTGTTACTCCCCTGCCCAGTCATGTGAAATCTATAGATTAGGGCTTAATTAATTTCTTTCAATTGACTGATTTCCTTATATGAACTCTAACTCAGTAAATCTTTGAAATTGTTGCATGTTGCGTTTATATTTTTGTTCAGTGTATATATATATAAAACACAAACACAAAATTAAACAAATAAAACATTAAAAACAAAACCACCATACTACCAAAAATAAAATAAATCCAAAAAAAATAAACAGATCTGGTCCCTACACAGGCTCAAGGGGAGCCTGGAGGGCGGGGAGTCTTCCTGCGCTAGTACCCCTTGCAAGTCTTCAGATGTAAAATCCTTAAGTCTCAAAAACTTTTCTACCGCAGCCACAATAATGTCCAGTTCCTTAGACTTCATTTGAGACTTGAACCTTACAGATTATAACTGTGGAAATGCTGAAATCTTCTTCTTCTTCTTTGGTATTATGGCAGTCCGCAAACAAATGTTATAGGTGCAAGCCGCCACCTTCTTTATTGGTGGCCTACTATTCTGTAGTATGAATTCATTACACTTAGACCCTCAAATTTTATTCTGTGGATTTTATATGGAGATTGGCAACCAATTTTAAAGGGGCAATCAGCATGCATGCCTCAGGAGATTAATGTAACTGTCGTACATCATCAGAACTTAAAATATAAGCTTTTTTCACTCCATAGTTAGTAAAAAAAGTAAATATAGGCTCAAAACATGGTTAAACTACAATTTTGATATCATGGATAGTCAGTCCTTGCATCCATAGCTCTGTCTATGAATTTGAGAGTGGTTACATTCCTCTAGCCCTATCCCTCAGCTTTTTACCAAAACAGGGGTGGGGAGTTCGCTTTGTTTTTGTTTCAATTGCTGATTGCCACTTTAAGGTGCAGTATGGCCAGGAACTCCATGATGTATAAAGATAAATTATCCGTTGCTGTTTTTGTCAGTGCCACCTTAAACTCAAGAACACTAAAAGTGGCACCTGTCTTCCCTGTTTTAGGGTCCTTAGATCCATTAGTGAATATATTCAAGAAAGCATAGTACTGTGTTCTTAAATGTTCACTTACAACTGAATCTACTCCTTCCTCAACATCTCTTACCCTCTCAGGCAACCCTAGGTATATCATTGGCTGAGGGAGCAACCAAGGTGGAATAGCAGGAAGAGGCTGTACTCCTTCCCAAACAATCCCAATCCCATCTCTTACCTATCCAGCCAGAACTTGTATTCAGATCTAGTTCATGCTCCCAGCACTCTAGGAGCACGTTATTTGTAGTATGTGTAACCTTATATCCTTGAAGATTTACTCAATATATCATGATTAGTTGTTGTCTTCTAAACTTTAATGGTATCTCTCCCAACTCTACCTGCAACGCTGCCACTGGGGAGGTCCTGACTGCTCCACAACATATTCTAGGTCTTGTGCCTGGATTACATCAAGCTTTTTTAAAGATGTCTGAGCTGCTGATCCATATGCTACACTACCATAGTTCAGTGATCAGACAGGAAATGAAGTTCGGGGGAACCCAGTAGGGGACACCCCTTTTCATTTTGTGCCACCAAAATAAAGTTTTCATACATTTAATACATTAATAAAGATTTTCTACTGAATTTAAAAAATAAAAAAAGTAAAACTATTTTATGTGGGCCTATTTTTTCCTTTCAGTAAGCTATGTTACAAACGAGATGCAATATGCATTAGTCTAAGGAACAAAATAATATAAATATTATCTGAAATACATACCTTTTGTTATAGAACAGAAATATTTATATGGAATTGGCATAAATATAAATAAATAGTAGGCCTATCTAAATTGAGAAACTAAACCTCAGATGAAGAGGCTATTCCTCTTCATCTGAGGGATCCTGATTGATGCATGTAGACCTCCTTTCTGCCACCTAACTCTGGCAAACTGTAATTTCTCCTTGTGCTGTCCTCTATGCTAGAATGGGATTCTAATCAACTCAGCGGAGCCGTTCAACAGCTGGCAGGAAACCAGACAGAGTGAATGGAATAATTTGGTCAGAGGATGCAGAGGAGACACTATTTGGTTTGTCCATTCGTTCGTTCGTTCATTCATTCATTCATTCATTCATTCATTCATTCATTCATTCATGCAATATTCTTTTATTTATTATTTGGGGCACTTCAAAATTACTAAGGATTCTCTGAGTGTTTGTCCCCAATAGGTGGCAGTGTACTATATTCTATCACCATCACAATTCACTGTCAGTAAAGAACCTGATGAAATGGAAGTAGTATCCCCTACCACTGATCCAGAATCAGATATTTTTCAGTCTCCTAATGACTCTGAAAATGACAAGCACTGAGTAAGTAGCAACAAAGGTGAGATGCAAGAAATGACCAACCAATCGGGGCAAAAGCACTCGACCAACTAGAGACGCATTACTAAAAGAGACAAACGGGAACATAAAGAGGGGTCGACAGCCTAACAGGCGGAGGAGGGAGGAACACAGAGATGTGCACCACACGACATGCAGACGAGTGTGAAAAGCTCTGAATTATAGAGAACACACACACACACACACTGCTACTCTTTATCCTCATCAAATCAAATCAAATGTATTTATATAGCCCTTCTTAAATCAGCTGATATATCAAAGTGCTGTACAGAAATCCAGCCTAAAACTCCTAACAGCAAGCAATGCAGGTGTAGAAGCACAGTGGCTAGGAAAAACTCCCTAGAAAGGCCAAAACCTAGGAAGAAACCTAGAGAGGAACCAGGCTATGAGGGGTGGCCAGTCCTCTTCTGGCTATGCTGGGTGGAGATTATAACAGAACATGGCCAAATGTTCAAATGTTCATAAATGACCAGCATGGTCAAATAATAATAATCACAGTAGTTGTCGAGGGTGCAACAAGTCAGCACCTCAGGAGTAAATGTCAGTTGGCTTTTCATAGCCGATCATTGAGAGTATCTCTACCGCTCCTGCTGTCTCTAGAGAGTTGAAAACAGCAGGTCTGGGACAGGTAACACGTCTGGTGAACAGGTCAGGGTTCCATAGCTGCAGGCAGAGCAGTTGAAACTGGAGCAGCAGCACGACCAGGTGGACTGGGGACAGCAAGGAGTCATCATGTCAGGTAGTCCTGAGGCATGGTCCTAGGGCTCAGGTCCTCCGAGAGAGAGAAAGAAAGAAAGAATTAGAGAGAGCATACTTAAATTCACACAGGACACCGGATAATAAAGGAGAAATACTCCAGATATAACAGACTGACCCTAGCCCCCCGACACATAAACTACTGCAGCATAAATACTGGAGGCTGAGACAGGAGGGGTCAGTTGTGCCTCACTATATCAAGCAGGCCACCCACTTGTGTGGGGAGGTTAAACTAGAATAGCTCTTTATCTCACTTCCTCTCTCGGACTGTCTTATGTCTCACTGTCTAAGATGGTTCCAAAATATGCTGTTATTTTGTCAATCTGAAAAGCTTTCATGTAGAAAAACACGACTGGTGCTAAAGCCACAACCCTGAATTTGTGTGTCAGCAAACGGCAGCCCTTGACACTTGATTTGCTAAGCTGAGGAAAAGGGCTAGAGAAATGTAAGCGCTCTCACATTTCTAGAGACATCTATGGATGCAAGACCTGACAGCAACTTGAAGCTATGGGCTACATTGTTTGTTGACAAGGACTCAAATTACAACAAAAGCTAAACAATGATGTAAACCATCCTTATATTTTGGGCTATTATGGTACTGGAACTGACCCTGTATATGCTTACTTACAGTAATTTATCATGTTTGTCTTGTTTCTTATTTCTTATTTTTATGTATTTTGTGATTTTGTTCTACCTTACATTATTATTGATTACTGAATTGTTGGGGTTAATGCTTGCAAAAAGCTTGAAACTTGAAATGACTATTGAACAGCAGTAAATATGGCAGATTATACCTTAAAAGTCAAAGAAGTAAAACATACTATCTAGGTGTGCTTTGTTAGTGTCAAATAGCCCTGTACCAAAACTTGGCACAGACATTATGAGAAGAACACAGCTGCAGAGTTGATGTGACCACTTGGTTACGTGGCAATACCCCCTTATCTGGCAGTTGTCCAGCGTTTGCAGCATAGCTTATTCACACAAGCCTTTAGTGAGGGATGTGAGAAATAACTTTCTTATCATTTTTGATTTCCTTAATTCTGATATTGTTTTCTTTTTAACATTTTTGAGTTAGGTTTTTTATTAGGATCTGGAGTGAAATCTAAAAATGAAACAGTTTAGTAAAGGCAGAGGTTAATAGTACATTTACTGTATATAGAATTCACTCCATCTAACAGCCGTTGTCAGAAAGAGACCAAGGTGCAGCGGAGGATGTGTTCATCATAAATGAATTTATTCAAGAAAGAACACATTAGACAAAAAAACAAGAAACCGACAGCCAAACAGTACTGTCAGGTGCAAACACTAAACAGGAATCAATCACCCAAAAACCCCAAAGGAAAAACAGGCTGCCTATGTATGACTCCCAATCAGCAACAACGAACTACAGCTGTTGCTGATTGAGAGCCACACACGGCCAACCAAAGAAACAAACCAACATAGAAAAATAAACATAGAACGCCCACCCATGTAACACCCTGGCCTAACCAAAATAGAGAACTAAAAACCCCCCTCTATGGCTAGGGCGTTACACTCCAAGACAGAGAATGTGCATGTATATGGATCGGTGGGGTGATCCACCAATGATTCCAAGCCTACCGGCCTCCCTGCCCTCTCTGAATTAGATAAAAGGACAGGACCCACTGCTGCACGGTTCACCTATAGTGCCTGCCTTACCAGCCCAACACTCTGCACCATGTCCTCTGTGTAGCCTTTCTCCACAGCCTTGCTTTGGGTGCTCCTGTGCTTTACCAGGGGAAGAGCTATCCCAAAACTCCTGCCCAATGGGCTGGTACGATTTTAACGGACGCTGCTATAAGTATGTTGCTACACCCCTGAACTGGCCTGATGCTGAGTCCTACTGTTTGACTCAGGGAGCAAATCTGGTCTCTGTGCACAGTGAGGCAGAACACCAGTTCATCAAAATCCTGATCCAGAGATTCGACCCTGCGGAGAGAGGAACCTGGATGGGTCTGTCTGACATCCACGTGGAGGGGAGGGGGATGTGGTCTGACGGGTCCAAAGTGGACTTTATACCCTGGCGTTCATCCACGGAATCAAAACTGTGTAATAACTAACCGTTTTGACCCAAGGTGGAATGATCAAGTTTGCAATTACAGTCACGCCTTTGTCTGCGCTGAACGTCTCTGCTAGCCAGTCATCCGTCAAGACGGAAGGGCTTCCATCCTGAGATGAAACCTGGTTTTCAATAAGAAATAAACACATTTTATTGAAAATACTGTTTTTATGGATTGCTTATGAATTTTAAATAGAACTAGTGTGATTGCTTTAGCTGTCTTTTTATTGTATCAAGAGGCCCTGTATTAAACAATTATGACAAGAATGAAGCAATACCCACTTTTCTGGAATGGCTGTAATGCTGTTGTTGGAGCAGACACAGTGAGTGAAGTGAGAAATTAACTTTCACAAACTTTTATGTTTTTGGTTGAAAGCCATACACGTAACATTTCCACCTGCAAATAGTGATAAATGTCAATAAAATATAAGTACTAGTGAAGGAATTAAAATGAACTAGATGTGTGTAGAACTTCCTGTTTTGCAAAAACCTGAAAACTGTCCAGCTGTGCTGATGATGAGGATTTTTAAAATGTTTATTTAACTTTTATTTAACTTAGCAAGTCAGTGAAAAACAAATTCTTATTTACAATGACGGCCTACACCGGCCTAACCCGGACGACGCTGGGCCAATTGTGCGCCGCCCTATCACGGCCGGTTGGGATACAGCCTGCAATCGAACCAGGGTGTCTGTAGTGACGCCTCTAGCACTGAGATGCAGTGCCTTAAACCGCTGCGCCACTCGGGAGCCCAACATTTATACAATGTTTGTTTCCCAGAACAAATGTTGTTATTACATTACCTGGGAACCTAATGATTACCTTAGGGGAACGATCTGTGGTGGTTGTTATAGATGGTGTGTACAACATTTTTGTCAATTTTAGGAGAAGATTCCAAGGATATTTTCTTTAAAAAGAAAATCTTAACAAAAATAAAACATTTTGTTAGCAAAAACATTATTTGAACGTCTTTGGATGTTATCATCCTAATACTCAGCTTCACGTTATAAATTAGAACACGCAAAGCCACGCCCCTCATTTGACGGGGCGCGTCTCGGTTCATCTCATAGACCGCCATTCAAAGTTGGCTTTTTTCAGTGGTCCCTTTGAAGCTTTCAAACAACGCAAAAATGCCCAAAAGTTGTTGTGTCGCAGGGTGTACCTCTAATAAGAGGAAAAACCCAGACATCGAGTTTTTCGCTGTACCAAATCCCCAAAAAGAGCCTCTCATACGACTGCTGTGGCTCCAGTCCATCAGACGTGAGGATGCCTGAGGGACCTGGCTTTGTCACACACCTACCTGTGTGGTAAACACTTCACTACAGGTTACAAAAGTCATCATTGTTTACATTAGACAGGGTGTAGATGTGTGTTGTACTGTTCATTTGTGTTTTTGTGTATAACAAGGAGAGCTATCCAGCTTTTTTCATATGCTTTCAGTCGACTGTAGCTAGAAGTAATGCTATATGTGGTACCGTTAACCTCTTTGCTCACGACCTGTACAGGTCTCCCGAGCGAAGGAGCTTACTAACGTTAGCTAGCTCAAGTTCAACCATGTAATCGGTTAGAAACAAGAAGGGTAGAGTGAAAGCCATCTTGAAAGTACATTAGCTAGCTTACATTACCTGTTTAAGAGATAGTGAAATGTGTTTTGTTCGCCTGTTGTGTACACAGGATTAAAAGCTGGCCATGAATTGGGCAGGAGCCGAGCTCCCCCACCTTGGCATGGGTCTAAATTAGTGAGAGCATGCGGTGTAACAAGCCCTAGGCTATTCGTACAAAATAACATTACAGCCATTGATTTTAGAAGAACATGACTTGCCAGATGCCCTCTCTTGTTTTGTAGCCAGTCATTCAAAGTGCTGTTGTCCTGCCCCCAATTGAAAGACACTTGTCCACCAGGACTCCACTGCCACAATACTGGACGTACCCATCACATGAGACTCCAATGTAATGATTCTCCTGACAGATTCTGAAACTGGCTCTCGCCACTTTCAACTTGCTGTGGTTTCTTTGCTCCATGATTCTATTCTTTGAACATTTCTAATGTTTTCTTGCTGTTTTAAAGGAAAGTTTTCTTAAAGTTCTGAGAACATGACTTTAAATGGAACCATGAGGAAACCTGCAGAAAAACGTTATGCTGATGTACTGAAATTCCCACAGAAGAACGTTGTTTCTTAATATTCCCTGAACGTTGTGAGAACATGAATTTAAATAGAACCATGAGGAAACATGTAGAAAACATTATGCTGATGTAGTGAAATTCCTACCTAAGAAACATGGTTCTCAAAATGTTATGTGCTAGCTGGGTATCCTGCACCATTCCCAGAATGTTGTGGGAAGGTTATATGCAAAATAACCATAGGACAACCACGCTCTCACCAAGCTCTAAGAAACATATGGTTCTCAGAACATTATTTGCTAGCTGGGAAATGCCTTTGGAATGTGGTTTTCGGGGCATTTTCATTTACTATAGTATGGTATTTCCTACCACAGTAACTTGACCTAAACCCAAACCAGACTATCAAATATAAACAAACTTATGCACTTATAGGGGCATTGTTGCAGTTTCACACGTTATACAGTAGCGATCTTTTACTTCATTACTGGGAAGAGAGAGAATGGTTTTACTTTTATAATTGGGAGCATTATTTAGAATCAATAGCAGCGAAGAGATACAATTTACTCATTAAAATGTCACAACAGTTAGAAAAGAAATACATGTTTCCTTATAAACCATCCTAATGCTGAAGATAAGGTGAAAGCTTGCAGTGGGGATATGATACAGTCAGAAAACAGTCACAATAGCCAGACTAAAGTGGCAGTGCACATTGCTCACTGGCTGCAAAATGTTGCAAACGGAAGAAAACCTGTTCAAACCAGAAGGTTGCTGTCTCCATAGAGATCCTATTAAATTACTAGTGGGGGGGGCTGGCTATGTCATAAACCCTCAAAGTTCCAGAATGGAGTGAAAATGGCAGCCATATTGTTCAGGGAGAAACCGAACCCAGTCTAACTGGAATGGATGGCAGTAGAGACATAATCCTTTTACTTATGCAGGAAATGAAAGGTAAGGCATGTTATGTATCAGAAATGGTGTAATAGAATTATTGTCAACCTGAAATATTTTCATATAATTATAAGTACAGTTTATACAAATGTTATACACATTTTCTGTATAAATAGCCTCTAAAATATAAATGTCTACATTTTTGTTTTCTTTGAAAGCTGTGAGTGCTTTTATATGATACAATATCAGAGCTTATTGCATTTACAACTTGTGAAATCCTCAACTGATTTGAGCCAGTGTATGACTATGGATTGATTAACTGTATTGTTTCAATGGAATGTTGGCATGTTGGCAGTTTGTTTGAAAAATGTATTGAATCATTCCTCTAAATCTGTCTGGGTAGCTAACTAACAACATACAGCGCAGATAAATTCTTCAAATTCATTATTTTAAACATTATCTTATCACAGTACTGGCAAACCAAAATGGCTGACCTTTATCCCATCATAAGAAGGTTCATGCCCATTCTATTATTCTAATTCTATGGCTGACTCCATCTCAGCGCAGCGAAATACTCTACATCCCCATGAGAGTCCTAATGAAACCAGAGTCGTCTACATCAGTCGTCATGGGTGATGGCGTCTGCCGAACCAATAAGCTGGCAAGTAAATAAAACCCTGCTGAATTGCTCCTATTCCACCCAAAGAATTGATTGTCGCCAAGGGCAACCAATCGGTACAGGTGGGGGCCTCAAGTGGGGCTCTCTGTCTGGATTAGTGGGCTGTCAACAGCGGCAAGGCCACCCCATTCATTCTGGCAGGGCACTGTTCCACCGGGCCTGCATTCAACACAACACCTAAAGTGTCACTATGGCTATTACAATGTGTGTTTTGAGTGGCAGTTGTGAATGCTGTGTGATTGGCTTTTTATAGCTATGGCAGTCAGTCTTGTAGTGAAATGTATAGTACCATATGCTTTGAGCGATCATGGAATACGGTTGGTTTCTGATGAGCTGATGCTATGTGGAAAGGCAATTTATTTCTGTTGATGCTTCAGGGCAGCTCGAGCAACCAGATGGTGAAACAAGGGTAAGAAAAATGTATTTGGAGGAAGAAGCAGACCTGGGCTCAAATACTACTTGAAATCATTTTAAACACTTTAGCTGTGGTTGATTGAGCTTGCCAGCACCAAAGGAACCAATAGAAAAGTCCCAAAAGTGTAAACCCCGCCCATATAGCATTCCAGGCAGGCAAAGCAAACATTCAAAGTATTTGAAAGATTTCAAATAGTATTTGAACCTAGGTCTGGGAAGAACATGACTCTGTGTGAGAGAAATAAAAAATAATGTAAATAAGCCTGAAAACATGAACATATGGCCATTGAGGGAAATGGAAGAATCCTAATTAGGCTACCACCATTTAACAATAACAGATTCTTCAAATTAGTTTTGGACCTTGGACAAGCTTGGAAGGCCATGAATGACACACAGAAGCAGAGAGCACAGTGGAGTTTCCCCTTAACTTTAAACCTAACCAAATTTCTTAATCAAACTTAACCCCAGGTTGGACCCGAGGAAGAGCAGCTGTGGGGATGGGGATCCTAATAAAATACTAAATACTAAACCCACCCTTAATCCTAACCTCCACCAATTGAAATTCCTTGTCTAAACTTAACCAATCACATTACTTGCCTAAACTTAACCAATCACAGACATTTTTTTGCCAATGAGGCAGAGCTGCCCTTCTAACAAGACTGAATCTGGAAAACGCCAATCTAGGATACGTATTGGATAATGCTGAGAGACGTGGTTTTTAACAAGGGAGCAGAGTGTCAGGATTAAGAAAGTGTTCCTTAGAGCGACTTGTCCCAGGCTGTCCCAAATGGCATCCTATTCCCTATGGACATTGGTCAAATGTAAAGCACTATGTAGAGAATAGGCTGCCATTTGGGACATAGCCTCAAAGTCCTCTTCCCTGCGAGAGAGCAGCAGAGATCAGATGCTTTACCTTCAGCTGTTTGAAGGCGAAGTGAACCTATTGATTAAGCTGTAGTTGCGAGTGTGGGAGGGATCGTTATTTGCCTTGGCTGTAAGCTTTTGAACCTGATAAGCCTTTTGTGGGATTTATATCAGTATGTGTGTGTGTGTGTGTGTGTGTGTGTGTGTGTGTGTGTGTGTGTGTGTGTGTGTGTGTGTGTGTGTGTGTGTGTGTGTGTGTGTGTGTGTGTGTGTGTGTGTGTGTGTGTGTGTGTGTGTGTGTGTGTGTGTGTGTGTGTGTGTGGAATGATGATAATGCCACCAGACTGTGGCCACATATTACAGTGAAACCAAATATTTTTTCAATATGAAAGTCAATACAGACAAAGACAAAATCACTCAAGGTTGATAAAGAAGTAGTCCATTTTGTCTGTCTGTCTGTCTGTCTGTCTGTCTGTCTGTCTGTCTGTCTGTCTGTCTGTCTGTCTGTCTGTCTGTCTCGCTCTCGGTCAAAGGGAATATCTAAGTAGTGTCCTTCCATGAGACTCAGCATGTGATAGACCAACTCATTGCCAAGAATAGGATTACCCATCAGCCCCTTCTCTTGGCATGTCTCTTTGTGATCACCTCTCTATGACCCACAACTCTCTTCATTGAGGAAGTGATGAATCCACACACGTGTGATGCATGCATGTGCATAGATAAATATGCAGACATATACAGACACAGAAGTACATAACAAATACATGGAAAGATCCATAGTCAACCAGACAGCCAGCTAGTCAACCAGCCAGCCAGCTAGACAACCAGCCAGCCAGCCAGCCAACCAGCCAAACAGCCAGCGAGCCAACCAGCGAGCCAACCAGCCGGCCAGACAGCCGGCCAGACAGCCAGCCAGCCAGCTAGCCAACCAGCCAGACAATCAGCCAGCTAGCCAACCAGCCAGCCACACAAACGCATGTTCACACAGGCACACATACACGTACACACACCGTGGTACCCCGGAAGGTGTACCCCGGGGGTTGGTGACGCTGGCTCACTCTGCTGGGAGTACACGGGCTGGGCACCTCAACGCTGATAGCCCCAAGTAGAGGTAATTAGGGGAGAGTGCCAACCAGCCGTGCAAGCCACATAAAAGGAGCACCGTGGCACACCGCGAGGAAGACAAAGAGAGAGGCAAGGAGTGAGCCTATCGAGGGGAACGAAGCTCCCGGAGGCACGAAGCAAAATATGAGAAGAAGGACCGAGCCAACCCTATGCTATTTTGTTGTTATGTTTATTTTTTGTTGCATAGTAAAGTTGTGTTTTCTGACTAGAATCTCCCGGTCTCGGTGTCCATCTCTGCACACTCAACCCAACACCCCACGATTTACCACAACACATACAAACAAACAAACAAACAAACAAACAAACAAACAAACAAACACACACACACACACACACACACACACACACACACACACACACACACACACACACACACACACACACACACACACACACACAGGGCTATAAATAGAAACATGGCAGTATGTTTTTTTCTGTATGCAGACCCACGAGCATCCATCCCTGCCTCTGTCTCCCTTTTACCTCTCCTCCTCTGTCAGCCCTCGTCATCCCTCCCCCTCTCCTAAAATACTCATTTGTGCATCTCAGTCTCACCACTCCTTAAAGAGCCACTGAACACGCCGATTGGCAAGGGTGTTTTTCTGTTGCTCATTACAAAAACTAGATTTCAGTATTGGAGGAGTGTTTCCTGACCGATTAAGCCTATTTCAATTCCTCAAAATCCCCAGAATGAATCTAAAGAAACTCTAGTAATATGTCATAAATGTTTTATGATTTTTCCAAGGATGTTTTAGTCGCACAATTTTACATCTAAGGTGTTTGGTGCAGTATTTCTCAAGTAAAAAAAATGCAAATGTACATTGTCAACCTTCATTTACCTGTTGTAACTTTGTTTTAGAGGTGACTGACTTCCTGTTTACACTTTGTAGTCAATTTTGACACAAGAATAACTATTTCTAACACATATCGATGCCACATTGGCCATTTTCAAAGGGATTTGTTGCTTTTTAAAGGCCGTGGCTCTTTAACAGGACTCCATCCTCCTCATCTCCCCCTCTCTTCCTCTCCATCTGTCTCTCTCTCTTGGTGTTAGATGAATATGTTAAAGAAAAACCAAAATAAATCATTTCACTCTTTCTCCCCTTATTCAGCCAATACTTACCCATAAGTTATTATTTGAGTTATTGTATTCTATATTAACCAATAGATGTTTGCGTATTTTAAACATATGTTTTATCAGTTTGAACACATTTTACATTTTTTGGACAGCCAATGCTGTCGAAGCATTGAGCTCCCTAGGGGAAAAGCCAGTATTCAATGTGTGAGATTTGACTCTGAGCCTAAAAGCAGACTCTGAGGGAGTAGGAGAGAGTCAGAGAGCTTAATAACTCTTCCGTTGTCCTCCTGCCTCGCCTCCTCACAACTGAATCCCTGTCTGTGTTTATATGCATATTGTGTGAGTGAGATAGAGAGAGACAGAAAGAGGGAGGGGCAGAAGGAGTGGGAAACAGCTGTACTGCATTGTGAGAGGGAGAGAGAAAGAGAGATATATGTAAGACACTCATTCCTCACACCGTCAGAAGATACAGAGGACATTTCCATTTCATAGAATAGGTCGATATCTCTGCTAAATTTGTGATACTTAAATAATTTAGAGAGTTGGGATATTAATGGCATTGAAGTAACTAGTACTTGCTTGTCATCTTTCCCTCCCTCCATCCTCCCCTGCTCTCGGACACACTGACTTGCTGACTGACTAACTGGGATGCTCCAGCGTCGCAACACTGGACTTTGTGTGTCTCTGTGTGTGTGCCAGTGTGCTTGACGGAGGTAATGAGAGAGAGAGAGGGAGCGCGCGAGAGAAAAGCAGAGCAAGAGCAAGAGGAGGAGAGAGAGAGAGAGAGAGAGAGAGAGAGAGAGCGAGTGAGAGACGGGTACAAACGCACACACACATACGGAGCGAGACGGGAGGAGAGAAGAGGAGTGGAGAGAATGCCTGGCGAAAGGGTGGTGCTTCCTCGTTTGCAGCTTCCAAGGCCTCTGTGAGAGAGAGACACCATGGGCTGCATCGGCTCCCGGACCATCAGTAAGCAGACCCCCATCTTTTCCCCCTTCTGCTTTTCCCCCAGTGACGAGAGAAATGGAAGAGGGTGGGAGTGGGGGAGGTAAGGAGGGCTCTCAATTTCTCCTCTGAAACTGTATGAACGTTTCTATGGAGACGTGCTGGGTTAACCTGGCTCAGCAGCGTCCGACCGAGGCTAGACATACAGGAGAGTTTTTTTGTTTGTTCATGGTGAATGCTGAATGTGTGTGGGGACTAGGGAGAGATGGCAAGGCACCAGCATGACAGTGGAAGTGAAGGCAGGACGTGAGACGATTTGTAGTGGACTGGAATAAGAGGTGACTCGGTTTGACATTTCAGCTTTATATGCCTGATGGGCTGTACGACCATGTGCGGATGGCGATAGGTGTGTGTGTGTGTGTGTGTGAGAGAGAGAGAAAGAGAGATGCAGAAGGTTCTGAGGAGACAGAGAGACTGAACGATGACGTTAGAGGCTGTTTACAATGATCTCAGGGGAGACAGGTGAAAGGAGAGAACGAGAGAGAGGAGAGAGAAAGCGAGAGAGAGGGAGGGAGGGAGGGAGGGAGGGAGAGAGAGAAAGGAAGGATGAGAAATCCTGTTAGCAGTGTCTGCATGGTGTACTGTTGCACGTATAAATAGTGATGGAGAGAAAAAAAGGAAAGAGTGAAGCAGAGAGAAAGAGAGCAGACCTCTGAATTTCATTATGGAAGAAGGATCGGAGGGAAGGAGGGAGAGATGGATGGAGGAATAGTCATGAGGAAATGGACTGTTAGTTTGACTGCGTGTGTGTGTGTGTGTGTGTGTGTGTGTGTGTGTGTGTGTGTGTGTGTGCGCGCACTCCCTCTTGTTTAACTGCCCTCCTGCCTTGACATAGAGCTAAGGTTCGCTGTGTCTGAGAAAATCGTAAATGCTCTTCTCCTCTGTCGGAGTGCGTCATGCCAGTGGGTAATAAATTGAAGCGTGCGTGCGGCAGCGCATTTCAGGTTAAGAGTTACTGTATAAAATTGAGACACACACAGACACACACACACTCACTCGGCTGGACTATGACCCGCATTGGATGAGTCATAACCGGTTAAACCCAGGTGTGAGCCCAGGTCCGCTGCACATGTAGGTTAATTGAGGAACGTTAACGGTGCCAGTAGTTAATACAGCCGGTGTAGCTACATTGAGGTGTATGGCTCAAGAGAGTTAAAACTAGTTGCTAAAACTAGTTGCTAAAACTAGTTGCTAAAACTAGTTGCTAAAACTAGTTGCTAAAACTAGTTTCATGGAGCATACCGTTGACTGAATGGAATTACATGGTCTGTGGAACCCGTACGGACCGTCCGGCTGTGACATAGGCAGTAGTTGATTTCACTGAGCTCCATCTCTCTCCGATTGGATAAGATATTATCGCGAGTGTGTTGTACTGTAGATAGCATAACAGATGAATTAAAGCGTGGTGTGTCGTTTTTTTGGGGGGGGGATACATAAGAGAGAGTGATCGCCCTCTTTTAAACACTTGCCAGTTCCTTTATGAAAACAAATGGAGGCTCGCCGTCGGAGATGACCTTTGATTGTCATTGAGTCTGTGGAGGATGTGTAGCATGTGTATTGAGCGTGGAAATGAAAGCCAGCCTGGCGTTTTAGAGACAAATGAGTGTGCGAAATGTGTGTGTCTGAAAACAAACTAGGGAAGGTGTTAGTGGATGTAGAATTTGTAGCAGGAAACGACACTAGGGTTTTCCCTGTTTGCTGTAAGGGAGTTTTCCCTCTGACTGGGTCTCTCATTTCTCTCTTCATCTCTCTCTCTCTCTGTCATGGTTTGCTTCTGTAGTATTTTACACATAGGGTTTTTGGAAGATGCTGTGACTTGTATAAAATAACGCTTTAATACCACTATATTACTCCTACCAATACTTACTGCCAAACAAATAAACTGTTTGCTTCGCCTACTAAACAGACATGCCCACGTTAGTGTATCTTACCACGTGTAATGGGCCGTTTGGTATCATATGTGAACCGAGGTTGATTTCTTGTGATCAACATTGCCGCGAGCGCTATTGTTATAATAAGCATAACTTGCTATATATAGCATCTTGTATGGAGGGAGGTCGATGGATACGGAATGGAGGGGAGATACTTACAGTAAATATGGGTCAACAGCGCATCCCCACACCGTGTTGAGATCCTCTGGGAAACATTCAGAGGAACCATGGCATGTCAACAAGAGAGCATGATCTGATTCTACTGTCTCCTGCTGTTATTCCGGTGAATTGCGTAGCCTGTAATAGCCTAGTTATTACAGTGTATTCCACTATGTTCACAACGGATGTCGTTCATGATGAGTGGTTGGCAGCTGTATTTATTCCTAGACTCTGTCATTGTCTGGGAGACAACGGAGCTCTTTAACCGTGTTCGCTCAGTATTGTCTTTGTTTGTTCTGTGGTTATATATTCAAGGAAGATTAGCGTAGCAATGTAAATCTCAGCAGTTTAGCATGTTTATGAAAATGGTTCGTCGCAGGCCTTATGAGGCAGATTATGGTAAGGGGTTATTCGATTTCAAATGGTCACGTCAAATTTTATTGGCGGCGTACACATACACTGAGTGTACGCCGGGTATGGACTCTACAAGGTGTCGAAAGCTTTCCACAGGGATGCTGGCCAATGTTGACTCCAATGCTTCCCACAGTTGTGTCAAGTTGGCTGGATGTCCTTTGAGTGGTGGACCATTCTTGATACACACGGGAAGCTGTTGAGCATGTAAAACCCAGCAGCATTGCAGTTCTTGACACACACAAACTGGTGCGCATGGCACCTACTACCATACCCCGTTCAAAGGCACTTAAATATTTTGTCTTGCCCATTCACCCTCTGAATGGCACACATACACAAACCATGTCTCAATTGTCTCAAGGCTTAAAAATCCTTCTTTAACTTGTCTCCTCCCTTTCATCTACACTTAATGAAGTGGATTTAGCAAGTGACATCAATAAGGAATTATAGCTTTCACCTGGATTCACCTGGTCAGTCTATGTCATGGAAAGAACAGTGTCACGGATCCCTCCGGAAAGTTCATAATGCACACCTGTCCCCTATTCCCACTGATTAGTATTTGTATATATGTGCCCTTTGGTTTCCATGGTCTTGTCGATTATTGTTACAATGTCCGTTGGTGTGTGTGAGTACCTCTGCTGTGTGTTTTGGGCTTTCGTGCCCTTGTGGATTGCACAGATGATTACTGGTCTCGTCCTGTGTGTTAATCATTGTGCGCGTGTGTTCTTTATTCAAGGAACTCCTCACTCTTTTGTTTGGGTCTCAACCCTGTGTTTTTTATAAGTGTTTGTTTGGTCTTCGTCCCCGTGCCTTTACATGACACGCTGTAATTTGGGTAAATAAAAACCCCTATTACGCATTCCTGCACCTGTCTCCCGATCCTTTATACCAGTGCGACAAACAGGTGCTCTTAATGTTTTTATACTCAGAGTATTTTGCAGATGTTATAGGCCTTCATCAATCAATCACATATCTGTCATTGACTTAATTTCGTATCTTTCATGCGTGGTGAGACATTTAGCAAAGTACAGTGGCTTGCGAAAGTATTCACCCCCCCTTGGCATTTTTCTTATTTTGTTGCCTTACAACCTGGAATTAAAATAGATTTTTTGGGGGGTTTGTATCATTTGATTTACACAACATGCCTACCACTCTAAAGATGCAAAATAGTGTTTATTGTGAAACAAACAAGAAATAAGACAAAAAAAACAGAACTTGAGCATGCATAACTATTCACCCCCTCAAAGTCAATACTTTGTGGAGCCACCTTTTGCAGAAATTGCAGCTGCAAGTCTCTTGGGGTATGTCTCTAAGCTTGGCACATCTAGCCACTGGGATTTTTGCCTTTTCTTCGAGGCAAACTGCTCCAGCTCCTTCAAGTTGGCTGGGTTCAGCTGGTGTACAGCAATCTTTAAGTCATACCACAGATTCTCAATTGGATTGAGGTCTGGGCTTTGACTAGGTCATTCCAAGACATTAAATGTTTCCCCTTAAACCACTCAAGTGTTGCTTTAGCAGTATGCTTACGGTCATTGTCCTGCTGGAATGTGAACCTCCATCCCAGTCTCAAATCTCTGGAAGACTGAAACAGGTTTCCCTCAAGAATTTCCCTGTATTTAGCACCATCCATCATTCCTTCAATTCTGACCAGTTTCCCAGTCCCTACCGATGAATAACATCCCCACAGCATGATGCTGCCACCACCATGCTTCATTGTAGGGATGTTGTTCTCGGGGTGATGAGAGGTGTTGGGTTTGCGCCAGACATAGCGTTTTCCTTGATGGCCAAAAAGCTACATTTTAGTCTCATCTGACCAGAGTACCTTCTTCCATATCTTTGGGGAGTCTCCCACATGCCTTTTGGCGAACACCAAACGTGTTCGCTTAATTTTTTCTTTAAGCAATGTTTTTTTTCTGGCCACTCTTCCGTAAAGCCCAGCTCTGTGGAGTGTACAGCTTAAAGTGGTCCTATGGACAGATACTCCAATCTCCGCTGTGGAGCTTTGCAGCTCCTTCAGGGTTATCTTTGGTCTCTTTGTTGCCTCTCTGATTAATGCCCTCCTTGCCTGGTCTGTGAGTTTTGGTGGGCGGCCCACTCTTGGCAGGTTTGTTGTGGTGCCATGTTCTTTCAATTTTTTAATAATGGATTTAATGGTGCTCCTTGGGATGTTCAAAGTTTCTGATATTTTTTTATAACTCAACCCTGATCTGTACTTCTCCACAACTTTGTCCCTGACCTGTTTGGAAAGCTCATTGGTCTTCATGGTGCCACATGCATGGTGGTGCTCCCTGTTTCGTGGTGTTGCAGACTCTGGGTCCTTTCAGAACAGGTCAGTCGTGGCCAAAAGTTTTGAATGACACAAATATTAATTTCCACAAAGTTTGCTGCTTCAGTGTCTTTAGATATTTTTGTCAGATGTTACTATGGAATACTGGAGTATAATTACAAGCATTTCATAAGTGTCAAAGGCTTTTATTGACAATTACATGAAGTTGATGCAGAGTCAATATTTGCAGTGTTGACCCTTCTTTTTCAAGAAATCTGCAATCCGCCCTGGCATGCTGACAATTAACTTCTGGGCCACATCCTGACTGATGGCAGCCCATTCTTGCATAATCAATGCTTTGAGTTTGTCAGAATTAGTGGGTTTTTGTTTGTCCACCTGCTTCTTGAGGATTGACCAGCCTTGTCCTCGTCAACAATCACACCTGTGTTAACGAGAGAATCACTGACATGATGTCAGCTGGTCCTTTTGTGGCAGGGCTGAAATGCAGTGGAAATGTTTTTGGGGGATTCAGTTCATTTGCATGGCAAAGAGGGACTTTGCAATTAATTGCAATTCATCTGATCACTCTTCATAACATTCTGGAGTATATGCAAATTGCCATCATACAAACTGAGGCAGCAGACTTTGTGAAAATTAATATTTGTGTCATTCTCAAACTTTTGGCCACAACTGTATACTGAGATCATGTGACATTGAGATTGCACACAGGTGGACTTTATTTAACTAATTATGTGACTTCTGAAGGTAATTGGTTGCACCAGATGTTATTTAGGGGCTTCATAGCAAAGAGGGTGAATACGTATGCACGTACCACTTTTCCATTTTTGTTTTCTTCAAGTTTTTTGAAATAAGTTATTTTTTTAATTTCACTTCACCAATTTGGACTATTTTGTGTATGTCCATTACATGAAATCCAAATAAAAATCCATTGAAATTACAGGTTGTAATGCAACAAAATAGGAAAAACGCCAAGGAGGGTGAATACTTTTGCAAGGCACTGTAGGCCTCCTTCAATTTCCCATATACAAACACACTGCTAAACAATCTGTTGAAGCCTTGACCTGGCCAGAGACCTGCTGTAGCTTGTTGTGTACTATTTCGCACCGCTCATCTTGTTTGTTATTCAGTTCTATTGAGTGTCTTTGAGATATTGCATTACACAGGAATGCCCCCCAATATTGATTTCATTAAAAGTGCTGACAGACTGACTGACGGATGCTCGGTATTGAGCGGAGCATGCTCACTGTGTCACATACACCGTACAGCTGATGACGCGAGTTGACAGACGACTCGCAAGGTGACGGACATGGGGCCAAGGTGACTAGTCGATGGAGTTTGCTTGACGGGTGGTCATGGTTGAGCTGCTACTGACCATAGGAGAAGAGGGGAGAGAGAGGCTCAGGGAGAGGGAAGAGGATGGGAGGAAGGAATTTGGAAGGGTGAGAAGAGTAAAGGAGGAATGGAGAAAAGAAGACAGAGAGAAGCATGGGTTGTGTTAGGGTGGCTAAGTGTTAACTTAATCTCTGAGACATATCATTTGAATTAGTAGCATGTTGTTTTGGTGGTTTTTGGAACAGTTATCCAACTCTTTTTTTACACAGTAGTTACCCACTGGGAACACACTGGTTGAATAAACATTGTTTCCACGTCATTTCAATGAAATTGCATTGAACCAATGTGGAATAGGCATTGAATTGATGTCTGTGCCCAGTGGGTATGTATTTCAGGTCCAATGCTTTTGTATATTAGGTTGACTGTATTTGTGGTAGCTCCAACAGTTTTTATCACAAATAAAGTCCTCTCATATAGGCTACGGAAATCGATGCTGAAAGGTCGAGGTGCCATTTCCCCAGGTTGTCACTTTGGTTTCAAGCCCTGGTCTTACCGTGGCCATACCTTACCATGATAGTCGCTGCATATGCGCTCAGAATAAAAAAAAATTCAGTACTATGTCCCGCTAGAACTCCTTTCGGCACCGGTACTGGAGCTGAGATGAGTCAGTCTTTGGCCTTCACCCTGAATCAGCGTCTGGGCGCACGTCACCCACCGTGTGTGACAGCCAAGACGCCCTACTCGGCCCCAAGTGATCGCAAAAGACAGATGATGGTGGTCCCTAACATTCCGAACCACAAGATCTGTCAGGAGCGATTGCGGCAGTGGCCGACGATTCTCCCTTCCCCCGCCGTTTGCTTTGATGACCCGCGCGGCTTCTGGCTTCCGCTCAGTTGGTCACAGCAGGCTAATGCACCCGTAAGGAATTCGCTCAGTTCAGCGTGAGTGGCGAGCTCCTGCTATTTCGCCCACTGTGTGAACCTAGTCCTACCCTTCCCCAGCTCACACAATTGCTCGGAACAAAGCTTTTCCCCCACCTTTGTAATTGTACAGTTGTATCATAAGACTGCTGTGACGGTTGAGACCTTACCTCTCCTCTCAAAAGGTATCTGACTCAGATGTTTTGAATCATCAATGAATGAGGGAAAGGAAATTCTCTACAACGAGACTAATTCTACAGCGAAGTGGAGGAGGCTTAGTTCTCTATGAGATCAAGACGTCTGCCTGTCTAGTTTACTACATGCTGTTAGATGACAGTGATGCCTATGAAGATTGATAACCTCTTGACAGGCCAGGGTGACAAGTGTGGGAAAAGATGAGTGTGTTTGGGCCTGCTTTTTTTGTGCATGTTTTACAGATGGATTGACCTCACACATGAGGTGGTGATCAACTGTGGACACAATTCCCTGTAAGAAATATTGTGACGATTGTTTTAACACCAACAAAGAAATATTCACCACCTTCTCATTCCATTGGTTAAGATGCAGGCTTGATAACACACCATAGACACCAATTGATACCATTAAAATATTGGCCTACTGGAACGCTCCCCCTCCTCCTCCTCATCTTCCTCCTTCTCCTCCTCCTCCTCATAGTTTTGTCCTTTTTTTCTCTGCCCCATCTTGGTATACCCTTGGTTTTCTTTTCCACATTTCCCAATCCTCCCTGTCCTCCTTTCTCTTTTTCATTGAGTGCTACTACCTCTTACTCGCCCTCTTTCTCCTCGGTTATCTTGGAGTTCCATCAGCTTTAGAGGTCTCTGGTGTGTGAATGTCTGATGGAGGAAAATGGCCTCCAGGTTCCCCTGTGTGTCAACTCAGCTGTAGTTAAAGTGTTTCAAATCAGATTTTAGAACTCAATTTGACTTTCTTTTATGTTGGATCTATTTCTTTACCGTTTTTTTTGCCTGTTTAAAGGAAACGTTCAAGTGTTAAATGTGTTCAGATTTAGATGGAGGCCCTTAGATAGTCATGTAGATGTGTTTCAATTAAGAACTCTGTTCGACTCCCCTTTTAACTGTATAAATGTTAAAGTGAGATGTTAGGATATAAAACAATACAGACAAGTGTTTTAAGGATTTTGAATTCAATTAATGACTTTTTTCAGCTTATATCTGTGTGGAGAAGAGGGCACGCAATGCAGTGTCAATTTACAGTATGTGCCAATATAATATTTACTTTACTATATTTTCTGTATTTTGGGTATAATAATACAATATGCCTTACTAATAGTTGAATAATAATGAAAACATAACAGATTAGCATTTAATATGTATTTGAATGCTTGATTTAGTAGACCTACTATCAAATGCATCCTAATGATCATGCAGTTGAAATATGACATACAAAAGGCCGCTTTTAACATAATCAAGTATAGGAATCTAAAGATCTTGGCCCATAATTACACATACTAGTTTTTCCTAATGTGCTAACAGTTGGTGCAAATGACAATCACATTTTAGTGCTTTGTGTGAATGTCAGCATAAATGTTGGAGTGTGCTGTCAGCTCTACTCAGTAAAGGTTGCATAAGGCTGGCTTCATGTTCTTCTATCTGCTTTTTCTATCTTTTTTTCTAGCAGCGGACGCTGTTCCTGTACGGAAAGATGGGGAGCAGGTATGAAGGACATTTCGATATACAGTACATTTTATCCCCCTGAAGTGAAATATCATTTGTCTGGATTTTATAACATTCCAGCTCTACTCTCGAGTGTATTTCATATTTATGTCAAATGGATCCTTGAGCCAAGATGGCCATCGAGGAAAAGGATCATTTCATGGTTTCTCATATCTAGTAGTGAAACTGAGCTTGACTCGTTCACGCTGCTTCCTATACTGAGAGTGCCATGACATAATGTTGCTCAGAGATGGTTTGTATTGAATTTCTCACAGAGGTCACCGGAGCTGGTCTCGAGAGCCAAAACCATTACGGTGCTATATATAATCTCCCACTCCAGGGACATAGCATACGATCCATCTCTCTGCTTTACCACTGTTGCTGTTTTGTTTCTCTCTCTTGAAAGAGGCTACAAGGCTGAATTGCAATACACAGTGGGGTCTTTTTAAACAGAAAAAATACACTACACAATGACAACCAACCAGACCACCACAGATGTTTAAATACAAAGAAAGCATATTCTACTACACTTAATATGCTATTTGATATTTTTTGGGACCCCCCCATCCCCCAAGTAACAAAACACAGTTTAATTTAGATGTTGTGATAAAAATAAAATTGTTACCCCATATGTTTCTGGATATGGTGGATGAAATCCGTCCACATTCGGATGAATGAGTTTGTGATTCAAAGATGCCACAGTATGATGTCAACACAGCAGTGGCAGCTGAGCTGAGGTGGATGCAGCCAGCAGCCTCATAACACACAAGGTTAGAGAGACAGTATGCACTCCTCTGGACTGGCCAGAGTTTGATGGCAACAACACGACTACTGATGTCTGATTGGCCGATTGAGACAAAAGCGCTTCACCGGGGGAAACCTGTTCCCAGAAATCACTGGGCCTGTTGCTAGGAAGAACAAGTTCCAAGGACGCTGACGCCCTGCTGCTCCTTGCTCGCCCTTTCTGTTAATGCACATTTTAACCATGATAAATCCTTTCTAGTGACACCCCACACCGCAAGCCCTCGTAAATAAAGAGTAAGCACTGACCCCGGTCCCTTTTTTCAGTGAATAATTCAGCATTTTGTGGGATTAGTTTATCACCATCCCAACTAAAACAGGAATCCTCTGGGCGGCTAGCTTGGACTTCACGGGGCTTGCTAAATCACAACTCATGAGGTGTTTTATAAGAAGGTATTACAAAGTGAAAAAAGATTCACTTGCAGTTGCAATACATACTCATATAGAAACAACAAGAAATGGCAATAAAGTCGAACGTTTAATTTTGACATTTCAGGCCTTTCTCAAGACCAGTCTCCATAATACATATTCCTAGAAATAATTTACACCAGGCCCCCTGAGTATGTGAGAATGGAATCTAAAATGTATCTGTGAATCTCAAATCAAGTCTGTACAACTAGGTTGGACTGAGCAATACTCATTATATCCAACCAACTTCCAACACCTCTCTAAGGCCAGCCTAATTCTTTATGACAAAATGCAATGGCCAATGGGCATTCTCCAGTAGGGCCACTTAACTGCCTGCAGAAGTTGCTGTTGGCCCTGGCAACTAGGTCAGATTTGACCTCAAGCCTTTCCTTGTTATCATAACATTGGAGTATGATAGGCCTGATGATGACTCAGATTCCACAATTCTATGACTAGTGTATGCTCTCAGTCGGTATTAGATAGAATGAAAACAACCCATTTTTAACTTGTTGATCCTATTGGCTCAGAAAATGACATTTTTCTTGTAGTATTCTTGTTTTAGCCAATTACAAATCTACATTTAAGAAAAGTACTTTTCGACATTGCCTGCTCCTGAGAGTTCTCACTACTTAGAAAAACGTACTACTGTAGGGCTTCCCTCATGCCCCGTTTTATGGTGGCGCTAGCAGCCACGTGAGTTCTAGCTAGCTACCGACCGGAACATTAAGCTAACCAAGACCAACAACACAAACACACAGACTATACTAAACAAGTTAAATGTCTTACCTGGGATGAAATGTTTTCCACGCACATAGTATACTTGGACTCCGGGTCCCCGCAATTTCCCACTCTCCCATACCGAATAGCCTGCAGCCACAGGGCTGTTCTCGCAGGCTCTATTTCCCTACGTGGGAGCATTCTGAATTGTATGTTGGGATGATTGACCTGGTTACATTTACACTGAACAACACACTGGCTTTTGGCATGTTTTGTTATTTCTGTATAACTACAAATGTATGACGAAGTTGGCTCTTTTACAATGGGGGTCAAAGGAAAATAATGTTGGTTTTTCCTAATTTGCGGGTGTGGCTGAGGGGAATTACTTATGACGTGAATATCGACTTAGTAGTAGAAGAATGACATCACACGGGGCACCATTTTATGTATGGGTTTTCCTCACAAGGGGCACCGTTTAGTCCTATTTCTAAGTACAGTATGTATTATGATAATATAAGATATTATTCAATTATGAATAATTAGTTATATCCTATTATTGGGAGGGAAGCACGACAAACACCAACACTGACTTCAATGGCAACACAACCATTTTTTGTTTTGTTTTCCCGATTTCCAAAGCAGATGGTCCAGCTGATATGACAGAATCTACTCCTTCACAGACAGTGAATTCTCACATCTAATCTATCCAAAATTGATCAATATTTAAATCCTCCCTGCCCGGCTCGTCCAAATCTCTCTTCCACTTTTGATATTCCATCACTCACATCCTTTCTCTTCCTCCCTCCACCCAAATCTTTAGTACTTTACTACCACTGATTTCGTCCTGCGTATCTTTTACACACCTTATTTGTCTTTTTTGTTGCTGTCATTGTCGTTGTAGGTGTTCTTCTTTTAGTCCTCCTCTCTGTTGCGTTCCCTTTCCCGCCTCCTCTACACACATACTGTACCTACTGTATATCTCTCCTGGCTTTCTTCCTCTACCTCCCTCTCTCTCTCTCTCAGCATGGGCAATGCCGAGTTTTCCTGCAAGGGAATCAATGTAAGTCCTTTGCTAATCTCGCCCTCTTCCTCCTCCGTCCCGCCTCGTGGTTTGGCTCACTCTGCCTGTAGATAAGCCAGAGTTTTTGTCCTTCACTCTCTCCCCGTTCCACCTCCCTCCCTCTCTCTCCCCGTCTCTCTAGCTTAGCGTTGCTGCTAATCTACTGTGCTGCCTGTGTTACATAGTATCTCCGGCTGGGGGATAAGACGCTGTAATGACCATAATCTACGGTAGCTAATAACGCTAGCTGCTAGCGTGATGCTCCTTTATTTATCAAGCATATGAATCACAGGCCCTACAGGTACAGTCCAGTGACTGCACATTGAACTCCTACATCACTGTGCTGACTATTGCTGGTTTGACCGAAGTGCCGATATGATTTGGGATGTGTTGGATAATGTAATGTCAATATTGCTTAATATGATGGTAGTTGTATTTGATTGTTAAGTAGAATTATCCCCTATTTTCTCAATTAAACTGTATTGCATATCTAATCCTCAACCAATAATATTGTTTCGCCCCCTCTCAACAATCGGCCATTCCTCTCCCCTTTCTCCTCCACAATTCTTTCTTTCTTTCCTCGCCTCATCCCTTTCTACAGCTCTCTATGGAGGACACCACTTCCATTCTGCCTCGTCTGAAGAGGAACTCCAGTGCTTACGGGATCGGTGCTCTGGCTAAGTCCTCACTGACAGGTGTGTCAGGTGTGTGTCTGTCCTGGTAGATGGTAAACCAACGCCATGTCAGCTCCAGACAGGAGGAGATGGAGCCAACATGGGTGCCCTTCCTGTTTCACTCCCTTCCTCCCCATTGATATCTGATGCACACGTCAATTTACCGCTTATGGGCAATTGATGGAATCCAATCAGATTTTTTTTTAAAACATTGAAATATAAATCTCCACAAGCGTGTTGGGAAATGTAGTGTTTTGTAGTGTGGTGTTTGTGGTGGTGGTGGGATTGTATTGTGTTGGCAAGGCAGTTTTATGGCTCTGTGCTTGTCTGTGCTTTGAGTGTATTGTTGGTGTTATAGTCGTGTCTGTTGCAGTTGAAGTACATTTGATTTGATATCGTGTGTATTTAACAGTCAGACCTTATCGACCTTGGAATGATAAAGACCCCAAAAGTATTATTTTCCTTTCTCCCAAAGTAACTACGCATCACATTGAATATAAATCTACAATGGATATTATTTTATGAAGGAAATTAGCATTTTTATGAGAACAACATTTTTCAAATCAACAAAGCTTCAGCCCAGCATATCTGCTTTTGCCCAATGTATTCAGTTCACACTCAGTTGATTTAATTAGATTTGTATTGTTCCCCCAAACACTTACACCGAATGAATAGTACATCCCTCGTTATCGTCAGATATTTGCACTTTAATTAAGGATTTGCAGTGGTGCTTTTTCAGAATTATGTTTACAGCAAAGGTAACTTTTTTCACATTTGAATTACAAAGAAACGCTTAAAGTCTAATGAATCTCATCTTCTTGATGAATTTCAAAAGTGAAGACTGAATATTAATATGGTTCATAGAATTCTCTAGTTCACCCTTGTTGCGACTGAGAGATCGATCAAGTCAGCAAGCCATGATGAATAAACAGACAGCTTTTAATAATGCAGTAAGCCTCATCTACATCAACTTCAATCTCCAACCACCCAGAATTGCTGAGAGACATCCATGAAAGAGGAAGAAGCCATTTTGTACTGAATTCTATGCCTCCCAGAAAGAATGCATAACCCATTAAGCATTTTCCACCGTTCCTAGCCCATTTCACTTCCTGAGCCCAAATTCATCGTGGGAGGTGCCATATTCAGAAATTGAATGTGTTGGGAAGCAATGTCCCCCCCCTCTATTCTTTATTTAGGCGTGTCCCGTTCCATGAAGGATAAAGTGACAAAGCCTACTGCCATGGCCTCGGGCAAGGTGGCTCACATGATCGAATGGCAGAGCTGGAACACACCATCTACTGGGACTGAAGGGAATGTGGTCGCCAAAATCCCAACCTCGCAACGCGAAAAGGATAGGCGGAGGGAGAGTGAAATGTACAGTGAACTCAGTGAAGGAGAAAAGGAAGCCCGCTTCACCGCAGGTAAGAGTGAACATAAGAACCAGTGAAAGTTAAACAACTCAATATGTACAGTGCATTCGGAAAGTATTCAGACCCCTTGACTTTTTCCACATTTTGTTACGTTACAGCCTTATTCTAAAATTGATTAAATAAAAAAATGTCCTCATCAATCTACACACAATACCCCATAATGACAAAGCAAAAACAGTTTTTTTAGATATTTTTGCACATTTATTACAAATAAAAAACTGAAATATAACATTTACATAAGTATTCAGATCCCTTACCCTTTACCAGTACTTTGTTGAAGCACCTTTGGCAGCGATTACAGCCTTGAGTCTTCTTGGGTATGACGCTACAAGCTTGGCACACCTATATTTGGGGAGTTTTTCCCATTATTAGCCATTATTAGCCAGTAGCATACCACCCTGCATCCCACTGCTGGCTTGTTTCTGAATCTAAGCAGGGTTGGTCCTGGTCCCTAGATGAGAGACCAGATACTGCTGGAAGTGGTGTTGGAGGGCCAGGAGGAGGCACTCTTTCTTCTGGTCTAAAAAAATATCCCAATACCCCAGGGCAGTGATTGGGGACATTGCCTTGTGTAGGGCGCCATCTTTCAGATGGGACTTTAAACGGGTGTCCTGATTCTCTGTGGTCACTAAAAATCCCATGGCTCTTAACCCTGGTGTCCTGGCTAAATTCCCAATCTGGCCCTCATACCCTCACGGCCACCTAATCATCCCCACCTTACAATTGGCTCATTCATCCCCCCTCCTCTCCCCTGTAACTATTCCCCAGGTTGTTGCTGTAAATGAGAATGTGTTCTCAGTCAACTTACCTGGTAAAAATAATTCTCTGCAGATTCTCTCAAGCTCTGTCAGGTTGGATGGGGAGCGTTGCTGCACAGCTATTTTCAGGTCTCTCCAGAACTGTTCGATTGGATTCAAGTCCGGGCTCTGGCTGGGCCACTCAAAGACATTCAGAGACTTGTCCCAAAACCACTCCTGCGTTGTCTTGACTGTGTGCTTAGGGTTGTTGTCCTGTTGGAAGGTGAACCTTTGCCCCAGTCTGAGGTCCTGAGCGCTCTGGAGCAGGTTTTCATCTAGGATCTCCCTGCACTTTGCTCCATTCATCTTTCCCTCAATCCTGACTAGTCTCGTAGTCCCTGAAAATGGAGGCAGGGATGGTGGCAGGTTTCCACCAGACATGACACTTGGCATCCAAAAAGTTCAATCTTGGATTCATCAGACCAAAGAATCTTGTTTCTCATGGTCCCAGAGTCCTTTAAGTACCTTTTGGCAAATGCCAAGTGGTCTGGCCACTCTACCATAAAGGCCTGATTGGTGGAGTGCTGCAGAGATGGTTGTCCTTCTGGAAGTTCTCTCATCTCCACAGAGGAACTCTGTCATCAGATTGTTAGTCACCTCCCTGACCAAGACCCTTCTCCCCCGATTACTCAGTTTGGCCGGGCGGCCAGCTCATTTAAGAATGATGGAGGCCACTGTGTTCTTGAGGACCTTCAATGCTGCAGAAATGTTTTGGTACCCTTCCCCAGATCTGTGCCTTGAAACAATCCTGTCTCGGAGCTCTATGGACAATTCCTTCAACCTCATGGCTTGATTTTTGCTCTGACATGCACTGTCTACTGTGGGACCTTATATAAACCGGTGTGTGCCTTTCCAAATCATGTCCAATCAATTGAATTTACCACAGGTGGACTCCAATCAAGTTGTAGAAACATCTTGAGGATGATCAATGGAAACAGGATGCACCTAAGATCAATTTCGAGTCTCAGAGCAAAGGGTCTGAATACTTATGTAAATCAGGTATTTCTGTTTTTATTTTTTATACATTTTCTAAAATGGATAAAAAACAGTTCTGGCTTTGTCATTATGGGGTATTGTGTGTATATTGCTGAGGGGAAAAAAATATTTAATCAACTTTGGAATAAGGCTGTAATGTAACAAAATGTGGAAAAAGTCAAGGGGTCTGAATACTTTCCAAATGCACTGTAAACAAATGAGATTTGGAACCATGTATTTTACATTGTTTACCAAGTCTATCCCCTTGTTTCTTCCAGGATTAATGGCACAATTTGCCTTATCGGAGGCTACTTTGCTGGGCTGGAGATCTATGGAGGAAGACAGCCTTTGTGCTGGCTCCAACCAAGGCAGTGTGGCACACCTCAGTGAGACCAACCAGGAGAGCATCACCAGCAGAGGTAAAGGACTAGAAACATGGCCACCACACACTAGAAATAGGGAAGCCATTTTATTATAACTTTTGTTTTTAAAGTACAAACTACATTTCAATGAACAGCACTCACTGAATCTGTTCATCCAATGCCATAGTGCTATATTGTGAAATTGAGACGGATGTACAAGTAACATTTGATAGCATATAGCATTTAAAGCTGAGATCCGCGATAGACGCAACAGCACCACTGGTCGCCCCAGGAGCATTTGTTAGTTTTTTTTGTTGTGGAGGAAATTAGCATCGTGGTCAAAAGAAATCATAGTACATAATTGTCTGTTCTTTCTTGCGTGCAATCATTTTACATTTACATTTTAGTCATTTAGCAGACGCTCTTATCCAGAGCGACTTACAGTAGTGAATGCATACATTTCATTTTTTTTTTTCCGTGCTGGCCCCCCGTGGGAAATGAACCCACAACCCTGGCGTTGCAAACACCATGCTCTACCAACTGAGCTACAGGGAAGGCTGTCCGAGGGGAAGAAACAGTCTTTGTTTGTTTAAAGTAGCGTCTTTGTTGTTGTGATATCGCAAACGGATGTGGCGGTTTCCGCATTAATGAATGAATTCCAGATTTAATGAATGAATACAAAATGTTTTTTTTATATTAAATTAAGCATTTACTTTTCCACAACAATATTAGTGCCAAATGCAAAAACACATAATTGAGTTTATATATGTGTAGTTCTGAAGAGGGATCATAATTGAGTTTATATATGTGTAGTTCTGAAGAGGGATCATAATTGACTTGTGAGCATCCACTCTGTATTGGACTGTGCTGCTCCATATTTTACTCTAGAAGGCTTCCAGCCACTTTGATTGATGTTGTTTACTCCGGTTTGATTGATGTCATTTCCACTCCATTTGACAGGTTGGCTAGAGGTGCATCAGGGCTTTATGAAGAAATGTTGTGGAGAAACTCAAAATGGCAGCTGTGGCCCTGGGGTGTTTGGTTGGGTAGTGTTGTGTTGTAGCAGAAAACCCTGGGGGAGCTTGTAGGTTAACACAAGGACTTAGCCTGGCTCTCATTAACAGCACCATATGGGCCTATTCTCTGCTATTATCAACCCAGAGACCAATTAAAATCAGATTATTATAGGCATTATAATAACTAAGGCACGGTTTGCCCATCGTCAAGTGAGCTTTCATTTTCTCCTTAGATATGTTGAGCTTTCAATAAGTTGCCAGTGTATTTCTTGTCAAAATGGTTACGCTGCTGTAAATATCTTCTGATATCTGGTGATACTGCTGCTTCAACGCCCTTTGAACGCAACTAATGTAAACCACTGTTATGGAAACTGAAGGCCATGTTTACCTATATCCACTGCCTTCTGTGACACATCAAAAATATTTGCTTTGTGCTCCGAGGTTACAGTTTATTACTTGTATCTAATCCAAAATGTACTTCTCCCTTCATCCCTCCCGCCCTAACACAACAGAGCAGGCGATGCATCACTCCTCGGCCGACGTGTGGCCCAACACCTACGTCGCCCAGGGACTCTATTGCCTCTCCTCCTCCGACGCCTGGGAGCCAATCAGCAACGATCCATCGGGCGTGGCCTCGCCGTCCGCCTACATCATGGCGGGTGGGGGCGGAGGGACGCCCGGTGAGGGCTACGACGAGGTGGACAATGTGGGGGGCTACATCCAGCCGCAGCAGCAGTCCCAACAGCTCACCCTGCAGCAGCAGAGCCAGCTGCAGCTCCAGCAGCTGCAGCAGATCCAGCTGTACCAGCACCAGCAGCTAATGCTCTACCAACAGCAACAGGTGAGACAGACTGGACTGCCTCATAGAGTACTGTCACCAGGTGGACTTAGTGTTTCAATAAAACATGGAAGTGTCTAACTGACAACCATTGTAAGACAGCAGTATACTAGCAGTTTGCTAGTGTTATTAGCAAAACATTTATATATTTTTTTAAATCATTCTTACTGTTAATGTAATGCTACCAACGCTTTAGTGTTAATATCAACACGTGAGACCTACTAATTACATACAGAAATACTTGTTGCCAAGAGCAACAGATGACTCATTTCCTCCCACTAGCCATGAGCTATCGACTCATGGGGATGTTTCTTGATAATGCAATTTTTTGTGTCATGAGAACATTTTAAGGAACTGTGTTGCCTTATCTACAGACAATGGAACACAGACTACACAGTGCAAACCACTCCCTCCAAGCCACACCCAACAGCACCATCCACAGTCTGGGTCTGCCCACTCACCCTCGCCTGGCTGACCTATGGGGATCCGCGCAGGTGGAGATTGTCGGACAGATGAGCGGGCCAATGGGTGACATGGTTGGGGGTGTGGTCGAGACCTTGGGGGAGGAGCCAGAGGAAGAGAGCGAATGCATTACAGAACAACAGGAAGAGGAGGAGACTAAGGTGAGCCATGTGGTTGAAGAAAAACGTGTTGATTTTCAGACAATCAATGAATCAAATTTATTTACAAAGCCCTTCTTACATCAGCTGATGTCACAAAGTGCTGTACAGAAACCCAGCCTAAAACCCCAAACAGCAAGCAATGCAGGTGTAGAAGCACGGTGGCTAGGAAAAACTCCCTAGAAAGGCCAGAACCTAGGAAGAAACCTAGAGAGGAACCAGGCTATGAGGGGTGGCTAGTCCTCTTCTGGCTGTGCTGGGTGGCGATTGTAACAGAACATGACCAAGATGTTCAAATGTTCGTAGATAACCAGCAGGGTCAAATAATAATAATCACAGTTCATTGTAGAGGGTGCAACAGGTCAGCACCTCAAGAGTAAATGTCAGTTGGCTTTTCATAGCCGATCATTCAGAGTATCTCTACCGCTCCTGCTGTCTCAAGAGAGTTGAAAACAGCAGGTCTGGGACAGGTAGCACGTCCGGTGAACAGGTCAGGGCTCCATAGCCGCAGGCAGAACAGTTGAAACTGGAGCAGCAGCATGACCAGGTGGACTGGGGACAGCAAGGAGTCATCAGGCCAGGTAGTCCTGAGGCATGGTCCTAGGGCTCAAGTCCTCTGAGAGAGAGAAGGAAAGAAAGAAAGAAAGAAAGAAAGAAAGAGAGAGAGAAAAAGAGAGAGAATTAGAGAGAGAATACTTAATTCACACAGTACACCGGATAAGACAGGAGAAATACTACAGATATAACAGACTGACCCTAGCCCCCCGACACATAAACTATTGCAGCATAAATACTGCAGGCTGAGACAGGATACCCCTGGACAGAGCCAAACAGGCAGGATATAACCCCACCCACTTTGCCAAAGCACAGCCCCCACACCACTAGAGGGATATCTCCAACCACCAACTTACCATCCTGAGACAAGGCCGAGTATAGCCCACGAAGATCTCCCCCAAGGCACAACCCAAGGGGGGCGCCAATCCGGAGCACCAGTAAGCCAGTGACTCAGCCCATGTAATAGGGTTTGAGGCAGAGAATCCCAGTGGAGAGAAGGGAACCGGCCAGGCAGAGACAACAAGGGTGGTTCATTGCTCCAGTGCCTTTCCCTTCACCTTCACACTCCTGGGCCAGACTACACTCAATCATAGGACCTACTAAAGAGATGAGTCTTCAATAAAGACTTAAAGGTTGAGACCGAGTCTACGTCTCTCACATGGATAGGCAGACCATTACATAAAAATGGAGCTCTATAGGAGAAAGCCCTGCCTCCAGCTGTTTGCTTAGAAATTATAGGGACAATAAGGAGGCCTGCGTCTTGTGACTGTAGCGTACACGTAGGTATGTACGGCAGGACCAAATCGGAAAGATAGGTAGGAGCAAGCCCATGTAATGCTTTGTAGGTTAGCAGTGAAACCTTGAAATCAGCCCGTGTTTTGTATTGCTTTAGATATAATCCATATTATCACACACATTGTTGCCTAAGCAGATTGAGCCAAACTGATATTGCCACTATTAACAGCAGGCCCTACAAGTAGCCAAGTCAAACGTTCAGCCTGCTGCACAGACCCTATGGACGTTCTAGTCTAGAGCTCCTGGTTAAATTGTGTTTAGGAGTATTTTTAAACTCCCTCCGTAGTTAAAGTAGGAAGAAATATATGTCACTGTTGTAAGAATTTGTAAGTCTAATACATTTACTATCGTAATATGTTCAGATATTGAATTACTTTGACATTTTTAATTACGTTATATTACAGAACGTGTTACTACATTACACAGACTAACATTTTCACCACACAAGAATTCCAGGAAATACATAGCCTTTTACGTCAGATTGGTGATGTTAGTATTAAAGTTTATAGTCTTTGGTTAAGTACCAGTGTTTTTGCCGTACGCGCCAGTCCATAGTGGGACTTGGAATGCAGCTTTCATTTCAGACCACGGTGGCTAGAAAGAAATTGGCGCTCTTCCCATAAACGTCTCTTGCCTCACATGAATGCAGGGTTAACCTAGCATTCAAATGAAAGCCAACCCCTGTCGATATTTAGAAACTGGTGTGAAGTGGTGATTCGTTGAAATTATCCAGACAGAAAAGTGTTGTTTCCTTTTCCGTGTTGGCCATCTACCAAAATAATTTTCTCACAGAGATATACATTGATAATGGGCTACGACAGGTTGTCATCTATCAACAGATACATGTAGAATACCCAAGTTCGTTGAGGTTTATCTGTTAGAAGAGCACAAATGGTGTATGTCGCTGTGGTTATTGTCCCAGTTCCATTGGTTGAAATACAATATGAATGTGAGTGATTCATTTGCGCGTGTTATTGATACAGTAGAACAAGCTAATCAATTCCAGTCTTGAGTGACCACTTGGTAAATATTGGTGCGTGTGCAGTTTATGAGGTACTAACTGAAGTAAGTAATCTGAACACAAGTGTGAAATGCGTAAGGAGTATCTTATGTATGTATTGGTCTTCAAAATATCACAACTTATTTCAGCATATTGATCTAAAACCGGTGTTTTGACACTTGGCCGATGTATGTTTTAGCCATATAAATGGTACTTTTAACATTATTTTTCCACATGATTTTACTTTATCAGGTAAAAACTACTGAATGAGCCGCAAAAGAAAGTGCTAGGATTTATTGATTTTGATGATATTAGTGAAATGGAGAAAATATGTTTGTCCTGCCTACTACAAGTGTTTCACGTCAAAGTCAGTCCTCCAGCCACAAGGTGGCGTGCAAGGCTAATAAATAGGTTATGCTACCCACAGGTAGAGACTGTTGACTGATCCTCACAGTTTGGTAAGTACAGTATAGTTAGTAAACCATCCATTTACTGTTTTCACAGGAAGATGAGATTACGTTAACCTTGGAGCCAACTTTGACCCCGTCGCCGCTTAGAGAAGACGCCACCCCGATTGGAGGCACCAGTCCACAACTAGCACGCCCAGAATCAATGGCAGAGCGCATACCCTTTGTGGTCACACCCTGCATAGTCCAATCGTTGGAGGAGAAGGATGAAGAGGTTGCGGAGGGGTCTATTGTTGCTGTGGCAATCAATTGAGAGGGACAGTCAGACAGAGAGACTGACAAACAGGATACACTTATCAATAATCAACCAAGCAAGCTATTCCACACCCCTTCCAGCTATTTACCCACTCTGAGACAGAAACAAACAGAAAGTCTAAGTGCTGGAAATGACAATGATGAAAGAGCCACAGGGGACTTTAAAGACATTTCATTGACTGCTCAAATCTGTGAGTTTGCTGAAACGTAAGGATTTGTTTTGCAGTGATATTGAACTAAGGAAAGGAAGCTGAAAGAATGGAGTTAAAGAGTAGAAAGAAAGATAAAGGACACTGCGATAAAGTTCAGTGCAATACAGAGAATCACGAGACTACCAAAAGGAAGTGCATGCTTTTGAAAGTAATCAAACGATAATAGTAAACCGTATACAAAGTAATAATATATAATAAGGATTTTTATAAAAACAAAAAAGGAAATAAAGTAATATGTATCAGTGTTTGTTTGTGTGTGTATGTACAGTGTGTGTGTGCGTGCGTGCGCTTTGCATGTATGTGAGAGTGTTCAAATGTACAGTATGTATGTATGTAAAAAAATATATATATATTCTCGAAAAGCATTATTGTTGGTAGTGGTATTGTGTGTGGTGTTCAATAGCTTTACACACAAACTAATCTCTCGTGGACAGACGCGCATAACATAAATGGTATCGTCTTTCAACAAACTGACAAGCAGCTTTATTCCAGTGCCCATATTTTTCGTCACTGATCATTTTGGACAAATCACCATTTCGCAGGCGCTCACATCTTTTGAATTTCGGAAGGGGAGGGGATATTTGGCCCATTGACTTGCCCAAAATTTTCAAAGAGAAGGGGGGGAGCTACTGCCCTGACTCCGCACCTCGTTCTAGAATATTTTCTAACACCTCTCCCCCAGAACTTAATTGAATATCTGACGCAATTCCACAAGATTTTATTTCTGGGTTTCCGAGATTACACACAGACACACAAAATATGGATGATATACCATTTGTAGTGCTGGTAGGCCTCTTGTTGGCCACTGTATCGCAGGGTTGGGCTCAATTCAGAATTTTGACTTCCATTCAACACACGAGTTGAAACTAAAATTGTATTGGCCACACCCCACAGGATGTAGAATTTAAACTTGAGTTTGAGTGACAGCAAGTAGAATTGAATTCAGTGCAATTTAAAGAAACACAATGCCACAGATGTCTCAAGGTTTGAGCGTGCAATGGGCATGCTGACTGCAGGAATGCCCACTAGAGCTGTTGCCAGATAATTTAATGTTAATTACTCTACCATAAGCTTCCTCCATTTATGTTTTAAAGAATTTGGCAAAACGTCCAACCGGCTTTACGACCGCCGACCATGTGTATGGCGTTGTGTGGGCAAGCGGTTTGCTGATGTCAACGTTGTGAACAGAGTGCCCCATGGTGGCGGTTGGGTTATCATATGGACAGGCATAATCTACGGACACGAACACAATTGCATTTTATCGATGGCACTTTGAATGCACAGAGGTACCGTGACGAGATCCTGAGGCCCATTGTCGTGCCGTTCATCCACAGCCATCACCTCATGTTTTAGCATGATAATGCACGGCCCCATGTCGAAACGATCTGTACACATTTCCTGGAAGTTGAAAATGTCCCAGTTCTTCCATGGCCTGCATACTCACCAGACATGTCACCAATTGACCATGCTTGGATGCTCTGGATCGATGTGTTCCAGTTCCTGCCAATATCCAGAAACTTTGCACAGCCATTGAAGCAGAGTGGGACAACATTCCATAGGCCACAATCGATAGACTGATCAACTCTACTCTGCATGATGCAAATAGTGGTCAAACCTGATACAGACTGGTTTTCTGATCCACAACCTAACTTTTTTTTAAGGTGTCTGACCATCTGTGTTCCCAGTCATGTAAAATCCATAGATCAGGGCCTAATGAATTTATTTAAATTGACTGATTTCTATATATGAACTGTAAATCAGTAAAATCTGTGAAAATGTTGCGTTCATATTTTTTTCATTATATATAATAACTTTGAATATTTGCATACAGGTTATGTTTTCCTTGATCATACATTTTAAGAGTTTGTCCTGAAAATCAATTGTTTCAACAATACTTTATATACAGTACCTGTCACGACTTCCGCCGAAGTCGGTCCCTCTCCTTGTTCGGGCGGCGTTCGGCGGTCGACGTCACTGGCCTTCTAGCCATCGCCGATCCACTTTTCATTTTCCATTTGTTTTGTCCTTGTCTTACTCACCTGGTTTCAATCCCCCAATTACTTGTTCATTATTTAACCATCTGTTCCCCCATGTTTGTTTGTGAGTGATTGTTTATCTGTTCATGTACGCACACGTTAGGCTGGTTACGCTGGGTTATGTTAAACCCTTATTTTGTATTTCGTGTTAGTTTGTGCATTGTGCTTTTTGTCGCCAAATAAAAGGCTCCGTTTTGCTACCAACTATCTGCTCTCCTGCGCCTGACCTCCTACAGCCCTTCACGCATACCATTACAGTACCAGTCAAAAGTTTGGACACACCTACTCATTCCAGGCTTTTTCTTTATTTTTACTATTTTCTACATTGTAGAATAATAGTGACGACATCAAAACTATGAAATAACACATATGGAATCATGTAGTAATTATTAAAGTGTTAAACAAATCAAAGTATATTTTATATTTGAGATTCTTCAAAGTAGCCACCCTTTGCCTTGATGACAGCTTTGCACACTCTTTGCATTCTCTCAACCAGCTTCATAAATTAGTCACCTGGAATGCATTTCAATTAACAGGTGTGCCTTGTTAAAAGTTAATCTGTGGCATTTCTTTCCTTCTTAATGCGTTTGAGCCAATCAGTTGTGTTGTCACATGGTATGGGTATTATACAGAAGATAGCCCTATTTGGTAAAAGACCAGGTCCATATTATGGCAAGAATAGCTCAAATAAGCAAAGAGAAACGACAGTCCAGGTCAGTCAATCCAGAAAATGCTAAGAACTTTGATCGTTTCTTCAAGTGCAGTCGCAAAAACCATCAAGCGCTATGATGAAACTGGCTCTCATGCCACAGGAAAGGAAGATCCAGAGTTACTTCTGCTGCAGAGGATAAGTTCATTAGAGTTCCCAGTCTCAGAAATTGCAGCCCAAATAAATGCTTCACAGAGTTCAAGTAACAGACACATCTCAACATCAACTGTTCAGAGGAGACTGTGTGAATCAGGCCTTCATGGTTGAATTGCTGCAAAGAAACCACTACTAAAGGACACCAATAAGAAGAAGAGACTTGCTTGGGCCATGAAACATGAGCAATGGATATTAAACCAGTGGAAGTCTGTTCTTTGGTCTGATGAGTCTCAATTTGAGATTTTTGGTTCCAACCGCCGTGTCTTTGTGAGATGCAGAGCAGGTGAACGGATGATCTCTATATGTGTGGTTCCCATCGTGAAGCATGGAGGAGGAGGTGTGATGGTCTGGGGGTGCTTTGCTGGTGACACTGTCATTGATTTATTTAGAATTCAAGGCACACTTAACCAGCATGGCTAGCACAGCATACTGCAGCGATACGCCATCCCATTTGGTTTGCGCTTATTGGGACTATAATTTTTTTTTTAACAGGACAATGACCCAAAACACACCTCCAGGCCGTGTAAGTGCTATTTGACCAAGAAGGAGAGTGATGGAGTGCTGCATCAGATAACCTGGCCTCCACAATCAACCGACCTCAATCAAATTGAGATGGTTTGGGATGAGTTGGACCGCAGAGTGAAGGAAAAGCATCCAACAAGTGCTTAGTATATGTGGGAACTCCTTCAAGACCGTTGGAAAAGCATTCCAGGTGAAGCTGGTTGAGAGAATGCCAAGAGTGTGCAAAGCTGTCATCAAGGCAAAGGGTGGCTACTTTGAAGAATCTAAAATCTAAAATATATTTTGATTTGTTTAACACTTTTTGGGTTACTACATGATTCCATTTGTGTTATTTCATAGTTTTGATGTCTTCACAAGTTTTCTACAATGTAGAAAATAGTAAAAAATAACACAATGTACACATTTTTGGATAGACTACACCTAATATATACTAGAAGAGGCATCTTAATTTCATTTAATTTCACGCAATTCAATTAAATTTCCTTTAATTCTAATTGGAATTGCAATTCTGTATCCTGTTATCTACTTCAATTCAAATGAAATTCAATTAAAATAATTTAATTGGAATTTATTAGGCATTCTCAATTAAATTCTGAATTGAGCCTAAACTGCTATATGCTTGCTGGCTGGATTAGGATTCAGAGAGTAGACTGGGTCACTCACACCCATCATGAATAAAGGACAACTAAAATATTCCATTCATTCGGACACAGCTGAAAAGTATTAAAAAGACACAACATTTACTCATTTATGTTTTTGGAAGCCATTAGTTCCTCCGACAATGCTATGAAATCTGGAGTGTTATAGTCCTGTCAACAATACGGCTTATCTGGTTCTGTTACTGCCGTCTTACTGTAGGCTTCACTACCCTCTGTCTGTCTCTTTATAACTGACTAATTCTTCTGTTGGAGGAGATTGTTTTACTGCCTGTAACGTTGATGACAATAGAAGTGAGAGACAGAAAGACTGAAGTGTGGGAGTGGAGCTGAGAACCACTCATTTGTTCACCAATTCATCAATATGACAAAGATGCCTCTACTGCTTTACATGAACAGGCATGTTGCTAAGTACAAAGTTAATTCCAAAAGCCCATGTTCATTTAATATAGTGTAAGTAGCACTACATTTCCCAGTAATAGTTTCATAAAAGTTGTATTCGTTTTCAGTTAATAATTTTATATTATTTATTATGCTGTTCAAAATCCATATGCCTTGAATAATCACAATAATAAAGAATATGGCAGATAAGTTATTAACATTTATTAACTACATTATACATTGTTAATACATTCAGAGACAAGTCGGCTCTACGAAAAGATAAATAAATAAATACACGACTAAAGACAGACAAAGAAACGTAAACATGTGTGCTCACACATTCTAGTGTACTGTAAATACAGTTGAAGTCGGACGTTTACATACACCTTAGCCAAATACATTTAAACTCAGTTTTTCCACAATTGTTGACATTTAACCCTTGTAAAAAATCCCCTGTCTTAGGTCAGTTAGGATCACCACTTCATTTTAAGAATGTGAAATGTCAGAATAATAGTAGAGGGAATGATTTATTTCAGCTTTTATTCCTTTCATCACATTTCCAGTGGGTCAGAAGTTTACATACACTCAATTAGTATTTGGTAGCATTGCCTTTAAATTGTTTAACTTGGGTCAAACGTTTTCAGGTAGCCTTCCACAAGCTTCCCACAATAAGTTGGGTGAATTTTGGCCCATTCCTCCTGACAGAGCTGGTGTAACTGAGTCAGGTTTGTAGGCCTCCTTGCTCGCACACACTTCTTCAGTTCTGCCCACAAATTCTCTATGGGATTGAGGTCAGGGCTTTGTGATGGCCACTCCAATACCTTGACTTTGTTGTCCTTAAGCCATTTTGCCACAACTTTGGAAGTATGCTTGGGGTCATTGTCCATTTGGAAGACCCATTTGCAACCAAGCTTTAACTTCCTGACTGATGTCTTGAGATGTTGCTTCAATATATCCACATCATTTTCTTTCCTCATGATGCCATCTATTTTGTGAATTGCACCAGTCCCTCCTGCAGCAAAGGATCCCTACAACATGATGCTGCCACCCCCGTGCTTCACGGTTGGGATGGTGTTCTTCAGCTTGCAAGCATCCCCCTTTTTCCTCCAAACATAACGACGGTCATTATGGCCAAACAGTTATATTTTTGTTTCATCAGACCAGAGGACTTTTCTACAAAAAGTAGGATCTTTGTCCCCATGTGCAGTTGCAAACCGTAGTCTGGCTTTTATATGGCGGTTTTGGAGCAATGGCTTCTTCCTTGCTGAGTGGCCATTCAGGTTATGTTGATATAGGACACGTTTCACTGTGGATATAGATACTTTTGTACCTGTTTCCTCCAGCATCTTCACAAGGTCCTTTGCTGTTGTTCTGGGATTGATTTGCACTTTTTGCACCAAAGTACGTTCATCTCTAGGAGACAGAACGCGTCTCCTTCCTGAGCGGTATGACGGCTGCGTGGTCCCATGGTGTTTATACTTGCGTAGTATTGTTTGTACAGATAAACGTGGTACCTTCAGGCGTTTGGAAATTGCTCCCAAGGATGAACCAGACTTGTGGAGGTCTACAATATTTTTTCCTACGTCTTGGCTGATTTCTTTAGATTTTCCCATGATGTCAAGCAAAGAGGTACTGAGTTTGAAGGTAGGCCTTGAAATACATCCACAGGTACACCTCCAATTGACTCAAATGATGTCAATTAGGCTATCAGAAGCGTCTAAAGCCATGACATAATTTTCTGGAATTTTCCAAGCTGTTTAAAGGCACAGTCAACTTCATGTATGTAAACTTCTGACCCACTGGAATTGTGATACAGTGAATTATAAGTGAAATAATCTGTCTGTAAACAATTGTTGGAAAAATTACTTGCACAAAGTAGATGTCCTAACCGACTTGCCAAAACTATAGTTTGTTAACAAGAAATTTGTGGAGTGGTTGAAAAATGAGTTTTAATGACTCCAACCTAAGTGTATGTAAACTTCCCACTTTAACTGTACATTCATACATTAAAAAAACAGATCGACAACATACAATCAAAATCCTTTTCATTTAACAGACAGGAAGATTCCTCTGCCCAACATCTGCAGGTTTAAAGACATAGGGAGCAACCTGAGAAACTGTTTGAAGAAGAGAAAGAGGGGGAGAAAGAAAAAGGTGGTTGTGGTAGAGTGACAGAAGTTAATTCATAATTCAACTACTTTTTAGATAAAACATTGTGTCATACCGTAGATTTTTTCTTCTGTGCTCAGTACATAGACTTGGAATCACTGGCCACTTTAATAATGGAACACTAGTCACTTTAATACTGTTTACATCCTGCTTTACTCATCTCATATGTATATACTCTATTCTACTGTATTTTAGTCAATGCCACTCTGACATTGCTCAATCTACTATTTATATATTTCTTAATTCCATTCTTTTACTTTTAGATTTGTGTGTATTGTTGTGAATTGTTACATACTACTGCACTGTTGGAGCTAGGAACACAAGCATTTTGCTACACCCGCAATTCCATCTGCTAAATATGTGTATGTGAACAATACAATTTTATTAGATTTTTGTCAGAAGAACATTAGGGTTTTGTTTATTAGGGCATGCAAAGGGTAACGTTTTACGTTTCGCAACGTAACACGAAAATGAGCCTTTCTTGTTGGCCAAGGTCAAGGTAGTCCCCCCAGTTTCAGTCCGTTTTCCTCCATCTGGTGCCTAATGAACACTATTCAGCTTTTTTTGGGAGGTAGGAAAAGTCACCATTGTAAAATTCACCAAGTTTCATAATAATGTCATCAGTACGTGTTTGCTTTGCGCTATCATCAAGTGAGCGATTAATCTAAATTACAGAGGGGGATGGCGGTTGTTCAGCTGGAGTCATGGCATCATTAAGTAAAAAACCTCTAGCATCATTACATCTGAGTTGGCTGTCGTCAGTCTGATTTAACACTGTCATCTATCAACCCAGCATGGTGATCATAAAACTCCCTCCCAAGGTGAGGATGGGTTTAGTAAAGGTCGTTTTTGGGCCTTGTTGATTTTTTAGCTCTTGGAGCATCACTGGCAGCCATTGTCTCCTGTTTAAAACCAACGACACCAATTATAATCTTAAAAAGTCAAGTACTATTATCGAGCCCAGATTATATCTCCTCCTGGATTCACAGACATCATTCATCGATTGAAGAAAGAGGGTGCGAGAAGGAACAGCGAGAGAGCGAAAGCGGGAAAGGGCAATAGGGAGAGAGAGAAAATGGAGGGATAGAGAAAGACTAAAGGAGAAATTCACACCATAAAAAAAAAACGTTATAAAAAAACATCACTCGTCTATAAGGCTAGATGTGCTGCTCATCATCACTCTCCTCCACTTGCTGCTTTGCGACAGGCCGGAGGGCGGTGAGGGGAGAGGAGAAGGCGGCGAGGGGGATGGAGAGGGCAACGGTGAGGGGCATGGAGAGGGGCGAGGTGAGGGGGATGGAGAGGGGCAAGGAGTGGGGTAGTGAGGGGCTACTATTGCTACTGCTGCTCCCCGTTCCGCTGCTGCTACTGCTGCTGTTCACCTCTGCCACCTCTCGCCTCGTGCCCTCGATCCACACCGCCATCTCCTCCTGTGTCGGGGGAGGTGGCGGGGCAGTGGCATGGGGGAAGATGGGAGTGGGGGAGGGAGGGGAGGAGGGGGTGGTCGGGGAGGAGGGGGCTGAAGTTGCCTGGGGTTTGGATGACTTTCGGCTGGTGTTGCGGAAGCTGGCCAGAGGGGGACGTAGCCGGACCCCGCTACGGGTGGAGCCCTCGATGGCCTTTTGGAGCTGGGAGAGAATGGGGTAGTGGGAACAGGGAAAGAAAATAGCACGATGAGTAGACTCATAAGGCAATTTGACTCAACCCTTACTAAATTGTCAGGTTCCGTCACAAGTAAAAGACAATGAAATATTGTAAAACAGAAATAGAGAAAGAAAAAAGAAAGAGAAAAGGACGTTTTCTTACCTCTTTAAGTGCCACAACACCCACCAGTTGTCCGATACTGGTGACATAGGCATGACTCAGGCCCAGTAATGAGAAGAGAGTGTGGGTCTGGGACAGGCAGAAAAGGTCAGACGTCAAATTAGGCCGCAACATTTTGGTATGGCTTCTGTTCTGAGCAAATCCACTATTGGTTGTATTTCCATGTGTCTAGACATGATGTCAGATACCGTATCTCCAAATTGGTATGAATTGGCAGCACTTGAACAAACCTTGTGTAATGATGTCCTCTCCACTAGCTGGAAAGGGGAGGGATCTATTCGGATTTGATCAATTTCCATTGGCTTGTCCATCTCAGCCTCCTCCCATTCTTTGATCTGCACCAGCCAACCAGACACAATGTCAAGAAACGCAACACTGTAATTGGCTATAAACACTCTAAAACGCAACCTTCAATGTCAACTGCCTCCATAAGAGATGTATGGATGTTTACACCTTTTAACCCTCTTATGGGTTTCAACATATTAGCCCAGACCCTTTTGACAAGGACAAAGGTGTTGGAAAATGTACAAGGCAGCCTACTCTAATCATTTGGCATGGCGTCAGGGGAAGTAAAGTTCTTGGGACCGCACTTAAGTGGACCTGAATGAGATCAGTTACCTCTTCTGGTGTCATCGTATCGGACAGGAGAGGGTTGGCGCAAGGCTCCTGATGAGAGAGAGAGAAAATAGGGGGGGGGGGGTAAGATAAGACACTTCCCGAGTAACGTCATGCACACATTTTTAGTTGCCCCTATTTTCTTTGAAGAGTTTCAAGGTGAGGTGATGAGAGTCTCTTCACTTCTGCTTCCCATAACATAGCTGATTGCAGCTGTTCTTGAAACCAATAACTCATATTAGTCTCTTCAAAGTATATAGAATGATTTGGTTGAATGCAGTCTCAAGAATAACATGTTTTGTGCGGGCTGCATGTTCATCGATGTACTCTTGTTGATTTTTGAAGCCAGGCATTTGTGTGAAATATAATAATAACTTGGCTTTTCATTATGAAATAGTCATGAGTTTGGGGTGCACAATCCAAACCAAAGGCTGGCCTATCCAATAGAAAACTGTACAACTACGACGAGTGACAAAATATTAGGATCATCATTGAATAGGGAGATACGGTAGGTTGATCAAAAGGTGCAAACTCAAACCCTGTACTTACAAGTACATCCTTGAGTATCATTAACATACATTGTTTTTCATATTTGCAGTATAAAATGGTAATATGAAAAGCCAACCAGCCAGCCATACCAGGGAAAAAATAACCATATGTCATATGTTGATTTCCATATAGAACTAAGAAGGAATATGCTTGACTTTGCACACACTCTGAACAATCTCCATTTGCAATTCATGTGAATTCATGTCACACTCAATTAGATAAGGGAGTGTGTATACATAGAGAGCAGTGCCCAGTAATGAGATTCATCCCATGCAAATATAATGGCTAAATATTTAGATTTCCCATTTTGAAATATGGTTTACAATCAAACCGCCAAGGAAAGAAGATACAGTTGAAGTCGGAAGTTACATACACTTAGGTTGGAGTCATTAAAACTTGTTTTTCAACCACTCCACAACTTTCTTGTTAACAAACTATAGTTTTGGCAAGTTGGTTAGGACATCTACTTTATCCATGACACAAGTAATTTTTCCAACAATTGATTACAGACAGATTATTTCACTTATAATTCACTGTGTCACAATTCCAGTGGGTCAGAAGTTTACATACACGAAGTTGACTGTGCCTTTAAACAGCTTGGGAAATTCTGTCATGATGATGTCATGGCTTTAGAAGCTTCTGATAGGCTAGTTGACATCATTTGAGTCAATTGGAGGTGTACATGTGGATGTATTTCAAGGCCTACCTTCAAATGCAGTGCCTCTTTGCTTGACATCATGGGAAACTAAAGAAATCAGCCAAGACCTCAGAATAAAAAAATTGTAGACCTCCACAAGTCTGGTTCATCCTTGGGAGCAATTTTCAAATGCCTGAAGGTACCACATTCATCTGTACAAACAATAGCACGCAAGTATAAACACCATGGGACCATGCAGCCGTCATACTGCTCAGGAAGGAGATGCGTTCTGTCTCCTAGAGATGAACGTACTTGGGTGCGAAAAGTGCAAATCAATCCCAGAACAACAGCAAAGGACCTTGTGAAGACGCTGGAGGAAACAGGTATCTATATCCACAGTAAAACAAGTCCTATATCGACATGAAAGGCCACTCAGCAAGGAAGGAGCCACTGCTCCAAAACCGCCATGAAAAAGCCAGACTACCGTTTGCAACTGCACATGGGGACAAAGATTGCACTTTTTGGAGAAATGTCCTCTGGTCTGATGAAACAAAAATAGAACTGTTTGGCCATAATGACTATCGTTATGTTTGGAGGAAAAAGGGGGAGGCTTGCAAGCCGAAGAACACCATCCCAACCGTGAAGCACGGGGGTGGCAGCATCATGTTGTGGGGATCCTTTGCTGCAGGAGGGACTGGTGCGCTTCACAAAATAGATGGCATCATGAGGAAAGAAAATGATGTGGATATATTGAAGCAACATCTCAAGACATCAGTCAGGAAGTTAAAGCTTGGTCGCAAATGTGATGTGATGAAAGAAATAAAAGCTGAAATAAATCATTCTCTCTGCTATCCTAACTGACCTAAGACAGGGAATTTTTACTAGGATTAAATGTCAGCAATTTGTGAAAAACTGAGTTTAAATGTATTTGGCTGAGGTGTATGTAGACTTCCGACTTCAACTGTATCTACATTTCAACAGCTCAATACCCCAGTCATTTATTTGCTGCTCAATTCTCTTTATTTGCTGCACCAGAAATACTTTAGTGATTGTTAGGAAGACATTGGTGTGTGCACAGTAGTGCTGAGCGATTAGTGCTTTGAGGTTGGTTGGGTTTTTTGTCCGTGCTACAGGCGGTAATACTGGTCCACTAATACAGGACTAGTAAAGGCCAAGAGCACTACTTTGGTAAATGTTTTTTTTTTGTATTTATTATTATTATTATTAGAACTGTTTTAATTCAGATTTTTCACAGTGTGGTGCAGCACCTTCAGCACCCTTACTTCCTGTGGCAATGGTTGCACCCCCTTTTGCCCTCAGAACAGCCTCAATTCGTTGGGGTATGGACTCTACAAGGTGTCGAAAGCATTCCACAGGGATGCTGGCCCATGTTGACCCCAATGCTTCCCACAGTTGTGTCAAGTTGGCTGGATGTCCTTTGGGTGGTGGACCATTCTTGATACCATTCTTGATAAGGCATATTTTTATGACTGCTGAATACAAACTATCAATCACTTAGACTATGTATTTTCAGGTAGAGATACCCCAAAGTACCTGCTCTCTATCCCTCTCGGTAGCGAGTTCTTCTGTCTCTTCTCTCCCTCTTTGTGTCTGCACCACACAGACTGGACAAGTAGGTGGTGTAGACTGGACAAGTAGGTGCACAACGGATTATGATCATTATAGTTAATTACCATATTTAATGTGTCAAACTAAGTAGAATTTTGGCCTGTTGGAAACTACAACTCCTTACTACATCGCACAGTTCGGGCTTGATCTGATTTATCTCTAGAGAAAATGTGCATTGAGCTCACAGAAAAAAACGACATGGAATTCAAATAATTGAACCGACGTTGGTCAATTAGTTGTTTAAAAAACGAACAAGAAAACTGACATGTTGGTTAATCGCTCAGCACTAACGTAGAGTCACAGGCACAAACACAGACACAGAAATTCTGTACACACACAGTTATAGACTACCTGTGACTGTCCCTCTGCCTGTCTGTCTTGAGAGGTGAAGATATTCCGTAGAGTTCTCCTGACAGACTGAAGAGGGCCCTTTTCTGAAAAGGACAGATGATAATAGATGTGATGGACGAAGGTCAAAGTTCTCTACAAAGGTGTCTTGATGTTAAGATTGATAACAAAATAATTCAAAGCGGTATAATAATATGAATATACTGTCACGGTTGTCGTCGGTGAAGGAGGACCAAAACGCAGCAGGCATGCGGTTGTTCATTTTGAACATTTATTAAATCAAAACAAACACTCCAAAACGAAACCACGAACAACAAAACAGTCTGGCTAGGCACAAGGCTAAGCTCAGAACAATCTCCCACAAAATACAAGACAAACACACCCAACTAATATAGGACTTCCAATCAAAGGCAACACCAAACAGCTGCATTCAATTGGAAGTCCAACCCCAATTAACTCAACATAGAAACACACACACTAGACTAACCATAGAATACATGAAAACCAAACAGTGCCCAAAAACCCCGGAATACTTAAATCAAATGCCCCTTCAACAAACACACCACCCCGAACCACATAAAACGAATACCCTCTGCCACGTCTTGACCAAACTACAATACCAATTAACCTTATACTGGCCAGGACGTGACATATACAATACGCTGTATAACAATATGAATATACAATACGCTGTATAATAATATGAATATACAATACGCTGTATAATAATATGGATATACAATACGCTGTATAACAATATGAATATACAATACGCTGTATAATAATATGAATATACAATACGCTGTATAATAATATGAATATACAATACGCTGTATAACAATATGAATATACAATATGCTGTATAATAATATGAATATACAATACGCTGTATAACAATATGAATATACAATACGCTGTATAACAATATGAATATACAATATGCTGTATAATAATATGAATATACAATACGCTGTATAATAATATGGATATACAATACGCTGTATAATAATATGAATATACAATACGCTGTATAATAATATGAATATACAATACGCTGTATAACAATATGAATATACAATACGCTGTATAATAATATGAATATACAATACGCTGTATAATAATATGAATATACAATACGCTGTATAATAATATGAATATACAATACGCTGTATAATAATATGAATATACAATATGCTGTATAATAATATGAATATACAATATGCTGTATAATAATATGAATATACAATATGCTGTATAATAATATGAATATACAATACGCTGTATAATAATATGGATATACAATACGCTGTATAATAATATGAATATACAATACGCTGTATAATAATATGAATATACAATACGCTGTATAATAATATGGATATACAATATGCTGTATAATAATATGAATATACAATATGCTGTATAATAATATGAATATACAATATGCTGTATAATAATATGAATATACAATATGCTGTATAATAATATGAATATACAATATGCTGTATAATAATATGAATATACAATATGCTGTATAATAATATGGATATACAATACGCTGTATAATAATAGGAATATACAATACGCTGTATAATAATATGAATATACAATATGCTGTATAATAATATGAATATACAATACGCTGTATAATAATATGAATATACAATACGCTGTATAATAATATGAATATACAATACGCTGTATAATAATAGATGACACTGTTGCCAGGCACCCATAGAAGCATTGTTCCACAGAGATGGTTCAACTCACCAGGAGCTGTGTGATTGGACAAGGGCTCCTGTGGTTTAGGAGATGGCAGGGGGCCATTACTCTCTTCCTGAACTGGGGTACTCTGGGAAATTTAACAAAACAGTAAATTCATCACATTGGCAGCTTAAATGATGGCACAATACAAGTTCCTTGCAGCAAGGCGCTTCAGTAAGCGTTTTCCAGCTTGTTCCTGTAGAATAACAGGTTCCAGGCAGAACCCTTCGAAAAACCTTCTTGGATGAAAAAATGTGCATGCAGACCCATGTAGAACCCTGTCCTTGTAGAACAACCCTTTTAGAACCATTTTTTGTTGTACCTGTGATAACATCTGCATATCTGCGTATGCGACTAGGGCTGTGGCGGTCACGAAATTTCGTCAGCCGGTGATTGTCAAGAAAATTACTGCCGGTCTCACAGTAATTGGCCGTTAATTAACATAAACACATTCAGCATCTCCTGGCTTCCACACAGACTACAAGCCACTGATACAGACCTTTGGAACATCTACATTTTAAAAAGTCTAATAAATCCATGTAATATAGCCTACACCTTCACAATAAATCCATGATTTATTTTAGGCAGGTCTAAAGAAGCATGATATGAAGAAAATGTAGTCTATTTCAGAAGAACAGAATAGCATACTCTGAGTTTTCCTTATGTTAGGTCCTGTTCTGGCTATGCCATATGGCTGTGGGCTACACTAGTTCATTTAGCAGACAAGTTGACTGCCTTCGTGACTCGTAACCGCGACTGTGGCGGTAATACGGTCACCACAACAGCCCTATAGGCGACCAATAAACTTTGATTTGATTGATTTTCTAAGAGTGTGTTTTTGATTCCTTAGGAACATTTCCCCTTGGTCTCTCTGACACACCTTATCTCCACTCTCCTCATCATCTTCATCCACAAAGGCAAAGGATTCCCAGCTGTCTTTGGCATACTGGTTCTGTTCCTGTAAACGCTGTTCCTGCCTGAGGATCCGCCTCTCTGCAGAGAGCCACCAATCACAGAGAGCGTGGAGCTCTGACCGCTCGATGGAGCCCAAAAGGATCATAGAGTCTACAGGAAGAGTCACATGATGATGAACCACTCAAGAAATGAAGACACTGAAATGTATCCTCACGTTCATGAAAAATGCATACATTTTACCTGTTGAATCCACTAGGGGTATCGTTTTGAGAGAAGTGGAATCCAGGAGGTGTATCAGCTCCCTGTAGGTGGACTGTAATGAGAGAAACTTCACTTTCCTAACCATGATGTCCTCCACAAAGATGTTATACTGGCTGTAAGTCAGAAGGAAATGCCAATCATTAATTCATGCTCAACACTTGTGTACTACTGGTGTGTTTATGTTGAAGAATCAAGCATGCTGAGGCGGCCATATTGACTCAAACAACTCATTCTGTTAGCATGAGACCCTCAATGCAACTGGGCCCCCTTAGAGCCAACATGTCACCTTGGTTGCAGCTTCTCTTTGCACACCTGATGTGTCCAAAGCCCAGCTCAGGGAGGTAAGGCAGTTTCTTGATCTGGATGATGGAGTCGTAGAGCGAGGGCTGCAGGCCCTGGGCCACCATGTTAGCCAGGATCACTGCCACCATCATGGGCAGGATGTGGGAGATCTGGCCCGTCAGCTCGAAGCAGATCACCGCCGTGGACACCGTGTGGGTCACCGCTCCGGTCAGTGCCGCCGCTCCTGGGAGTGAAGAGGGAGAAAAGGAAGGAAATGGAAGACAGAGGAAGGGAGAGAGGGATGGGTAGACAGAGAAAAGGAGAGAAAACAGGCATTTGCAGGTGGAAGGGATGTGTAGATGGATGATCCATAAGAGAGGGGGATATAAAAAAAAGGGGGGGTGATGGGTGGATGGCAAAAGATGGGAGGGATTAATGGGAAGAGGCAACACACTACTCATAGTTGATGGACAAGTACAGGAGGGATGGGAGGAGGGAAAGAAGGGATGAGGCATGGGGTAAAGAACAAGGTATGAGGGGTGAGGAAGAGAAACATTATATCAGGGACCCAGGGTTGGTAATGATGTACAGAACGGCATGTGGGAATAGCGAAGGAAGAAAGAGTAAAAGGGATGGAATGAAAGGAGCAAAGGAAAAGAGGAGGGGGGTTTGTAGGGTGAGAGAGGGAAGATGAAGGAGATGAATGGTAGCGTATAGGTTTATGGTCACCGAGACAGCGGAGGACAGGAGAGGGTGAACAGACAGTGACATTTCACTGTCACACCAAAGGGGGATGACGGGCAGGCACTGACTGAGACAGGGAGGGGAGGAGCTGGAAAGGGAGACTAACCAATGACTGCGTACCCTCCTGGGATGATGCGGTACAAGATTCCATCAAACAGAATCCCATCGGGGAAGAGGGTAGCCATGATCTCCCCCACGAGTCGGCCGAAAGAGGCTCCTGGGGGGGGAAAAAGATGGTGGATATGGGAGGCGGAGTGTCATGTTTACATTGCATGTTGGCTATCTGACGTTTACCCCCTCACCTCCTCCTCCGACACTCTCCTAAGCACCCATCTATCTCTGAGGCTCACTAGTGATTTTTCACTCTTTGGTTATACACGACATCGCATCCTTGAAGGTACACTGATTAAAAACGACCCAGAATGCTCTACTTCATTACCCATGAAGCTTTATACAATAGTAATGTACTGTAGGCCTTTGGATCACTCTCTCTGTCAATTCACATGAATGAAGAAATATAAAAAATGGATATGTAATTTGTGTTCATATTGCAACTAATAACATATGATAATCTTGTGCTTCTGTTTACCGAGTATGAAGACAGGCATGAAGGCTCCAGATGGGATTGGCATTGTCGTCGAAACAGCAGACATCCAAAACTGGGACATGGAGGGAATTCAATTACTAATTCAATTAGTAACTAAGCAGAGTTAATGCATCTTAACACTTACACAAAAGCGTAGAGGATTTGGCTTGAAAGGTATTTTTGAAATACTAGACTACATTCCCGACTAGTCTATTCGGTGACATTTCTCCAATCCAATAATACCATTGTGACAAGATACACATCAATATCTCCTCGATGGGAAATACTAATCCTACTGATGCTAACACTCACAGTATTGCACTCTTATCCTTCAGTACACACAGTGGAAATCTCTAGGCAACTATGTCGAGTTTGATACTGATGGAGTGCTAAGGATTTCCATCTCCACTACAGTCTCTCTGCAGGAGATTCTTATTCTCCTGAGATGAGTGACTCAACCAGGAGTCTGTCATTGTACTGAGTGGTGCTATGTGCAATGTGTGACTATACTGACAAGCGCTACGGGGTGGAAAAGAAAGAGGGAGGAGGGAGCAGGGGAATGAGGAAGGGTACCTTCATGACGAAGAAGAGGAGGAGGATGACGAAGACGCTGACGTCAGGGTGCAGCCAGGCAGAGGAGCGCCCTAGGCCGGGAGGAGGGGGGGAGCCCCAGATTTTGGTCCAGGTGAAGTTGTCGAACAGGGAGTTGATGCATTCTCTGGGCATCAGCTGGCGGTGGCATGAAAGAAGGGAAAGGAAGAGGGAAAAGTAATGGCAAATCTGTTAATTAAAAAGTGTTAAAGAATAGTGTTAAAAAGTGTTAATGAAAAAGTGTTAAAAAGAGTAAGGGATAAATTGTGTTAAAATGTGTAATGAATAGTTTAATATATACAGTACCAGTCATAAGTTTGGACACACCTACTCATTCCAAAGTTTGTCTTTATTTGTACTATTTTTTACATTGTAGAATAATAGTGAAGACATCAAAACTATGGAATCATGTAGTAATTAATAAAGTGTTAAAAAAATCAAAATATATTTCATATTTGAGATTCTTAAAAGTAGCCACCCTTTTCCTTGATGACACTCTTGGCATTTTCTCAACCAGCTTCATGAGGTAGTCACCTGGAATGCAATTCAATTAACAGGTGTCACGTCCTGACCAGTATAAGGGGTTATTTGTTA